>NC_089504.1:236764945-237067976 GCF_036850995.1 Saccopteryx leptura | reverse complement strand
AGCTCAATCCAACTCTATAGTATATGAGTCACAGCTAAACAAAGTGATTCAGAAAGGTTGAAATGAAAGGATTGGCCAAGGTTTCAAGAAAAAGTATGAATTAAAGGAGCAGAGGTGACTATCTTAACAGAGAAAACGGAACCTGCCCCTGTAGTACATATTAAACACAGTAAAGAAAAATACAGTAAGTTACTCTGGAGATTTAAGGAATTAACATTGTTGTGTTAAATAACCTTGCATCACCATTCATAAGGCCAGAGCTGTAGGTGCTACAAGGAGAAACAGACTGGAACACATTAGCAGCGGACATCGAACTCATTTCCCGTTCCACGAGAGGGAGGTGAGGCTATCGAACACCTAACTAACGTGAGTGATGGCATAGACACACAGGGTATACAGCAGTCTCTGAATCCTGAAAACAGAGCCAGACCTTCTTTTCAAGTCCTCACAAAAAGTCTCAAAACTCACCAAAAATGACCATGGAGGATAGCGCAAAGAAAACTTCAAATAAAATAAATTTTAAAAAAAGAGTAGAAATCATAGACAGCATTTTGATCGTAACGCAATAAAACTACATAGAAAAAACAAAACACAAAAGCACCTGCTCCCTGGGTGGGGAGTTAGAACTCAAATGAACCTTAGGTCAAAGAGGAAATCAAAGCCAAAATGATAAAATAGCTAGGGAAAATGGTAATAAAAATACTCCACATTAGAACCTACAGGATATATAGTAAAGCAGTTTTCAGAAAATTCATGGCCTTAATTTTCCCTTTCTTATTTATCATTATAGAGATTTAAGCCTTTAACTCAAGAAATTAAAAAACCAAGGAAAGTAGGAAGATTTTAATAAAGATAAAGGCATAAATTAATGAATTAGAAAACAGAAAGGGGTAATTACTAATAAATCCTAAATATGGAACTTTGGGACAAGGGGATGGATAACCTCATTAGCCAACTAACCTAATCAGGAGAAATGAAACAACACAAAATATACAATATAAAAAGAGGAACTTTCCAGAACTCGGGAAGAGGCTGAGGAGCGGTGGCCTTCTGAGCTGTGTGTAGCAATGTGCTCCCCCCACCTGCCTCGGCCCGCACACCGGCTGTCAAAAATGGTGAAAGAAACCACTTACTATGATGTTTCGGGGTCAAACCCAATGCCACCCGGGGAGAAATGAAAAAGGTCACAGGAAGCTGGCCTTGAAATCCCACCTGATAAGAATCCAAATGAAGGAGAGATGTTTAAACAGCTTTCTCAAGCTTACCAAGTCCTCGCTGACGCAAAGAAAAGGGAGTTATCTGACAGGAGAACAGGCAGTTAAGAAGGTGGAGCAGGTGGTGGTCTGGGCTCCACTACTTGTCTGTGACCAGTGTTTTGGAGGAGGGAGGATGCAGAGAGAAAGGAGAGAAGAAAATGTTATGTGTCAGCTCTCAGGAACCTTAGTAGATTTATATACTGCTCACAAGAATTAGGAGATATTTAAAAATTAATATGAAGTGATAAAATATCCCCTAATTTTTGTGAGCAGTATATAACGATGCAACAAGAAAATTAACTCTGCAAAAGGACGTGATTTGTGACAAATGTGAAGGCCAAGGTGGAAAGGAGCAGTTGAGTGCTGTCTCAATCACCGAGGTCTTGGGACGCAAATAATTCATCTGGCAGGACCTGGGATGGTTCAGGTTCAAATTCCGTCTGTGTGCATGGGGCCCCCGCGCCACGGGGAGCGGATCAGTTCTGACAGATGCAAAAGCTGCAATGGGAGGAAGATACACTGCTCACAAAAATTAGGGGATATTTCAAAGTGAATATGAAGTGATAAAAAAAGAAGCATTTGATTTTTTTTTTTTAATTAAACAAGACTATCAGAAAAGCAAACGGGCCTGCCCTGTGGTGGCGCAGTGGATCAAATGCCTAGAATGCTGAGATCGCTGGTTCAAAACCCTGGGCTTGCTCGGTCAAGGCACATATGGGAGTTGATGCTTCCTGCTCCTCCCCCCTTCTCTCTCTCTCTCTCTCTCTCTCTCTCCTCTAAAATGAATAAATAAAAATAATTTTTAAAAAAAGCAAACGACAGCCTGACCTGTGGTGGCGCAGTGGATAAAGCGTCGACCTGGAAATGCTGAGGTCGCCGGTTCGAAACCCTGGGCTTGCCTGGTCAAGGCACATATAGGAGTTGATGCTTCCAGCTCCTCCCCCCTTCTCTCTGTCTCTGTCTCTCCTCTCTCTCTCTCTCTCTGTCTCTCCCTCTCCTCTCTAAAATAAATAAATAATAAAAAAATGTTAAAAAAAAAGCAAACGACAAATCAAAGAAAGTTCAATTATGCACATGAGATGCAAACCCAACTTTCATTACATGCGTGAAAATGCGCTATACAAAAGGCTGAAAGTATTGGAGTATCTGCATGTTCCCTGATCCCCTAATGTCTGTGAGCAGTACAGTTCAAGAGAAGAAAATTCTAGAAGTTCATATTGACAATGGCATGAAAGATGGCCAGAAGAGAACATTCCGTGGTGAAGGAGACCAAGAGCCAGGACTGGAGCCAGGAGATATTAGCATTGTTTTCTCATGCGACAAGGAGAAGACCTTGCTATGTGTGTGCACACACAGCTGGTTGAAGCACTGTGTGACTTTCAAGAGCCAACAGCTCTACTCTTAACAACCAAACCGTAGTCCTCAGCTCTCACCCAGCTCAGACTGTCACGTGTGGAGATACCACGGGTGTGCTGAGTGAAGGCGCGCCATGTTTTCGTAGATCGCGTGGAAAGGGTTGCAAACACTCATTTCAGGGGTATGAGCCAACACTATTGAACAGGACAAAGAAGATATAAAACTTCCAAAGTAGGAAGTAAAATTATCATTTGCAAATGATAATGATAGTAGAACTAAAAAACCTAAGAGACTAAATTTAAAAAAAATCATTACAAACAAAAGATTTCAGTAAGGTGGCACCCTTTCCATAAATAACCTCCATTAATGAGAGAAAAGACTCACCAAAAAAAGGGTAACTATCCAGAAGTAAACTAAAAAAATGTGTAAGATCTAAACGAAGCAAATATTAAGACATTCCCAAGGGACGCACAAGAAAGCCGGGCCCACAGAAAGGTAGAGCCCGTGTTCTCGGAGGGAAGGCCGTCAGTAACAGTGCCATTCCTTCCTATAGTAATGTATAAACTTAACACAGTCCCTGTAAAAACACAAACAGGGTATTTGTCCTTACCTAAATTGGTTCCAAATAAAGAGAACAGCCAAGGAGGTTCTGCGCTGGGGGGACGATGAATAGACGGAACACAGATCAGCAAATGTTAAAGTAAGTTACACACGTGCTGTGACATGGGTCACCCTTGAAAACACTGTGCTAAGTGAAAGAAGCCAGTCCCAGAAGGCCACCCGTGGCCCGGCTCCCACCTTAGGAAAGCCCAGAATGGGGGACTCTATAGAGAAGGAAGGGGAAGAGGGGGAAGAAGTGACTGCTAGCGGTTAGGGAAGGGCTCCTTCCTGCAGTGATAGAGCACTCTGTAATTGAGTGTGGCAATGGCTGCAGAATTCTGTAAATACACTAAAAACCATCAAAGTGTACACTTCAAATGGATTTTATGGCACATGAATTACATCTCAATAAAACTGTTAAATTTTAAAAAATGTCTTATAATGTTACAATAATTAAAACTGTATTGCACCGATGCTTGATTAACCTTGGAACCATAGCTCGTTCTTTATGCCAGATTAATTACAAAACAATCAGGCAGTCCACATTTAAAAAATCAGACCGTAAAGAAACTTAAAAAAAACCCTGGGGGAGCTGCCTTTTCTTTTTTAACTTTCAGCATGAAGAAAGACACTTTAAGTATAACACAAAATCCAAAGGCCGTAGAAGGAAATAATGATGAATTTCACTTTACAAAGAAAATTCTGGTGAATTCACAGTGGAATCAAGGACAAATGACAAACTGGGAAAACAGCTGCAATTCATATGACATTCAGAGGTCTAATTCCATCATATACAAACAGCTCCTATATATCAACAAGAACAACCTAATTGGAAAAAAATGGACCAAAGAAATGATGAGTCAGTGAGGCCACAGTTACAAGGGCACATACCTGTGACCCAGTATTTCCACTTCTAGAAAGTCATCCCGTAGTTTTACTGCTTTGTGAGACATACACAATTGTTTATTGCTGCATTGCTCTGAAAGGCAATAGGTCAGGTAAGGGGCACCTAAGGGCTGATCATCCTCGCTATGGAAAACTCGGGGGCCAAAGAATGAGGAAGCTCTTCGGAGGCTGACATACAAGATGTATCACTAGGTGAAGAAGTGAAGTGCAGCACAGTGTGCAAAAACATGTGTACACACATGTTTGTTGGGACGTGCATAAAACATCTCTTGGAAGGAGTCACAAGCTGACAACATTGGCCGCCCCTACAAGGAGGCGGGGCCAGGCAGTATGGGAAAGTGAGGTTTTCGCTTGTAGAACCTGATACTGGACCACAAGGAGGCATTACCAAGTCTAAAGTTAAATTTATATTAAAAAAGAAAACAGGCACAGTGATAAATGGCGACTGATCCCGTGCTGTTGGACTGGACAGGGGTGCTAGGGAGGGGTGGGTGGGGACTGTGGTGAACGGGAGATGTGTCTGTCCCTTTAAAGAGGCAACAGTCAGTTCTAACAACAGCTCTAGCACAGGAGCACAAGCCTGTTACCAGATCCTGTGATTTTTTTTTTATTTTTTATTTTTGCATTTTTCTGAAGCTGGAAACGGGGAGAGACAGACAGACTCCCGCATGCGCCTGACCGGGATCCACCCGGCATGCCCACCAGGGGGCGACGCTCTGCCCATCCTGGGCATCGCTATGTTGCGACCAGAACCACTCTAGCGCTTGGGGCAGAGGCCAAGGAGCCATCCCCAGCGCCCAGGCCATCTTTGCTCCAATGGAGCCTTGGCTGCGGGAGGGGAAGAGAGAGAGAGAGAGGAAGGAGAGGGGAAGGGGTGGAGAAGCAGATGGGCGCTTCTCCTGTGTGCCCTGGCCGGGAATCGAACCCGGGACTTCTGCACGCCAGGCCGACGCTCTACCACTGAGCCAACCAGCCAGGTGTGTTTTTTTTTTTTTTTAAAGAGACACTAGCAATCCATATTTTTATTCAAATCTCTCTGTTTTTAAATGTTCCAAATAGTTCAAAATTAAAACCAACCACTCTAGGGTGTCTAAAAATAATCAGAGGGATTGGGATCCCTGTCCTAGGTGGTCAGGAAGGACAGAGGCTTAGCGGAACCAAGTCCAGCCCCCTAATTTGACAACATTGGAAAAGCAAGGCCCAGACAGGGAAAGGACATGCCTGAGGTCACACAGAGAATTGGGTCTTGCGCGCAGACCCCATGCAGGACCATTTGCTTCCATTATCCTACTCTGCTAGTACAGGAACGCGATGGTGAGCGAGACACACATGGCACTTGGGGGGGTCCAAGGAGGGGCTGGGGTAGGGGCCATGGTGCTGGTAGTGTCAGAGAAGGCAGCTAGGATGGGGGTCACACCCAGTAGGAGTTGGCCAGACAAAAGGTGTGGGTGCCATTGTGTGTGGGGGACTCCAAGGAGGCAGCACAGCATGGGCAAAGGCCGAGAGGGACACGGAGAGCTCGAGACAGGGTCCAGGGGGGTGGGCATGCTCAGTGTGGCGGGCACTCCCTCCTGACAACTGCCCTGCAGAGGCCTGAGCTGGGAAAAGCCTGGTGTGTCCAGAAACAGAAAGGAAGCCCTGTGGACTCAGAGTGGGCAGAGAAGGGGAGAGGCGGCGGGGAATGGGAGGCAGGGAGGGCACAACGCCCACGAGGTACCCACTCACATTTGCGCAGCTCCAGGCTCTTGCTCGGGCAAGCCAGGTGTTGGCCCGGGGGGTTCTGGGTTCTCTGCAGACAGGCCAGCATGGCTGAACTGGGGGCCCGTGGCGTGGCACGCTCTGCGTCAGGGTCCCTGTGAGGAGGGAGATGAGGTACTTGTCATGTGGGCTGTTCCACGCCCGCCTCACACCTCCCCCAGCTGGGAGTCACTGCCAGCAGCCCCCCATGACCCCAGAGAACATCAGAGACTTTCAGAGCAGACCCCTTATCCCCCTTATCAGACAGACGAGGAACTGAGGCCCGGGGGCGTCAAGGGGCTCCTCTGCAGCCTCACAGGAAGGAAAAGATCCGGCTGTCTGGAGTGATGGACTTCCACTGTGATGGGGCCAGAGCTGACCACTCAGACACGCGCCAGCCCTGCTCGGAGTGTGGCCACCTCCTCCGAGGGGCTCCCTGGCACCCTCAGGCCTCAGATTCTCACAATCCTCTCCCCTGTGTTCCCTCAGCCGCTCTCCTTCCAGCTCCCATCCACACACACACCCTTCAGCCTGGAGCTCATCACAGGCAAAGACCCCATCTGGTCATCTTTGGAACCTGCAGGGAGGGGTGCCCGGGAACTGCCGGTGGGTACATGGTGCTCCAGTTTACTGAAGTTGGTAGGCCCCTTGTCTGGGTATTCTCCCAGCACCCCTGGAAGGGGGATATCCAGGCTGGCGTCCCTGGGAAAGGAGGGAAGCTCCAACCCTGACCCGTGCTGAGCCTGGCCTTGATCTCAGACTGAACACTAAGCCCGGGCCCCAAAGACCAACATGGCTTCCTGACCGAGCTTCCCCAAATGGGAAGGGCAGGGCAAGGCCAGCCGGAGGTCTCCATAGGTGGCAGCTCCGATATGGCTCCAAACAGGACAATCTGGGCTTGCTCTCCCAGAGTCACATGCCCAGTGTTCACATGGAAACACACATCTTTTCTTCATAAAATCCATTTTCCTGAGAACCCAGAGTCCCTGAGGAGCGGGGTGACCCAGGCAGCGCCTCTCCTGGAAGCTACGGGGAGAAGGTGGGGGGGTTCTCGGCCGGGTCCCTCCCTTCCTCTCTTCCGAGGAGGGAGATGGCAGGCCCAGCTGTGAGCTGGACCCTGGACACCCCTGATGTCCACCCAGCCCCGGTGCCTTGTCCCTACCACCACCAAACCCCACCCCACCCCACCCCACAACCTGAGTCCCAAGCAGCCAAGCCGGGCCAACTCAATCCTCGTGCTGGCTTTAGGAAAGAAAAGAGAAGAAAGAGTGAAGGGGGGGGGGGTGTTTAAGGGGAAGAAAAGGAAGTTATTTAATACTAAACAGGTGTCTGGAGCCCTAAATTCTGCCGCTTTCCTCTAATAATGAAGTATTCATGAGGAAAAGCCTTTTTTTCACTACTTTCTTAAGATACTAATTTCACAACAAGCTCCTTGTTACCGCGCAATTATTCCAATCTTGTATTTCCCCGAGACGGTGCAGCCTCCTGTCTGTCCTGGCCTCTCGCTAAATGAAAGACAATCACGTAACCACCTTTCATTATGGTCTATTTTACTTTCAGCAAAGGTACCCTGAAAGAAATGATTTACACTGAAAGGGACTTTTATTCAGTTTCAAAACCAATTTTCTCCTATTACTGTCTCAAAAAAAAAAAAAAAAAAAAAAGAGAGAGAGAGAGAAAGAAGGGATGGGTGGGGGAGGGTGGGTGGTTCTCATCTTCCTCCCCCTGCCTCCCACCCCCAATCGCCGGTCTTAACGCAGCAACGCAATAAAAGCTGCAGTATCCACTTCCCAGCTTTGATTTCTGGTAATTTTAAAATATGCCATTACAATCAGGCAGAAATTATACAGTTTAAAAAGGGAATAAAGTGGGCTTATTGCAGAGATGAAAGCCCTTGACTTGCAGGAACGAGGCACGGCTCCTTGGGGACTCAGGACGTGAGCGGGAGGTGGGAGTGGGCCACAAGGGGGCCCTTGAGGACACATCTGCACACATGGGCACGCTGGGCCCCGCTCGGACGCCGGGGACATTTGGATGTGCCTTCCGGGGTGCTGGGCGCCCACATGCACCTATACCCACTCGCTGCATACACTGTCCTGCAGATAGGCACACCACTGTCACACGGTTACCCACACCATGGGACATGCCCTTCCCCACCCTGTGGCACCCTCTCTCACACACGCAGGTAGTCCACGGACATGTACAATCAAGGGCACACTGGGAAGGTAAGAGGCTGTGGCTACCCCACCCGCAGCCTGGCCTCTGTCCCCCACTCCAGCCCAGTGTAGTGTCTGCCTCTTGCCATTCTGAGGCAGGTGTTGGGGGACGGAGGGGAATACCTGGAGAAAGCCACCCTGATGTAGGGCCCAAGCCTCTTCCTCCAAGATGGGGAAACCCAAGCCAGGAAGAAGCAGCACCCTGCCCAGAGCCACCCAGCAAGCAGTGGCTGGTGGGTCTGCCCTTACTGCTGGGCTACACTGCTGCCCACAGTCCAGGGCGGCAGTGGGCCAGAGAGGAGGAAGGCCACCGACCTTGTGCACTGAGGAAACCTGGGCTGAAAGTCTGGGACCTCCCCCAGCCAGTGCCCACTGTGTGACCCCAGGGAAGGTACTGTCCCTCTCTATGAACATGGCTCCGTGACATCACCCAGGTCAGTTTCCTCCAGGGCCCTCCCCATGTCCAGCCTCATCTCTGGAGCTCCTCTCCACCTCTGGCCTTTCACTGGGTGCCAGGGGCCCGGAAGCCCAACCCCTTTCCAGCTCCCATCTCAAAAGTCCCAGGAGTCATGCATCCCAGCATGCTTTGCAGCTGAAAGGGGCAGGTACAGTCGTTAGCTGGGTGAGAGGCAGGCTGCCTATTCTAGGGCCTCTCCTGACACCCCCACCGGCCCTCCCAGTGGGGCTCCGGTTTTCAGAGTGCTCTGATAGTGAATGCCCAGGCAGTTCTGGGAGCAGAGAGGTCACCTGCCTTAACTTGGGGCCACAGAGGATCCCTTGGCTTCTCCAGTGCAGCTGCATGGGTCCATCCCTAGCTTCTGGGGGCCCAGCAGGCAGTGCCCTGCAGCCTGAGAGACTGTCTCAACTTGGAGAGGAGGATTTCTCTCTGCACCCCCTAAATCCCCCCCAACTGACTGCACATTTCCCCAAGAACCTGTGCCCTGTGGCTAGTGCAGGTGGGGGTCCAGTGTGGAGGGGGCAGGGGCCGGCCATGTGTGAGGATGACTGGACCACCACCTCCAGTTTCCACATCATCGCCACCATCTGCATCCAAGATGAAGATCCCTCTCCTTGGCCTGAGCACTTCTCTCTGGCTGCAGAATGGAGCCTGACCCTCACTGCCTGGCCCTCAAGGCCCCCATGGCCTGCCTCCCTCATCTCTCCTAGCACCCTCCCAGCCCTCCCTCGGGCCTGGCTGCCCACACCTCCAAACCTTTGCCGCTGCTGGTTCCTCTGCCAACAGCACTGCCGCCTTGATCCATTTTAACTTAGACTCTGGCTCCCCTTCCTTGGGCATCCCCCTCACAGCCCTAATCACACCAAGCTGTAACTGCCAATTTGCACATCTGTCTGTCTCCACTGGGCTCTGAGTTTCTTGGGGGTAAGGACCATGTCTTATTTGTTTCTTTCTCCCCAGTGCCTGGCAAAGAGTAACCATTTAATAAACAGGTGTTGAATGAATGGCTGCATAAATGAATCGATTGTCATCAGATGAAGGACCGAAGCTCAGAGAAGCCAAGTGCCATGCACGAAGTCACACAGCAAGCTGGGGACAAGACTGAGGCATGCAGGTAAAACACTCCTGGTCCTCCCATGACCTCACCCTGCCCCTCTCTGCTTAGCATCTTGCCATCTGCAGAAAGCCAGCCAAGGACCATCCTGGGAGCACCGCTTATTCTGAAACCCTATCTGCAAATCTGGCTGTTTATAAGCCCAAGGTCTTTTGTGACTTTAATAAAGAAAAGGGGGGGGGGTAGAAAATGCCGCAAACCTCAATGATTAGAATGCTTTGGCACTGTCCCTGACATGGGGGCTGATAAGACGCCTTATCTTGGAGGCACCCCTAGGAAAAGGTCCCCGCCACCAGATAACGCCCCCAGTTGTCGATATGCCCTTTCATAGCTAAGGATTTAGATAAAGGAAATGTGACAGGGGAGGGGAAAGAAAGGAAGGAACTTTCCAAGTCCAAGGAGGAATTAAGTCTGTGCTGCTTGCCTTGGCAGAACAATGCATAGGAGGAGGATGTCTAAAGGCTGTCTTTATTTTTATTAAAAGAACAGGGAATCAGGGCCTTTGGCCCTGCCTGCCTTTTGTCATCTCTCCCTGCCTGTCTGGCTGCAAGGAGGGGGAGTTAAAAAATAACAATACCCGCAGGAGTGCTAACAATAGCAGAGCACACTCACTGAATGCGCCCTGGGCCACACCCGTGTGCATCCTGTCTGCCGTACCTGTCGCGACATCCTCCTAGCAGCCTCTGTGGTGGGTTCTGTTTTTAGCCCCATTTTACAGATTTGGAAATGATCAGAAAGAGGGGAAGCCATCTGCACAAGGTCACACGGCTTTTAGGTGGCAGAGACAAGCGTGCGAGTCCCCAGCAGAGCCTGCACCCTCAGTCCCACACTGTAGAGCCCCCAGTCCCAGTCTCCACTGAGGCAGGGGCTTGTCCGCCCCCAGCTCCCGTCAGCTAGGCAGGGAGGAGCAGAGACAGAGGCCTGCTTCTCTCCAAGGCCCAGATCTACCTTGATTCTACTCGAGGAGGGGCTGGAATCACAAAAGGAGGAGGGGAAGGAGGACGAGCGCGCCCAGGAGGCCACTTACCCCATAGACAGAGGGCATTTGCAGAGGGCCATGTGTGGGCCCTGCATTGGCCAGAACAGTACTGAGGTGAAAAAGACAAAGGCCCAACTCTCCTAAGCGGCTGTCATTTATCCACGTGCATTCATTCATCCAGGCAGCAAACACCCCCTGAGCATCTTTTGGAAGCCAGCACACAAAGGGGGCTCTAGGTGCAGTCTGTCCCTGAGGGACTTAGAATCTTGAATGGGAATGAGACAGGAAACTGGGAGAAGGAAAATCAATGAGTGTCTCACCAAAAGGGACCACCCAACCAGAACTGAATTCCCACTCCCACATATGGCCTTTCCCTCCAGCCTCCAGTATGTCCCAGAAGTGGCAGGTGCTGGGCTGGCCCCGGATCAGGGCAGAATGTGAGTGCTTGGGCTCCATAGCAGGGTGAGACTGTGAACCCAGGAAGGCCAAGGACTGTTCCATTTCCAGTCCCCGTCCTTCCCCCACCTCCCTGGTGCTGTGCACTATGGCTTCTGTGGCTCCACTCGAGACCGAAGACTGGCTGTGGCTTGGAGAGGAAGGTCATGCCAGGCCCGTCCCAGCATCCAATGAGACTACAAGTTCAGAGAGGAAGGCTGGCCCCAGAGGCCTCAGGGTGGCACCTGCCAGGCAGTGGCCAACACTGGGGGGGGGGGGGTCCTGAATGGCTGAGTGACCTTGAGGACCTCTTTCTCATGGCTCCTTTCTGAGTCTGTTTCCCTCACTGGTTTTAACAAGGAGTAAGACAACCGATGGTGGAAGGGCCTTCCAGCTTGGATGAGGGGATGTTACAACTTGATTTTCACACCAATCCAGGGTACTAGTTTCCTGCAAGACACAGGGCTAGGTCCTCAGCCCATGGGCACACAAAGGGTCTTCTAGATGCAGTCCACCCTTGAGAGATTTATAATCTTGAGTGGGGACGAGACAGGAAACTGGGAAAACCCAGCACTTCGTGTAAAGCAATGAGTAGACTGTTAGGACTCTGAGTTCCCTAAAAATATGCAGAGGAGCTGCCTGCTGTATCCTTCATGGGAAAGGGGCGGGAGCCCTCCCACTGTTCTCACCTCCAGTTCTCACCTCCAGCCCCCTTACTGGACTGGAAGCCTCCTCCTCCTTTGCCCTGGCCTGGTCCTAGCCTGTGTACACGTGCAGGCAAGAATCTGAAGTGGTGGCAGGAGGCCCAGGGCGGTGAGGAAGCACACTGGGTTGGCAGCCTGGGAGAGCTGGGGTCAGATCCTGGCTCTGTGGCCCTGAGTGGGTCGCTTTTCTGTGTCGGTCCCTGCTACCGTGAGCCGGGCCAGCACGGAGTCTCCAAAAACACCAAGGGTCAGGATCTGCCTGCCCTTAGCCAGAGCAGAAGGGTGGAGGTCATAGGGAATCTGGGTGCACAGTCCCTCCCCCACACCTGGAGGATGCACTGTCTCTCTCTTCCTCTCCTGTCTCAGTTCCTGTCTCTTACTCCATCTGCCTCCCTGTCCTCCTTTCCTGCTTTCTCACTCCCTTCCTGACCCCACACCCTCCTACCCTTCACTCCCCTCCCCCATCTCTGTGCGAGGCAGCCAGAGGAGAAGCCCTCCCCCACCCATGTTCCAAGCCTGAGGCCTTCCAGGGGACCCTGTTAATAATTAAATGTTAATCTAAAAAGCAATTTGAGCTGCAGCTAGGCAGATCTGGTTAGAGATTACATTAGCATGGAGGAGGCGAGGGTAATTTTCTTTAACCCCTCTCCTGATCTCTCAAGCCCAGGAATCTTCAAGTCACACTGGCACTGCTGATTAAACTGGCGCAGGGCTCGGGCGTGGATAAGGGGGCCTAGGAAAAGTGATTATTTCCCACTGCCGTTTGGGCTACAGTACTAGAAGGGGATTTTCACTTTCTTTTCTTAAGGCTGGTGGCAGGGGGGTGGGGGGTGGACGACATTACCCTCTTCAAGTGGAGGCCTCATTCACTGCCAAGATTACTGCAACATCATCCCCGCAGCCAGAGTCTCTAAAATGCAAATCTAGCCACAGAGCATACCTGCCTCCCTCTGGTTCCAGGGCAGAAACACCAGTCTCTAGCCCAGGGGATGGCCCTCCATTCAGTCCTCACCAGCTCCTCACTTGGGCCCAGCTCTGGGTGGGCAACGGGAGCCGCAGATGCTGATAGTTCTGGGCCACATGGGAGACCAAAAAGTGAACCGACAATCATGAATTCTGGATAGCAGGCAGTGGAGTCCGGAGACGAGTATCCCTCAGGACACACCTCTCATCGCCACACTTACTGGCCTATGCCCATGCAATCCTTTCTTGCTTGCAAGCTCTTTCCACGTCTCTACCCCTTGAAATTCTACTCTACTTCCAACTGAAGCCAGGTTCCTCAAAGGCTTCTCAGAGACATACAAGGCACTTGATAAATGTCTGATGAATAATAGAATAAGTGAGATTCCCTGTGGGGCTCTCCCTGGTCCCTTCTCCATGGGTTCACGGTGCTATGACCAGTGCCCGTGCATAGCAGGCCTTCAGGAAACCGTCTTCAGAAGGAAGGACGGAAGAGGCTGGGCGAGGGAGTCAGGACAAGGCGGGGCTCAGGAAGCGTCCCACTGGAACACAGGGCTGCCATCTGGGAGTGGGCAGCTGGTTTGGGCCCTTCAGCACCACGGCCAGCTCCCAGAACAAGTGCCCTGGAGACGGGGGCGGGGCCGAGCCTGGGAACGTAGTGACATCAGTCGCCATGGGAACTAACTCGCTGTATCTGCCCTGGACAGCACTCTAACCTCTGGACAGAACATGACAGATTATGTGCAGGCCCTGTGCTACATGCTGAAGCAAAGACAGACCCTAACGGGAGAGGTCAGGGGCAATTACAAGGCAGGGTAACAAGCCATAATGGGGCCACTCTACCTGTTCTAGGGGTATCAAGATGCAAGCACTGCCTTGCTGCTTGTAAAGTTGTCAGCATTATATCCCGGGCTTTGGAGCCAGATGCCTAAATTTTATCTCTTAACTAAATCCCAGCTTTATCCCTAATTCTGTGGCCTTGGGCAAATACCTCCATCTCTCTGAGCCTCGGTTTCCTCTTCTGTAAAAGAAGTTAATTCCTTACCACGAATTAGTACAAATAAAGTGCCAGGGTCATAGTGTCACAGTAGCAACTCCCTAAGTGTCAGCCATTATTAGTATGGTTTATGATTATTACCTACAGGTAGGCAGGTAAGAAACAGCCAAAAGAAGGCAGGGGGAAGGGTCCCAAGCACAGACAAATGCACAGGCAAGTGTATGGAGACCCTGAAGCAGCTCCAAGCTGCTGGAGAAGACACCTTCTTCGTGGGTAACTGACAGCACCCCATCTGTGCGAGGCCAGGCAGAGTCACCAGGACAGGGGCAAGTGCCCCCAGCCTCAAGGTGAGGTGATCACTTCCTGTGGACAAGTGCTGGTTCAGGACAGGGAGAGGCTAAGAGAAGGTGCTGGTGGGTGGGTGTGTGGGTGGGTGGGAGGGAAAGCTGGATGGGGTGAGGGAGTCTCATATGAAGGCTCAAACCTGCCCCTCCTAGTAAGGAGGTGAGGGGGCATTATTGCCACTGGCAACAGATCTGGCTGGCCCTTGAGAGGCAGCACCTAGGGAGTGAAGGGGGTAGGGAGGAGACTCATTCTCATGCAAATGAGCCTTCAGGCAGTCCTAGCTAGGGAGCGATGTTGCCAAATCTGATTCCCTCCCCAGTTGCCACCTGAAAGGTGGGAAATCTGTGGTGGAGCCAACTGTACAAGTCATTCAAGACCTCCTGCTCCTAGTCAGGCCTTGGTTCTTTATAATCACAAGTGCTATCAAGTCTCCATGGTCACCTTCCAGCAAAGGTGTGTATGTGTATGTAGCTTGGAGTCAATACCAAATGCCATCATTGCTAGATTCTATATATAATAGGGACTGGGGAAGCTCAGCAGAAAATCCTCAACCCAGTATTTTTGGAGGAGGTCACTGAACCTTCCTGGAGAAGCAACATATAAGCAGAGACCAAAAGGACAGTGGGAGTTCCAGGTAACTCCAGACAATAGGGTAAAGGGCAGAGGTAAGCCCATCACAGAGTTGGGAGGGGCACCCCCAGCCATCCTCTTGCCTTATTCTCCCATCCCTCCCTACTCCAGGTTCCTGCACCCTCAGTTCAGGGTTAAGTCAGCAACAGGGGAGAAGAAAATCCAATAATCAGAGCAATAATAGGAGCTAGTTTTTATTTTTAGTGTTCCCCACGGGCTCAGCACTTTACAGACATCATCTGACTTAACCCACCACACACCCAGGAGAAAGAGACAATTACTGTGGTAGCTGTACCGATGAGGAAACATAGGCCCTGGGCGGGGAAGTGGGGGCGGGAAGTGCTGTGCAGGGCCACAAGCCAGCTGTGGGAGGGGCAGGAGAGCCCAGCAGACAAGGTGGGCCTGAGGATTAGACCACAAGGGAAGAGGAGGAAGGGAAGAAGACAGTGCCTGAGCAGGAAGCCCGAGCAGGAATGGAGGAATGGCCAGAAGGTGTGTGTAAGGAGGGGGGATAAAAGTGGCTGGTGAATGCAGGTCTGGACTGTTAGCCTGAAGCCAAGGCTCAACTGATGGGGGTGGGGGTGGGGTCAGTCTGGTGCAGAAACCAGTGGAGTTTTGAGACAGGAGTGGGAAAACAGAACAGGGCACCAAAAACACATGAATCCAAGAGCCAAAACCCACTAATATGTGGGCCAGGTCTCCAGCTTCTGCCCTTCGCTATGAGCTCGAGTGTCAGGGGCTACAGTGTCTCCAACCCCTTTCAGGTGGAAGAGCTCCCTCTGCTCATCTGGTCACAAAGCACCCTAATTTTAGCCCTGGGGTATGGGGACCAGACCACCTGGGTTCCAATCCCAGCTCTGCCACAGCCTGGCTGTGTGACTTTATCTCTGTGGAGTTTGATTTTTCTTCTTTATGCTTCTTTGTACTAATCTCTCTATGGTGAACATGCATCACTTGTTTTTTTTCTAAAAAGGTAACTTTATAAAAGGGATTTAGCCACTGACCACCAGCAGAGGAGGATGCTGGGGCATGTGGTAAGCTCACCGACATGATCAGGAGCAGCTGCTCCAGGGAGGATGGAGCTGGGTGGGGAGAAAGGCCAGAGCAGAGGAAGGCCCAGAGGCTTTGAAATCCAGGAGCTAAGGGAAGCAGGGAGCTTTGCGGGTGGAGGTCAGGGTGCGTGTGTGTGTGGGGAGATCTGGTCTAGCTACCCTCCAACAGGTCCTGTCAGCAATTCTTCTATGACAGACCCCTGTTCCAACCATATGCCCTATCACCTTCAACTCCATGGTCTCTACACACCCTTCCCCACCCGCAGTGGCCAGGCGGAGATTTCTCTGGGGAACTGACTGCCTTCTCCACTAAAATCTCCCCTGCCGACTTCCACGGCATTTCTAACAATATCCTCTGAGGCCCTGCATGAACCTCTAACCCCACTCCCTCCCCACAGTCTCCCTGCTCAGCTGCACGACCTTTTCCTCTGGTCCTTGAACAGGCTAACGGGGTCTTACCTCAAGGCCTTTGCAGTTGCAGTTGTATTTCTACCTAAATAGTCTTACAACAATGCTCTCCAATAAAAAGATAATATTCTCTGAACATATGTACCCTGATTTATCAATGTCATCCAATTAAAAATATATATATATAATAAATTTTCTAGTACCCACAAGAGAAATTATGTTTAATAAATCCAGTATATTCAAAATACTATCACTTCAACATGTGATCAATATTCAAAAAGTACTAATAAAATAGTTTACATTCTTTTTTTTCCATACTAAGTCTTTAAAATGTGGGGTGGATTTTACACTTACAGGACATCTTAGTTCAGACTGGGTACCACTACCATACTCTGTGCCAGCTCTGTCTCCTCATTCATGCCTCAATTCAAACATTGCCTCCTCCAAGAGGCCCTCCTTGATCACCCATCTAGGTTAGCAACTTTCTGCCCTGGCTACTATCTCATCACTATAATTTCTTCATGGTCATGACCACTCTGAAGATATCTTATTGATGAATGATTTAGCATTTATCTCCTCTACAGCACACACTCTGCTGTGTTTAAACTCTGAGGCACACAGTAGGTGCGTAGGGTGGACAGGTGGTAGAGGATGGGGGTTGGGATGGCAGCCTAGGTCCCTTGTCCACCTACCTCATTCCAAATTCTACTCTTGGTGATGAGAGACAGACACCAACGTGTCTGTCTGTATGCACACGTGCGGGGGACATACATACACAGACACACATATACACATAAAGGTCTCCGCCCCTCCCCCCATTTATAAAAAGCGGGCCCAGAAGATGGGCCTCTTTTCAAAATCAGCCCAGCACAGAAAAACGGCTGTGACAGCACAAAGCCGAGATTGAATCAGCGACGGGCCCGATTGCCTGGTGATGGTTACAAATGATCTGATGTGGAAAAGACGGGATCAGATGTGTGCAGAACAACGGCTGCTCGGAGCCCTCACATGCCAGACAATGGGCTGCTGGGCAGGCGGGCAGGCAGGTGGCTCCCAGAAGCTCAGGCCAGAACATGCCGATAGGCGCAGGGCCCGGGACAGGCTTAGCACGGAGCAGGTCTTTTCCCCGGGGCTGGGCTTGGCCATGTCCATGCAGCAACTCGCTCACATGAGCCCTGCCTGACCAAGTCCTTTATAAAGGGCCAAATCAGACACTCCCTGAATGCCTGACACCTGGGAAGAATGTCTCATCATGACACCAAGTGCTCAGCTCTGCGCAGTTGGGTGATGGCTGAATTTTTCTGCATCAGACTTTAACGTTTCCAAATACTACAAGATGAATATTACTTTGGTAATGGGGGAGGAAAAAGAATCTTCTCCCTCCTTCTTGCACCCAACCAGCCCCTAGCTGTTGCTCTCTGAGCCTCAGAAGGTGGGCAGGAGGGAGCCGTGCCCCCAGCCATTCACAGCTGCAGGACAGCCACTGGAACTGGCTCCTACCCTGCCCTCAAGGGGTGGGCAGGGGTTGGAACCTCTGAGTGTGCAATTCCCAGGTCTTCAACTAACTACTACTGAATGGCCTCTTACTGCGACCCTCCCCCCAGCTCAGTTCAAAGAGGTTGAGTCCGGGGAGACAGTATCTTGCCCAGGGTTGCATGGCAGCGAGGTAGCCGAGCTGGGGCCACACAGACCCATCTCTGGTCCCTTTCTACGCCAAGGCCAGGCACGGAGGATATGCTCAGTAAATCTCCGCTGGACAGAGGGTGCACTGGGGCCTCTCTACCAGCTCTCTGCATGGCCAGGGCTCATACGTCTCCTCTCCTCTCCTCTTCTTTCCTCTCCGGTCATCTGCCTTGGGGGTCTCTTCCCCCCTCATGTCAGTGCACAGTTACCACCTCCATCCACTTGGACCCCAGAGAACCGAATGAATGCTTGTCAACACAGTGGTGAGTGGGCAGAGGGGCAGGGCTGGCAGTAAGTAGGCAAGAGCCTCCTCTGAAGCCCACTGTCACATGCCAGTGGGGCATGGCTTGGGAGGCAAGGCAAGCCCCGGCCCTAACTGTGTCCTGGAAGCTCAAGGGCTGGGAAGCTTCTGGAGGAGAGGAAGGGCCTTTAGGATGTCTAAGCAGGGGGCTGCTTCCGCCAGCTGGACACCACATCTCAGCTTTGAGCTCGTCCCGAGAGGTGCAGCCTATCTTCTGCTCCCATTCTGCTCAAAGAGAACAGGGTTTGTCCCAAGCTACGTGGTGGGGTCTGGATGTGGAGCCAAGCCTGTGGCAGGGCTATGCTGAGGGAAGGCTGGGATTGCAAGTAGGCACCCAATGTCCTAAAGGACTGGCCACTGCTGGGGTGGGCATTGGGTCAGTTCCCCCAGGTGCTGGCCTGGTCCTGAGTGGTTGGCGTGACTGGAGGCTGAGGCTGATGCTAAAGGGGACATCCTGAGGCCAATGAAGCTAGCCCTCCACCACCACCACCACCAGGACAGTATCCCACTGCTGGTCCTCAGAGCCTCGAGGCACTGCCTGCCTCAGCCTTTGACCGGCAGCATCCAGAAGGGGCCAAACAGCAGCGCAGCCCAGAACTGCTGTGTTCCAACCCTAGCTCTGCCACTAACAGCAGGACTCTCTTCAGTAAGTCACTGAGTCCCTTGGAGCCTCAGTTTCTCTACCTGAAAAATGGGGCTAGAAACTGTGCCCTCCTCTCCCAGCCATGATGTGGACTGAGCCAGATGATGTGGACACCGAGTACCGCCACTTGCTGAGTGGCAGTGGCTGTTCTTACTATTGCCCAATGAGCTTTTTTTTTTTTTTTCAGAGACAGAGAGAGAGTCAGAGAGAGGGATAGATAGGGACAGATAGACAGGAATAGAGAGAGATGAGAAGCATCAATCATCAGTTTTTCATTGCGACACCTTAGGTCATTGATTGCTTTCTCATATGTGCCTTGACCGCGGGCCTTCAGTAGACCGAGTAACCCCTTGCTCGAGCCAGCGACCTTGGGTCCAAGCTGGTGAGCTTTGCTCAAACCAGATGAGCCCGCGCTCAAGCTGGTGACCTCGGGGTCTCGAACCAAGGTCCTTCCACATCCCAGTCCGACACTCTATCCACTGCGCCATCACCTGGTCAGGCCCAGTGAGCTTCTTAACAACAACTTCTAGCACAGTTTGTCCTTCAACTCCCAGAGACACACCCCAGACATGAGCAGGTGCGCGTGGGGAGAAGGGACGGCTCCATGCGCCAAGCCCTGCCTTAGTGCCCACCGTGTGCCAGGCTGTGGGACCAGAGCCGACTCAGACACAACAGAGGTAATTAGGTACACGCCCAGCAACCCTGGCCCTGGGTCAGCTGGAGCTTCGAGGAAGCCCAGAGAAGCGGAGTCACGCTCAAGAGGAGCAGCTTCCTGGAAGAAGGAGAATCTGAGCCCCTTGGCTCCATGCCTCTGGGTGCAAAGGCAGTGCCTGACACGGCACCCAAAGGCACCCAACAGGGGCCCAGGGAGTCTGATGGGCTGGGTCTCTCAGGGCTGACTGAACAGTGAGCGGAGAGGTGAGGGCTTCCCAGTGGACCTCACCCCATGCACAGCCACAAAGCATAAGTACATTGCAGTGGTTCACCCACTGAATTCTCTTAACCTCTCTGAGGTACACACTATTATTATCCCAATCTCCCAGGAAGAGAAACTGAGGCACAGAGGAGGAACCACTTGTGCTCCAACGAGGGACTGGTATATCAGGTATGTGAACACATACCCATTTGGCTCGGTGATCGTGACCACACCGGCAACCCCACAGCGAAGAGAGCACGCAGGGCGGGGTGGAGGTGTGTGAGAGAAGAAAGGACACCGACTGACGGGAGAGGTGGGGATGGCCAGGGGGCCTTGAAGGCCAGATGGAGGTCTTGGCACATCATCCACAGATAGGAGGGAGCCACAGAGAAGGTGCAGTGTTACAGAATCCCAGAGCTGGCCCATCTGTGTTCAGACCCCACCTCTTCCATTCGCCAGCTGTACAGCCTAGGGCAGGTCAACTAACCTCTCTGTGCTCAGTTTCCCATCTGAAGAAAGGGGTTGAGATCACGAGGTTGAATTTTGGCACATAATGAATTGTATGTGTTTATTAAGTTAAAAAACAAACAAACCTGAAAGCTTATGGACTGACACAAGGCCCAATCAGGTTTAGGGACAATCTAGTTGCTGAGCCTAGTGTACATTTTGGCTCACGACAGTGGGCACAGCCTGGCACGCCCAGCCCAGCCCTGCCAGGTGGGTGCCAGGCCTGGAGAGGGGGCGGCGGTGTCTCGAGCCTCTCCAGGGCACGCGCCAGCATGTGCGTGCACACGGCTGTGTGTGTTGCTGCAGCGGCTTCTATGCAAACATGTTAATTTGTTTTCATTTTGTGTTTTTTTTTCCCTCACAGGATAATTGGGTGAGTCTGAAGTCTTGGCGAGGCTGCTGATTATAGCTATTTGGGTGGTGCCCTCGCGGGGCTTGGGCCCTGCCTCCTGTCTCTGGCAGTGCAGGCGGCATCTGGGGGTGTCGTGAGGGGTATCTGGAGCTGCCCCTGGATTCTGGGGGCTCTTACCAGCTGGGGATGGGGAAGGTGAGGCCTGTCAGGCCCCCCATCATGCCATCCAACCAGCCAGTATCACATCATTGAAGGGTGCAAATCTTGCCCACAGACATCTTTTCTTTGCCCTATTTGCTACAGTAAAAAAAAAAAAAAAAATTATCACATGGTTGGCAATACCAAAAAGAAAAGAAAAACAAAAACAAAGATTCCACCTAAAATTCTCATTGTCTGGTTTCTCTTGAAAATTAACTAAAACTGGTAGCTCTGAAACCACGAAGTCCACATTCCCACAAAGCTAAGTGGCAGCTGCTTTGTTCACTGTGCCACCTGGCTGGCCCTGCGGGCACCTGAGTTTTCTGCTTTAGAGAAAGGTGTAGGCTCTGGGGTCAGACAGGCAGAGCCTCAGAGCAAGACCCTGGCAAGCTCCTGGCAAGGCCTTCAGGAGCTGTGGGGCCTCAGCCAGCATCTGCCTTTCTGAGCCTCTTGTCCCATCTGTAAACCTGCTTTGCCTTGGGAGGATTAAATGGAGACCACTGTGTTTTCAGGGGCATTCAGGAGCGTAGTAGGGGCTCGGAAGGTTCAGTCCTTCTGAGGAGCAGGGAGAGTCAGGTGGGAGCTTCCTGCTCCTTGGTGCCCTGCACTTGACCCTGTTCCTGGACATGCAGCCTTGTCAACGATCAGTTTGTATTTGTTTCTCCCGCTAGGTGGGGATTAGGTCCCTGAAAGGCCAGGGCTGTGTCTCTGTTTCAGACCTCACTGAAGGCCTACTATGCGCCACACTAAAGAGCTGGGAGATGAAAAGGCTTGGGGCTCTGGTGGCGGTGAGCAGGGTACAAAAGACCCAGCAAGGGGACTCCAAGACTCAACTAGACAGGGGGTATTTAGGGAAGAGGCCAGTAGGAGTTGCCCCCGCAGAGGAGGACAGTGGAGGCACTTCTGGTGAAGGCCCCAGCCTCAGCAAAGACCCAGAGGAGGGAACAACCTGGGGAGGGTGAGCTGGTCCCTGGTGGCTGTGAAACACTGTGAGAAGCCAAGTAGCCTTTAGAGACTCCTGTGGGTGGTTCCGGGCCGCCCACATAGATGGGCTCACAAAGGGGCTTGGGCAGTGACTGCAGTGGACAGCTGTCCAATGGGCCAGGTGAGGGTCAGGAAGAGACTAAAGGTGGGGCCTTCGGGGAACTACCTCTCCTTGTTCCTGGCTCCTTGGGACCCCAAGCCTCAGTCTGCTGACCTGTAAAATGGGGCTGCAGCAGGGACCCAATGAGACAACCCCTGCCACGTGCTAATGCTAAGAGTTTCCCCTACATCCCTGTCACCCACCCACTGACTCGACTTGTTCCCTCACCTGTCCCAGGACACAGCAGGGATGCTGGAAACGCAGGCCATGTTTGTGTAGCCGGAGTGTGCGCAGTAGACACTGAGCTCAGTGCTTTACCTGCACCCTGGCACCCCCAACACTGGATTCTATTTCACTCCCAGTTTTAAGCCAAGGAGACTGAGGTTCAGAGAACATGTCATGGGTAGGGTAGCCCTCACCAGGGTCCTATGCTTGGACCCCACTAAAGCTGCAGCTTCTAGTCCAGAGCCTGACCAGGAGAGGAATGGAATGGACACTTGGTGCCCACCCAGGGAGCAGGGACAGCCAGCAGCTTTCTTAAGGCCATCCAGACAACAGGGGGGCACCTCACGTTGCAGCCTCGGCTCCCAGGACCCCCCAAGCAGCAGGGCACAGATCTTGGCCCTGTGACCAGCTGTGACCGTATGGTGAGACACCTGTCCTCTGAGCCTCAGCATATCACATGGCACTACTGCCCTTTACCTGCAGGGTTGGTGCAGTGCTGGCCCCGTGGGGGCACATAGTAGGCCTGCAGCAAGCCCAGTGAGTGGCTACCCATAGCGCCATAGCAGCCAGAGGCCCCCAGGAAATGAGAGGAAGTCAAATAGTGGTGGAAAAAGGCAGCAGGGGAGAAGATGACAGGCTCCTGGCCAGTCCCCTGGGGGTGGCAGCAGACCTCTGTGGAGGGCTCAGACCTCCCCGGTCACACAGGGTGGCAGCTGGCAGCACCCCCTCCCCCACTGAGCACCACACAAAGGGGCCTCTATTCCTAACTCTGAGCATTTATCCCTGGCCAGCTTGGCCGCACCGCCCTCTCCCCACCCCGATGGCTGCCCCGCCTGGCCCCAGCCTACACAAAGGCTGGTGTGTCCCTGCAGAGCCAGCCTGGCCTCAGAAGACCCGTCCGCACAGAGCCAGGGAGCTCAAAGGGTCTTGGGGAGGGTTCGTAGTGTGTGGCAAGGCCACATCCAGGCCACGATGGGGAGGGGGCTGGGAAGGCATGAGAAAGACTTCGCAGTGGATGCACCTCGACATGACTCTGACTCCAGCTTCCCCCCTCCTAGCTGTGTAACCTTAGGTCACTTTGGACCTTGGTTTTCTCATCCATACAATGGAGACAGTTGAGAACAACATGCCCAACCTACTTGGGTGTGGAGGGTCCAGTTAGGTGACATGGGGCCTGGTGTACCGTCAGCACCCAGCACCTCAGAGCCGGAGTAGAGGCACCTGGGGGAGGGGTGGCGGGGAGGGGTGACGGGCAGGAGTGTCTGAGGCTTTGGCCAGGCATGCTCTCAGTGTCTCCCTGCTGAGTCCCACCCTGGTAACCTAGGGGGCCCGGCTCCCTGGGGAGGGAAGGAAAATGGCACCCCTGGGAGACCCCTCCACCCTCCATCCAGCAAGGTCCATGTGTGTTGGTGCCGACCCACAGGCCAGGGCCTGAGCCCCCTACTGCCTGGGCCACTGTGCTGGCAGTGGGATGACGGCAGCTACCACTGATGAAACGCCTACTGTGTGCTGTGACTTCTCATCTCCTTTTCACCCTATGGCTACCCTGCCTGAGAGGGAGGGCACACCAGGGTGGTACAACCACTATAGGCTCCAGAGGCCAGTAACCAGGTCCATATCCACACTCTACATTTCTGGCAGTGGGACTCCAGGCCCCACCCTCCCTGTCGATCCTCAAAGAGGATCGTGCAACAGCCAGAGGAGAGGCCTGCTTGATGTCCTCAGCCCAGAGCCTGGCCCCAGCCAGCTGGAAATACTGACCACTGGGCTATTACTTGCAACTCACAGATGGGGAAACTGAGGCCCAGCTGGTAAGTGGCTCATATCTGGTGTGGAGGCGGGCAGTAAACCCAATGGGTCATTCTAGGAGATGGACTAGGGATCTGAAGCCAGGTCTAATAGACTCTGGTCCCCTTTTCTCCTCGAGGATTTTGCAAACATTTTAGCAGTTCTTTCTTGTTTCACAGTCATCCTCACTTCCGTGGCCAAGTGAGGAAAGAGACCCAGGTCTGGAGCTTGACCCATTTCCCTAGCCGAACCCCAGGAGAACCGTACCCTGCCACACAAAGTCCCCTTTCTCCCTTCCACCCGCTCAGGGCAGCCAAGTGAACAGCGGAACACCAAGTAATTAAGTCGGCGCGCACCATCCGGGCGCCTGGGAACACTGGAGTTTCCCTTTTATGTTTATAGCAATTGTATGAAAATGTGCAACATGAAGCGGCACCAGCTGACAAACGAGACGAAACAGACAGGATTCCAGGCCGGCTTTTTTCCGGGCCTGATTGGCATTAATTGTGAGCGTTTACAAAGCACAGCTCGGCGCCTGACATTTGCTTCAAGCGAACGTTTCCTTCTAATAGTTTTAATGATTACAACGGGCGGGGAATGGGCTGCCTGGTGCCTGGGTTGGGCTCCTGCCAGGGGCCTGGCCAACCTGTGCTTGCCAGGGTCCCAGGGGTCCCACTTTCCCCTGCTACCTGTTGCAGGAGGGCTGCACCAAGTACCGGGCCTTGGGGCCTGGGGCACAGGGACTCCAGCATGGGACCTGGCTGCGGACACACTCTGAGCTGCAGGGTTTATAAAGCTGAGGGGGAAACCCACAGGCACAGAGATCCTAGGCACAGTCTTGGGAAGAGGGAAGAGCAGCTCTGAGGCCAGAGGGTCTGTTTCCTCATCCTATAATGGGGGTCGGTAGGAAGGGCCCCACAAATGCTGACTGCTATTTCTTTGCTGTGTGACCTTGGCCAAATCCCTTCCCCATTCAGGGCCTAACCTTCCTCACCTATAATGTAAAGGGAGGGACTTGGTCAGCTGGAGTCACAGGGATCCGAGTCCCAGTCCCAGCTCCGGCCTCCTTCCTGCTGTACAACTGTGGAAGAGTCCCTAGACCTCTCTGGGCCTCAGTTTTCCTCAGCAGGAGAACAGAGTTCATAATCCCCACAGGTTGCCCAGTGATTTCAAGACTTCAGTAGAAAGGGTGTACAAACTCTGAATTTCTGGCAAGCCAAGAGCCCCTGTCTCATTCCCTCCCTGAAGTTCTTTAAATACCTCATTCATTCATTCATTCATTCATTCATTCATTCATGCATTCAGTAAACATCATGTGTCCCATTAGAATGCTGGAAAAACATCAGTGAACTAAGCAACCCCTCTTTGGGGAAGAGAAATGACAGACCTTCACACACAGTATCCCATCAACTTATCCCCATTTCACAGAGGAAGAAACTGAGACAAGGAGAGGGAGGAATGATAGTCGGGAAGTCTTTGGCATGAGGCGGCATGGCAATCGAACCCTGGCAGGCTGCCTCAGAGGCGAGTCCTTTCAGAACGCTGACGGCCAGCCTACTCGGGCCCCAGGGAGAATCCCTTTCTGAGGGCCTGAGGAGGACTAACCCTTGGGTGGGGCTCATCTTTGGGCCCAGGCACCACAGCAGGAGGGACCACTGGAAATTTGAAGTCTGTGAGCCTGGGCAGCCCCACGGGAATTGACTGAGCCTCCTTATACCTCTTTAAGGCAGGTAGGGAAATCAAGGCATCACTGACTATCTCAAACCCCTCCTGAGGTCCATTTCCTGGGCTAGAAATGGGAGAGGAAGTGCCTGTGTGCCCATCACACTCACTATCACAGTTCCATCGGCACTGCATAATGCTCATACCATGCCAAGTCCTGTCCTAGGGGCTACACAAACAGCATCCGCAAAGGGCTGGGAAAGGACAACAGGTCCTCGGACAGCAACATAGCATGTGCAAAGGCCCGGAGCCGACAGAGAGCCAGTGGGGACAGGAACTGCTGGCAGTTTGCTGAGGCCATCGCTTCCTCTCAGCAGTCAGGTTTCATGGGGCCCTCTCATCCCTGCCCCACCTGGCCTTAGGACTTGGCCAGGCCCACCCTGCAGGAAGCTTCCAGCTCTGTGCTTGGCTACAGTCAGAGAAACCTTGGCAACTGTTTTTTTTTTTAGAGTCAGTTTGGGGGATGGGGCAGGGAAAAAAATTTTTTTAAATGGGGATTTTTTTTTCCCTTTTGCATATGGTGGCACAGATGGGCCCATGATCCATAAAAACTGTTTGCAATTAAACTCCCACTTTGCATGGCTGGATTTGTCAGTTGTCTGAACCATGAGCATGGGGCTCCACACTGACAGGGAGATGGAACTTGGGGCAGGGTGGGGCCAGATGCTACAGGATGGGCAGAGACCCAGGAACCTGCTCTGGGCTTGGGGCCCGGCTGATGGGGTGTCACAACAGCATGCCAGCTACCTCTCTGGGCATCTCCTAGCCCTCGCCAGGAGTCGGAATGTGGCCAGGCAGCTGGGGTGGGGCTTGGCAGGGTTGCCCTGCCCCAGCAGAGACTTGGCCAGTGCCAGTGTCCTGGCTGAGGGGGTAATGAGGGAGGACAGAGTGGAGTTAATCACCACTCAACCCCTGCCAGAGACTGGGTCTGGGACTCAGGACAGGCAGGAGGTGGTCAGGCAATGTGAGTCACAATGGGGGTCCAGCAGGGTCCAGCAGGCAGAGTACAATAACAGGTTCAGGGCTGAGGAACCAGAACCTCCGGCCCAGTTGGCAGAAAGGATCTAGGGTGGTGCCAAGTAGAGCTGCCAAGGGCCAGTACTGGCTCCTTCTTCATCCTCAGGGGAAGTGGCCCTTAGGCCTCCTTGAAGCAGGTAGGAAAATCAACGCAGTTACTGAAAACATTGCAAGGGCCTGGACTTCCCCTTGGCCAAACCAATGGGCCCTCTGCATTTGGGGCCTTTTCAGAGGGCTTCCAAAATAGGGCCAAGGGGCCTGCACCCTTCCACTAGTCCTGGGCTCAAAACGCCCGCCTGCTGCCCCAGGATGCTTGCTTGTTTGGGTTTACAAATGCATCATTTGCCTTTGGGAAATCCTGAGATCACTAATAATTGTTCCCTGATGAAAAGAAATAAGGCCCTGATATTCCCTTCCCCCCGCCCCCTCCAAGCTGGGAAAGAAAAGTCATAAAAATAGCTTGTTATCTCACCTATTGAGGCTCCGACTGGATGTTACTGCTAATTGGGTATAACATCCTTGTCTTGTTCTCTCAGAAGCTAAATCAAGAAAGAGCCACTGCTGCGAACTAATTATATCTCCGGCCTGCAGCCTGCAGCTTGTCTCTCCCTTTATTGAGTTAAAAAATGGTCATGAACCTTCATCTTTTATTCCCCCAAGCGCTGGGTCCAGGCTGCCCGCCAGGCGTGGCAGCGAGGCGAGGACATCCCTTAGAAAGTCTAGGAGGGTCTTAGGGACAGGCAGCAGGGGTAGGAGGGCTGGGAGGGAAGCCCCTGCCCCAGGGACCTGCCTGGCTCCCTCCCCCAGCCCCAGCTCCCAACCTGATGTTCAACTTTCCCTGGAAAGAGAGATTCTGGCCTCTCCTCCATGCAGTTGGACCCACGGGGAGATCAAGAGCATTTCAGTCCAGCAAGCATTCATTTATTCATTCAACAAACATTTCTTGGATGCCTACCTACTGTGCACCAGGCACTGTTCCTGGCTAAAGCTTCCAGTAGACCAGAGGAAGCCCCAAGCATCACCCTGGGTTCATGGAGATGTTAAATAAATACACTTAGACAGGACTGGGTTGTTCATCTACCCAAAGAGCTGCCACAGTTCCCCACTAAGGAAAGGCAAAGTCCAAATGCCAAGATCAGCCTTGGCTCCCCTACGGTTCCCTTTTTCTCCACATTCCAGCCGCATTCATCCACACACTAGACCCTCAACCTAGTCACTCTTGCCTGCCTGCCTGCCTGCCTCTGAGCTGCTGCTCATGCTGTTTCGTCCACCTAAGGTGCCCCGTTCATTTTCCTAGAAGGCCCAGCTCTGCCTGTCAGAAGTCAACCAGCCTTTAATGAAATGACCCCCAGAAAGGTTGCCTTGTCTGTCTGCCTTGCTCAGCCATGCTCCAGGCTCTGGACATCAAGACCTGGGTGTGACTGCCAGCTCAGCCACTTAGCAAGTGCATAACCTTATTTTTAACCACTCTGAGCCTCGGTTTCCTCATCTCTGAAATGGGCTAAGAATTCTTCCGAGAGGGGCTAAGAGGTATGCTGCAGATATTCTGTAGAATGATGAATGAGAGGATGCCCATGAAGAACCCAGCTCTCAGGAAGAGTTCAATAAATGCGGTAATTATCATTCAGACGGAAAGTATTCAGAATCTGCCCAGGGCACTCACACTGAGCATGAGCTAGGCTGCACGGATGGGGACACAGGTCTTTCTGGGTAATGCAACAAGATAACAGACTCTCACACCTCCACAGCTCTTGTGGCTGAAGAACAACCCATATCCTCAGAGAAGATCCCCCAATATCCCTCGCTCTGGTACCCTGGTCCTCTAAACCACATGGAAAAGGGCCAGAGGGACCCCTGGGCTCTTCAAAGCCAGGCAGGCAAATGGGCTTCAGCTCATATATTGGTGCTGCCTGCCCAGAATCCCGGAAAGAACCCTGCTGATTGACTCGTGCTGCCTGCCCAAAGCCCTGGAAATAATCCAAGGTCAGGGGAAGAACTCAGCAGGGGAAGAGGGCAGCAATTGATTGGCAATGTCTGCCAAGGGCACAGCAGTGTAAAGCAAGCCAGGCCTGCCATGGATTTGCCATCCTTGACATTTTACAGAGGACGTAGCTGAGGCCCGGCTGGGGTGGAGGTGGGAGGGGTGACCTGCTCAAGGTCATGTAGCTTATAAAGGTAACAGCTGGCTCAGAAATGGATCCTCTCAGCCACTGCCCAAGGAGTCTCGTGAGACAGCCCCACAGAGCCCAGTGCCCTCACAGGCAGGGGACCAGCAAAAGCTTGCATGGATAAGGAATGGGATTGTGTTGCCTTGCCATATGGCCCTGGACTGCCACGTCATTTCAGTGAGCCTCAGTTTCTTCAGTTTCTTCATTTACACGACAGGGATGAAAATACTCTTCCCAGAACCATATCAGGATTACATGAGAGAACAAAATGCCAAAGGCAGAAGCTCAGTGTGGCACATAGCAGATGCCACCAGTGTCCTGGGGTTCCCATAACAGGCAAAGGTGTTTAGATAGAAGCCTCCAAAGCCAGCACTGAAAATGCCTCTACCTCCAGGGAGCCCTCAGTGGCTACCTCAGTTGGAAGTAATAATTTCCAACTCTGACTTCCTAGCATACACTGAGAGACTGGGGGTTCCAAAGGGCCATATCTGGCTTGTTCACTGCCGTCCCCTGGCTCCTGGCACAGTGCCTGCAGACTGTGAATTCCTGTATTGTGGCTACTAACCCACTGTACTGTGATGATGTGTTGGAGGCCATACTAGCTTTCAAGTCAATTGGGCTTGTTCATCTCTGCGTCCCCAGCACCTGGCAGGGAGCCTGGCATGGAGCACTGAATCTCTCTGAATGATCGGATGAATAAAGAGCAAAAATAGCAGTTCCTGTTTACTGCCCACTTGCTCTCGGTTACTGCCAAGCCTCACAGCTGCCTTCCGAAGTGGATCCCTGGCTCATCTGACAGATGATGAGACTGAGATTACTCAGATGCAAGGGGCAGGGCCAAGCCCCAAATTCAGGCCTGGGGACTGATTTTGGCCGGGAGGCCCTGCCACCTCTGCCTCCCCAAGTGCCAAGCTCAGACCTGAACTCTGTGGGACTGCTGACTCTGCCTTGGCAGTGGATCTGTGGAGCAGACAGCTGGCGGCAGGACACCCCCCACCTCCTACTCCTCCAAGGGAGGCCCCTTCCCCACAGACTCTGGGTCATTAAGTTTTTCATCATTAAGTCCCCATCCCCAGGCGCCTGTTCACAGCCAGCCTCAGCTTTACCCCCTGACCTCTTGGGCCTTTGTCCCCTTTGCCCTCCGCACAATGGCTGGGGCTCCCAGGGCCCCAAACAGCTGCTGGGGCTGGGATGCTGGTCTGCTGTGAGGCCAGGATGGCTGGCTGGGGCCTGGGCCCTGCTCACCCAGCTCCGAAGGGCTTAGTCAAGCTCATTCCACCCACCTGTGGGAAACTGTTATGATTCCCTTGCACAGATGAGGACAGTGAGACTCAGTGAGGTAACCTGACCTGTCTGAAGACACAGAGCCAGTGGGAGGAGGAGCCGGGGTTCCACCCCAATCACACTCGAGCCCTGCACTCTCCTGTCTAGCTCTCTTCCAGCACCACCTGTAAGCTTCCCCTGCTCTTCCTGGTCGTGCCCCTTGGTTCTCAAACTCCCTCTGCCCATGACAGCCCCATTTGCTCTATGCTGGAGCAGATCTACCCAGTCTTCAGGGTCCAGAGCAAAAACCCCCTCTGTCAGGAAGCCCTCCATTACCAGCTGGAGTTTTTCCCTCCTTGATGCCTCTCCTCCAGCCCTGCTCCGGGTCTGTCCAGAATCTGAGCTGGTTGCAGACTCATCTTACTCCTCATGGAAGCTCTGGGCCATCTGATTCCTTAGAGCTTTGCCACCCAGAGAGTGGCCAGCACGGTGCCCTGACCCAGGCTGATGCCGGGGGGTTACCGAATGGAACTATGAGGGGTGGAGAAGGGGGAGAAGGAATCCAACTTCTGGCCACCAACAGAACTCACACTTCTGCCACTCTCTGTGTGACCTTGGGCAGTGACATAATTTCTCTGTGCCCTGTCTCCTCCCTGGTGAAATGAAGTAGCATCTGCATTTCTTAGGGCTATGACATAGCCCAAGGAGGTACCAGACACATGACCTCTACCCAGGAATGATTATCATTATTATTTGTCTACACCCACTCCAGCAGGAATTTGGGGGTGGGAAAGACTCAGCTTGCAGCCACTTATTGGGTGTGTGATTCCAGGCAGGTGGCTCATTCCTCAATGCCTTTATTTCCCCATCTCTGAAATGGTACTAACTCCGCCCACAGGGATGCAACACCCCCATCTCCGCAGTGTCTTTTGTTTGAGGCACGCAGTAGGCACTCACATAATTCTCAACTAACCAATCAATGGTCCAGGTGGAAGAAATTAAACCACCTTCCAGCCTCCTCCCTCTCTCACCCGCTTAGCCTCCAGAATTCCCCCCCCCTCCACACCCTCTGCAGACTAAAATAGTCATTAGGCAGATTTCAAAAGATGTCAGTAGCTTATAATTATGGTCGACATCCTTCTGAGATAAAAGTGATTACCTTAGATGCAAATCACTTAGCAACCAATCAGGGCGGTGGGCGGCGCCCGCGGAGGTGACCGGCCGGCGCATCGCCCTCCTCCTGCAGCCTGCCCAGCACAGGCAGAGAAAGCGCACAATAGCTCTTGACACCCAAATGGGTTAACACAATAAAGGCGGCTCCGGCCGCTGCTGGGGGAGAGCAGCAATTCCCGGCCCGCGGGAGGTAATAAAGCGGCCCTTTTGTGCGCGCCTCCTCGTTCTCACCCCCGCCCCAAGCCCAGAGGAATCGCCGCCTGATTGAATTACGGTTCATGAATATGAGCTGCTCAGCTTGCTTCCTCCGATTTGTGAGGGATTGGAAGGTGGAGGGGGCAGAAGGGAGGTTGGGGAGGGCCCCCGCCAGGCCCCAGCACCCACCCCAGAAGCTCAGATGGGAGCCACATAGGTGTGGTGCTGGAGGTCGGTGGGTGACAGACCAGCAGAGGCAACTGGAAGAGTGGGAGTCCTGACCAGCCCTGGGGTCTTTGATCATTGATTCCAACAGGGACTGGGAAAGCTTTTCAAGGCCCCATTCTGAGGATGAGGCTAATGCTGGCCAGGAGAATGTCCATTTAAGGAGTGCCTGCTGTATGCCACCACCTGTGCTAAACCCTCACTGAATCCTTACCACACCCCGGGAAGTGGGTGCTGTTATCAGCTCCTTCTCACAGGTGAGGAAACTGAGGCTCAGATAGCCAAAGCTACTCACCCAAGGTCACACAGCCAACAAGGGGTGGACCCACTCCACAGCCTGGCTCTTTCATGTTGGGGATTTAAGTAACTCAGCCCAGGTCCAGAGCAACTGTGAGCCTCAGAAAGGAGAGGGGATGGGTGAGCTTACATGGAATTAGGTAAGTGATAAGGATTATTGGAGGTGGAGGGTGGACAGCTCACCTTGAGAAAGAGGACTGCCCAGAGAGCTGAGCAGGCCTTCCCCACCCTGACTGGAAGGGATGTCTGGGGTCATCCCTTCAGAGTCACCCTCTCTGACAAGGGAGCCCTAGCTGGATCCTTTCCTTTGCTTAAGCCTCCTCACCCACCTACACTTCCAGGGCATAGCCACCTCTTCCCCTCATTCAGCATACCCCAGCAATCAGAGGCCCACTACATGGCCACTCCCACTGTCCAGAACACTCTTTCTGCCCTGCTGCAGATCCCTATTTGTCCTTTCTGAGAGTCACATGGCACCCCTCCTATAGGGCCCTTCCCCACCCTCAGGCTGGGTCAGCAAGTCACAGATGCCTGTGCCCTATCTGCATCCTTGCCTTCCCACCAGCTGGGTGCCTCCAAGGGGGTCCCTGGGATGGCTGGGGGCAGCCTGACAGACACCCCTCCCTCGGTAAGCCCATAGGGGCAGATGACAAGGGCCAACTTTCTCATCCCTTCCTGGCAGGCAGGTTGCATGCCATGCCTTCCTTCCTCCAGCACTGAGGAAAGAGGTGCCAGGGCTGAGGGGAGCAGGCTGCCCACTAGACCAGGACAGAAGAGGCTCTTCTGCTCAACCTGTCCTGTAGGTAATGGGGAAGCCGGGTCCCAACCTGGGCTTCAGTGTGGCAAGACATCTCAATGAGGCCAAACTTCCTCTATAGGCAATAGCCCCTGACTCTTGCAGGCACCTTATCCAACAAGTGGGGGTGCCTCCACCTCTGCCCATGCAAGAGGCCGGTAAGACAGGGAACTCTGACACCAGCGCAACTGAGAGCCAAACACCTGCAGTTGCCTGGCTGAGCACCCGTAGCTCATCACTTCCTCTGAGCCTCGGTCTTCTCATCTGTATAATGGCCACAGCGTGAGGGTCACTGCAAGGAGTAACTGAGATTCTATAAAGTGCCTGGCACGTAGGAAGATGCTGGGTAAGCTGGCACCCCCTCCTGCACATTGCCTGATGCTATTGCCAAGCCCAGGGAAGGGAACAGAAGGAATTGCCCAATTTTGACAGCCTTTCCCTCCGCCTTGGCTCTGGAAGTGTAAATACTCCATGGAGGACCTCCAACTGCCTGTGTTTGTGGATCTCTGGCACACTCCGAGTTTGTTTCTAAACTGGGAAGCTTTGAAAGGCAGCGCAAACAGCTCTCTGCCCACCTCTCCCACTTCTACCCCATCTGCTATTGCTCCTCTGTCCTTGGAAGCCTGTGTGTTTAACAGCACCATTTCAGCTGGAAATACCATCTTCATGTAAAGCCCCCAAAAGCAGTTCCACTGATATTTATTGACCTGTTCATCTAGCTAGAGAGCCGGGTAGGAGAACAGAAAAAAATGCTCGCTGCATCGAGACAGCGCCTGGCTTCTCAAAATGACCTCAGAGACACTCCCCCTGCTTTCACCCAACCCCACACCACTGAAGCAATGACACAGTTCTCTAACCTTTTCCTAGAAATGTGATCACAGCAGTTTCACCCACATCCGACACTGGCAGCAATTGCTGGAAGGAACTTAGAAGAGGAATCAAAGAGTCAGCAGCACAATGCTGCTGGGGGGGTTCTCTGGGCATTCACAAGGAACAGGGCCAGTACTGGGGTGTGGTAGGGAGGAGAGGGTTGTTGCCTGACCCCCATCAAAGCTGGCACTGTGGCAGAGACATGCTTCACTCAGACCTTGGCACTGATGGGCCTGACTTGCCCTTCCTTCACTTAATGAGTACCGCATGGAGCTTGTCAAAGTCATCCTAAACACCAAAGGAGTGGGGCAGTCAGGAGTTTAGGCTTGGCCAAAGCCCCTCATCTTGGCAGTCAACGGCAGGGGACCTCCCTGGATGTAAGGGGCAGCAGAAAACAGTTGCTCTGCACCTTCCTTGGCTGGTGGTGAGGCACCCATGTTTTCCTGAGTAGAAGTAGCCCTTTTTAAGGCAGGGGCTCACAGCTCTCTGGAGACTGGGGAACTTCAGGTTGCCAGCTTGGTGTGTGTTGGCGTTCAGGGAGGTGGTCTCTATAGCATCCCTTTTGAAAGCAGAAAGTTGCTCTGTTTGGGATTCCTAAGACCCCAGGCACTGCCAGGCTATATAACCAAAAATGAACACCTGTCCTTGGAGGAAGGAGCATCATAGGGACAGCTGGTGCTGCCTCCCTCCCCCACCTCGTCAGGGCACTGGGGATTTAGGTCAGAGGACTGCAGTTGGGGTGGGGAGTTTGCCTTCCCCCCTCCACTACCCAATGACATCCTCTGGCTTCTGGTCACCACCACTCCCACCCCTTCCGACCTTGGGTCAGGACAAGTCCTGTCTCTACTGACACTGCAACCCCAGTGGCGTCAGATGCCTGGTAGTGACGTCACACCACACTGCATTAGGCACGCACTGCACCTGTGAGTTTTTTGTAGGAATACCAGCTGTGACGGGATCCTGTCTAACCTTAGAGAGCTCAATCCTGAAAAGCAGCCACCTGCATAACCAGGACTCCACATACCCCTCTGAGCTGATGTCCACTGAAGATCTCAGAGGCAACTTGGGAGAACCCCAAGCTGTCCCATCCTGGGTGTCCCCCTCCTCAAACACTCCAAGACAGGGAGTTCCTGGGGAATGTTCGGAAGACAGAGCCACTACCCCTGCTACTTTTGGCTTTAAGGATGGGATGCAGTTACCTCTGGTATATACCTGGCCTAGAGCTCAGCAGAGTCCCCACAACGGGTCCCCAACTTCAACTTTGACCGGCTGGCGAGTCCAGACAAGTGGTGTGTGGGAAGGAAAGGGGAGGTCAAGAGGCACCACTGCTTCAAGATCCCCAACAGTCCAGGGTTCTTTTATTTCCAATCTGGGCTACCCCAACGCCAGGGGGTGCCCCCAGCTCTAACCCGCAACCCCGCCTCGCGGAACTCACCGGATCAACCAGGTCTCAGCGGCGACGACTCTCGGCTCGCAGGGCTGCAGCCATGCAGAGGTGACAGAGGCTGCCCGAGAGAGCCCCCCTTGGGGGCCGATACCTCTCTCTAGATGGAAAGGGATGCTGTCGGTGGGGCCGATACAGGCGCCAGCCCGCGCCGTCTGAAGTCGGGGGTGGAGGGTCTCTCCGCTTAGCGGAGGTCGCGCCCGCCTGTGACCAGGGCCGCGCGGGCGCTCAAGCGGCGCATCCTTGCCGGAGCTTCTGCTCCCCGCGTCCGGCGGGCGGCGCTGCGCCTCCCCTCCGGGTCCTGCTCAGGGCTGCAGCTCAGCCCGCGCCGCTCCCCGGGGTGCCCTCTCCGCCCGCGCCGGGAGCCCGGCGGCCACGGCCCCTCTTGCCGGCCCCAGCTGTAGCCGGTCTTTGTTGCTTCCTCTCGCTCGATCGCCCGCCGGCGGCTAGCAGCCCCCAGACTCGGCCGAAGGTGGGGGAATCTTCTCCTTTGGGATTGCACGCACCTGCAGCGATCCGGGCGCCTCGCGGGGCATGCACTGGCCTCCGCAGGTTGCAAAGAGCGGCGGAGAGAATGTACCGGCCCCTCCTCCTCCGGCTGTGGGGGGAGGGGATGCCGGAGACTAGCGGCAGCCGAGGCGACGGAGGCTCGAATGCAGCCCCGGGGACCTCAGCGCCAAGAAATAACCGGTCACGATGGAGCAGAGAGGACGTGGGGAAGACCCGGAGGACGTTGAACCGGGACTGCGAGCTCGCGAGGTGCAGCAGGGGCGGCACGCACCAGGCTCTCACGCGCCCATGGCCCCGGGTGGCGCGCGGCGGCTCCCGGACCTCAGTCTCGCGCTGCCTGCCGCGCGCCGGCGCCTCGCCTCGCTTCAGGTCCAGGTGCCGCGCGCCTCGCCGCGCAGGTGACGGGCCTGGCTCTTAGCCTCCCCCGGCTGGCGCGCGCAGCCTCTTCGCGGAGCCGCCGGCCCAGCCGCCCTGCCCGCTCCTCCGCTCGGACCCGACTGACAGGCGCGAGCGCCCGCAGCTGCCGTCGCGTCTCGCCCCCTACCCGCCCCCTGACGTCCGGCCCAATCAGCGACGGCCGAGAGGCGGTTACCAGGGTGACGCGGCGCCGCGTCCTGCGGGGGGCGTGGCCGAGGGGCCACCACGCGCGCTTTTCGCGGCAAAATTCAAAGGCCGGCAGGGCGGCTCTCCAACCTCCTCCCCAAAGCTGGAGCGAGGCGGGGCCAGCCTCGAAAGGACTGCAACTCCCAGTATGCAGCACGCAGTCACTGGGCGCAGGGACCCCAACTGAGGGTGCATGGCATGCTGGTACTTATAGTCCCTTTGTCGAGAACGGAGGTGGAAAACCAGGTATCATTATTAAGCACATTTTGGTAGTTAATTGTTAAAAATAAGAAAAACAATAAAAGAAGCTAACACGTGTAATGAAGTACTTTCCCCAATGTTCACACATAATCCTGTAAGTTACAGCAAGTATTATTACCCCCATTATACAGCTGGGAAAACTGTTATGGATAGGCACTATTATTATACTACCAACTTATAGAGGAAATTGAGGTTAAGACATTCTATCTGGACTATTTTTCCCCAAAACATATTTTTGGAAGTGGTTGATTTTTGGTAGCAACGTTGAGATATCTGGGGCACTAACTATATAACCAGGCACCATACTGAGCTCTTTAGAACTCTGCCTCACGGAATCCTCATCACAATCACGGGAGGCAGGCACTGGTATTCTTTGCCACTTAACAGATGCAGAAACTGGGTTCCAAATTTTGAATCCATCAAACTATACTGAACCTTGCTTTTTAGGAAGAACAGTTCCCTCAGTTGCCATGTGTCCTCACACAGCAAGTTGGGGAGCTAGCTTTCCAGGAAAGACCTTAGGAGCCCTATAGAAATGCAAAGTAGCAGCCAGAACTCCTCCCACTACCCTCAGACTATGTTCATGCGACCCTCTAGAGTCCCACAGAACCTGGGTGGGGTTCTGGTCCTGTCCTTGCTAGCTGTTGGCCTTGAACACTTATCTTCATGACTCTGTGCCTCAGTTTCTTGTCTGCATATCATATCCTACCATACAGGGTTGTTGTGAGGGCAAAGTGAGTTGTGTGGGAAGGACTCAGAACACACTGAGTGCTTCGTAAATGCCAGCTGTTGACAATAAGTGCCCCATAAATGCCAGGTGTGGTTTTCAAGACACGGTGGGCTTTGGAGACATTGTTGAATGTACTCTGTGGGATGAGCTGATTATAGTCAGCTCTGGCCTACTTCCAGGAGCCAACCCATCCCTACACAGAATCTGGGAGAGGCGCCGGTGGGGGAGCTCCAGGGCCGGCTCAAGTAGGCCACCTACTGCCTTATCTAGGACAGGAGCTGGCCCTGTTTCAGGCTGCTGAGCAGCAGCCTCACGCATGGTTCCCAGTACGTCCCCACCCCTTTAGTCCCCCCCCCCCCCGCAGCCACACCCAACTCAGCACCCCCGGGAGTTTGGGTGGGGGTGGGGTGGGGATTTACCTGGAAATGTGATCTGGCTGCCAGCTGCTTCCACTCTGGGGCCAGCTGCCTGAACTGGCAGTGACGTCAGGGAACGTTGCCTGGGCAACGCACTGGGTGGACTGGGCCCTGGACAGGTGGGGAGAATGTGTGGGGCACCCCAGCCAGGTGCATGTCGAGGGACCAACAACCAAAACCTTGGGAAGCAAACAGGCAGGAAGGGAAGGAGCAGGCAGCAGGCCACACCACAGCCTTCCCAAAGTTTGGGATTTTTTTTTCCATTGTAGGTTACCATGACTTGACACCAACTATGGGCCATTCAGTGCTCAGTGCTATTTATATCACATATTTCTATCTCCTTTCACCCTCACAGCAACCCTATGAGGTCTATTTGATTATTATCTACATTTTACAGCCGAAGAAGGCCACGTGACTTGCACAAGGCCACACAATGACAAAACCGGGTCCCAAACACCAGTGCCCCTGACCTTGATTTATTGCACGCAGTGCCAGCCTCTGATTGACTGAGTGTGACCTTGTGGGCAAGTTTCTTTCTCTCTGGACCTCAGTTTCTTCTGTGGTAACATGGAAGATGAGACTCATAATCCAAGCTACCAATCAGACTCTGGAGCTGGCAGCCCCTCCCTGCCTCAGCAGTTTGCAAAGGCCTCCACATTATTCCAGTGTGCAGCCAGGGGTTTAGAAGATCTCTAAGACCCCACCATCTCTGAAGTCTGTAAGATCCATGGTGGAATCTCAGACAGCAGCAGGCTCGAAGGTAGCCATGTAGGTGGAGGGGTGTCTTCTAGGTGTCTCTCATACCGCTCCAGACAGGTGAACCCCCCTCCCCCATAGATGCTCAGTCTTGGGCCTTCACTTATGTCTTGCCCTCACACACTCATAGTGTTCAGCACCCTACACCACCCTCCCACATGCCCACCTCCCTGAGGTTGGACCCTCATGCCCACCCCCTTCCCCAACTCCCAGCCTTGATCCAGCCTCCCCTTGCTCTTGGTTGTGTCCAATAACTCTGCACTATGTGAATGGAGACAGTGTCAAGATGGATTTGCCACGGTCCACGGAACCACCAGGCAGGCAGGCAGGCCCCTGACACTGGCTGCAGCGAGCAGTCCAAGAGGCCCTGAGGGGGCTCGGGACAGAGGGCGCCTCATTCTTCACTGCCCCTGTATGCTCCCTACACAGCAGCCTTGCTGATATGCCTGCACTTTCTCCAGTGTGTCTCTTGGACTTCCAGGCCCATGCTGTCCCCCTCCACTTAGAATATCCTCCCTCCAGGCAGTTGATTCTTGACCTTCCTTCAGATTTCAGCTAGGATGCCAACTCCTCTGGGAAGCCTTTCTTGACTGCTTCCCCTTTTAAAGATGTATCCACTCACTTGTCAGTCTTCTCCACCAACCTAGGGGCTCTGCGAGGGCAGGGGCTGCAGTCTGACTGTTTCATCCCTAGCACAGCCCTGGCATACAGTCAGTGCCCAATAAAGGTTTGCTGAATTCATCTCTGAGTCAATGAATGAATGTGCCCATTCATTTAGGTTTTGTTTTTTTTCTAGTAGGTAGGGAGAGCAGGGAGAGGAGGAGGGGGAGAATCAGACTGACTGGTTTGAACCCTGACTCTTTAGTTTACTAGCCATATGCCTCATCGGCTCTATGTCTCACTTTTCCCCATCTGTGAAATGGGGATAAGTGCCACATAGGCACTGCTCAAGGGGCCTGGAGCCTGGAAATTTGCTCCCACGTATATATGGTTAGTCATGCCCTCACTCAGTGGCACCTGATCATTCCTCCTTTAATTCTGCTCATTCATTCATTCATTCATCATTTCCTGAGGGCCTGCTCTGTGACTGCCACTGGGGATTCAGCAGTGAACCAGACAATCCCTGGCTTCATGGAACTCAAGTTTCATGGGGGACAAAGAAGGCAACTAGCAGTTATCATCCAGGGTAACAGGGAAGGGAAAAGGAAAGCCCAGAGCGGGCTCCTGACCAAGCTGTGTGCGGGTGATGGTGAAAAGACTGATCAGCTGCCCTGTGACACATGAGTAGGAGGTGACTAAGGGGAGAAGGGACAGAAGAGCTGTGAATGCAAAGGCCTAGTGTCCCAAGTGAGGTAGCTGTGACTGTCCCAAGAGTGGACGTGGGTCAGAGGCTGAGCAGGGGCTGGGGAGAGAGGCAGGGAAGCGGACACCGCGCCTTTATCCTGGTGGTGGAAGCAGGCCGGCCCCAGCCTCCCTTCCCAGCACCCAACTGCCTGCCTCACCTGCCCTCGTTGCTGTAATCTAGGCCAGAGCCTGAAGGGAGCCGATCCCCCATTGGTGCGCACCACGTAGATTTTTCAGAGATAATTTAATCAGAGCTATTAATAAGCAGAAAAGAAAGAGCTCTTTATGCTCCTCCTGGAGAAAAGGGAAAAGAAGAAGCACGTGTAACCTTGTTATTCACCCTGCCCCCCCATACCTGGAGCCTCTCTCTAGGGCAGGCCTAGGGGGATGGGACAAGGAGGCCAAGAGAGGGGGCCTGTGGAGGCCTAGGGAGCCTTAGGGACTGGTTCCTACCACACTCCCGGAATACACTCCACCCTCACACCCCTCTAGCCACTCTGGCCTCTTGGTTGCTTGAAGGTGCCAAACTGTTTCCTACCTTGAGGTCTTTGCACAAGCTGTGCCCTCTGCCCAGAACACTCTTCCTTCTGCCCTTTGCACTGCTGGCTCAGTATTGTACTTTAGGGCTCAGCTCAAATGTCACCTCCTCAGAGAAGCCCTCCCTGACTACCCCATCTGATATTATTCTCCCCAGAGCATCGTCCTTTTGCTTTTCCCTTTTCAGTACTTATTAATGTTGGCAACTCCCTGAGGACTTGTGGGTTGACTTGTTTATTTTCTGCCTCCCTGTCTAAACTGTCAGCTCCAGGAAGGAAGGGACTCTTTGTCATTGTCTCCACTGCTGTGTCCCCAGCACTTTGCATAATCACTGACATAGAGTAGGTTCTATGTCAATATTTATTGATAGAGTTAGGAGGGGTTTAAGGGGCCTTGATTTTTGAGACAGGAACCAGCAAGTAGGGGTTCCTTTTACCTGGGAGAACCCTCAGAGAATCTGAGAACCATTAAATGCCCCCCTGTTTCACTACTGGGGGTCAGAGGTCCAGAGAAGGGACCTTGCCCAAAGTCATGTGGCAAGTTTGTGCCAGAGCTGGGACTTGAACCCAGAGACCTTTTGGGGGTACACAGTTTCTTATCAGTCTCACCTCAAACATCAGCTCTGGGTTGAGGAGGATTCTGAGGCCTCACCCAGGCTCAGAGGGGAAAGAGGGCTGAGCTGTCATCGATTAATGATGTCTGCCAGGAGTTCGGGTTTGGCTGTTGGGGAACAATTCCTGTGAATGGAGTTAGAAAACACTGGCCTGGGAGTCAGAGGCTTGGTTCCTTCCTTGTCATGTGAACCAGCCTCCCCCCCCCCCCCCCAGACAAGTCAGCCAATTTCCCTGGGACTTAGTTTCCTCATCTGAAAATTGGGATTATCTACCCTATGCCTGCCTATCTCAAGGACGATAAGAAAATAATATAACGGTTCCTAAAGCCTAATGGGCTCTACAAATATAATCAATGATTATTATTGTAAAATATAGCAACAACAGCAGTAACACCCATCAGTGGAACAAGCAATAGCCCAGGGGCTCCTCATACACACTCTGTAAACCTTGTAATCAGCCCATGAAGAGAAACCAGGGTAGACCCTAAGGCTGGGGTCAGCGGCCTTGTTCAAAGTGGCAGAGGGCTCCTGAGTGATTCGGACTAAGATTTAAACCCTGGTGGGGTCTCTTTGCCATAGAGGGTTTCTGACTTAGCTGTCAGCATTACCCCACAAGAAACAGTGATTGAAGGTGAGGGTGGTCCCACAACCCCTCAAGGTCGTCTGCATTCTGGCCAGCTGGGCTTGTTTCTCCCAGGCTCTGAGTTTCAGGGAGATTTTCAAGGGATTAAACACAACCCGCTCTGCATCCCCCCCTGGCCCAGAAAGGCCAGCAGGCCCTCCCAAGCCCGCCTGGCAGATCTCCTTTTGTACAAAAAGTTATTGACTTATCAAGGTTAAAATACATTCAGCGCAGGCCAATAAAACAGGGATCCCGCCGCATCCCCGCTGTCATGTGCAGCCTGGTTTTCATGGCAACAGGCCCTCTTCTGCACATGAAACGGTTCAGTTGTGCAAAGTTCAGGCGTTACATAAACAGGGAGTTAACAACAGCGGCAGAAATCAATGTCTGGCCAGGCATGGCCTGGGGAGATAGCATTGATTGGGCCCTTTGTCATCAATAGGCCAGGTCCCTGCTTCCTGTCCAGTCGCCTTGGGCTCCCTCCTGCAGCCCTAGCCCTTGGCTCAGACCCAGAGAGCTCCAGGAAGGTGCCTCTGCCCTTGCCCCAGAGACCCTTCCTGGCTGGGATCCAGCAGGGAGGGGCTCCGCTCAGCTGTCTGCAGTCGTTTTGTAAACCATTATTGCTCAGAGACGCCATTCCATTGCCTTAAAATATGTTCATGCCATTGTTAGTGCAGAAAGCATCGCTTTGCCTCTTAAGCCATTCTTGTGACAAGGAACCATTCCACTGCCTCTATGTTTAGCCATAAAAACCACCCATACATTAAGATGTGCCCCAATGATGTCAAATAGACCAGGATACGAAACCAGACTGGCTGTGCAACCTTGGGTAAGTCACTTCACCTCTCTGAGACTCAGCTTCTTGTTTTCTACAGTGGCAAGAAAAACAGCACCAACTTCATGGGTGCAGGAAGGAAGAAATGAGGGGACACATGTGAAGCTCTCAACTTTGGGCCTGTGTCAGAAGGGAAGCTAACCCTCTGTGTCTCTCTTCAACTACAGATTCCAACAGATGCCCTCATAGAACAGAAACGAGCAGGGAACTAGGAAGTGATATTTGGGTTCAAATCCTAGCTCCACCACGGCTGTGTGACCTTAGGCAAGTCACTGCACCACTCTGAGCGTTCATTCCCTTATGTAAAATGGGGCAAGTGCCTTCGCAAGAGTGAAGGAAGAATGAAATGAGTTTGACCACATGAATGGTGTGGGCACACAGAAGGTGCCTAGGAAAGGTATATCCAATCAGACCCTTCCTCCAGTATTCCAACATCAGACCCACCTACCCTAAAAAAAAAAAAAAAAGTCTCCTGGGCGTTTTCTCAGGAAAGGGTGATTCAAGACAAAGGAGTTGTCTGTTCCATTTACTGGAAAGTTCTTAAGAATAGGAGTCTGGGCCCTGGCCAGTTGGCTCAGCGGTGGAGCGTCGGCCTGGCGTGCGGGGGACCCAGGTTCGATTCCCGGCCGGGGCACATAGGAGAGGCGCCCATTTGCTTCTCCACCCCCCCCCCTTCCTCTCTGTCTCTCTCTTCCCCTCCCGCAGCCGCAGCCAGAGCTCCATTGGAGCAGGGATGGCCCGGGTGCTGGGGATGGCTCCTTGGCCTCTGCCCCAGGCGCTAGAGTGGCTCTGGTCATGGCAGAGCGACGCCCCGGAGGGGCAGAGCATCGCCCACTGGTGGGCAGAGCGTCGCCCCTGGTGGGCGTGCCGGGTGGATCCCGGTCGGGCGCATGCCGGAGTCTGTCTGACAGTCTCTCCCCGTTTCCAGCTTCGGAAAAATACAAAAAAAAAACAAAAAACAAGAATAGGAGTCTGGTCTTGTGCATCTTTGTATGGACAAGTCTTGGTACAGAGCCCAGGTATACAATAAGAGCTTAATATGTGTTGAGCTAACTTAAAGTCCTCTGGAGAGCTGGCTAGGGCTCCTCTGATCTGGCATGGAGACTAGGGGATGGCTAGGATAATTAGGTTAATTTAAGATGGTTGCGGAAGCTTCCAGCCACACTGGGCATGGCAGAGATAGCCAACTCACCACTGAACTCCACACCCCTTTCTATTGGATGGGATGGCCTCCAGGAAGCAGAGCCCAGCTGGGATACATAGCCAGGGTCTATATTTCCAGGCATGGCTGGAGGATTAGCTTTTTGCCCATGAAATGTAAGAAGTACACATGCCTATTTTCTTTAACTGGCCTCTTTTGCCCCAAGGCATATGATCTACCCTTCTAGATTAGAGCAAGGCCAAAGATGGATGGAGCCTGGGTCCTTAAATCACTTGAGCAGGAAAGTCACGCACCTGTTGACCAACAACACAGGTTTTGACTGTTAGGTGAGCAATGAACTCCTGTTGAGTTACGCCACTAGAATGCCAGGGTCTGTTTGTTGCAGCAGCTGACATTGCCATCATGAATGCACAGGGCTTCCTGGAAAGGACTCAGACCCCCCAGCACGGCCCTCTCTGAGCCATGGAATTCTGAAGAACCGAGAGGGTGTCCTTATTTGATGAAGCAAGTAAATACAATAAAATATTAAGAGTAGAATCTGCATAGTAGATATTTGTGTGTTCACTGTAAATGTCTTTCAACTGTGCTGTATGCTCGAAATGTTTCATAATAAAATAATTGGGGGGAAAATCTCTGTTCGTGTATTTTCAAAAAATTTCTAGGAACCTTGGGGTTTTAGGAAGATGTGTCAGGAACTACAAGCTGTGGTGTGGGTGGACTGAGAGAGCTGAAAAGAGAGAGCTCTGGGGTCCACACTCTACCCCCCACCTCACCAACCTCAACGTTCAATTTCATCTCTTTTTCACACTGGAGTTCAGCATGTGACTTAATTTGAAAAAAGGTTTCCATTGTTCCAATAGTACAGGTTTGAAAACCACTAAGCTCAATTCTTGCATGTTGCTGATGGGAAACTGAGATTCAGAGAGGGGAAGGGACTTGTTCCAGGGCCCAGAGTGAGCCAGGGGCTGGGTAGGAATTCATACCCAGGTCTCTGGGCCCCCAGGGCAGAATTGATCTCCATGGTTTTTTAAAGCTTCTTTGGGGGGTCTCCACCTTGAGGGCTGCTATAAAGCCAGGAGGGTGGGTTGGCACCTTTTCACTAGAACCCTCTCTCTGCCTTTGGTTGTCTTATATGTCTGGTTCCAAGGTATTTGACCGAAGGGTTCTGCAGGTAGGAAATGGCCATTTGCGAGGTGATGGGAGGCACTGGAGAGGACTTCAGTGGGGCCAAAACTTCTGGGAGTGGGACCCCTCCTCCATCGCAACACCACCCCTTCTCTCTAGCTGTGGTGGGAAGATGGATGGAGGGAGGCAGGACTGGGACAGACCGCTCAGAAATGATGGATTTGGGCCCCGACCAGAAGCCTTTGGCGTCATCTGGGGCTATGAGCAGAGGTGAGAGGTCACCCAGCTGGGGAAGGTGGGTCAGCAAAGGACAGGGAGTTAGTTTACGGGTCGGAGGGCTGATGGTGGAAGGGGTGGTGTGTACCCTAAGCCCGGCACTCTTCTAATACTAGCTGGCTCACTCATGCATGCATTCATTCATTCATTCCACGATTCCAGTGTGCCAGGCCTTGGCTGGGCCCTGGGGATTTCAGAATAAACGGGTACCATTCCTGCAGGAGAGGGGAAGGAGGAAAATGAACAGTGCCACCCCACCCCACCCAGCCAACAACCAGCCCTGTGACGTTGGGCAGGTCCCTCCCCTGCTACGCTTCAGCTTCCTCACCTGGAAAATGAGGCTAACGTGGCGCATAGCTTGGTGTGGGCCAATACTGGACTGGCTCTCTTCCCCAGACTTCCAATGACAAGAGAAGAGAAGGTTGACGTTATTACCCCATCTGGATTGCTGGGGTTCAGGTAAGGGGACAGAGAGACATGAATTCAAAACTTGATCCCACTTGTGTGACCTCCAACCAAATCACGTCCCCTCTCTGGGCTTTGGTTTTCTCCTCTGCAAAAATAAACAGAGTAATAATAGTAACTGCTGTGTCTGACGGTTATGAGGTTTTAATTAGTTAATACCTGGAAGCATTTAGAACAGTGCCTGGCCCACGGCTAACACTCAAGTGAATGTTAACCTCTGCTGGAAGTGCTGTGATGGACTCTGAGTCTGTCGAAGTAGAAATAGCAATGGGTGAATATTGACGTTGGTTGCGCTAGAGGAGGGCTTGCAGACCATCTTAGTGCAGTTCGGTGCCTCTGCACCTGCGCTAGCCTATCTGGAAGGAATGCCTTGAGCTCTGGCTTTGATTGGTTCTGCTGTCCCATCTGGGCTCAATGAGTACAGGGCTGCAATTGACTAGCAACACCAGCTTGGGTAATGGAGTTGAGAGTTACCGGAGGCACGCCACCATCTATTAGCCATTCCTGATGCTGGCCTAAGCCCTCCCCTCATCCAGATGGGGAAGCTCAGGCTTGGGAAAGGAGAGAAGGCTTGCTTAAGGCCACACAGACAGTCACAGACGAGGCTCCTGTGCCTGCCTCCCCAAGTCCTCTCTGGGCTCTGGTCTATGTCATTTAATCCTGCGGAGAAAAATCATTATTTTGCCATTACATTTTCCAGCCTGTTTTCTGGAAGGGAGTTAATTGATTTAAACTTTTCCAGGATGATTCTCTCTCCTCCTCTTCTCCCCGGGGGGCCCCCTTTTCATAATTGCTCTGCCTCCTGGAAATGAGTAGGTGGCATCTGTGAGGACAGGCATGGAAGTCTCTAGGCGAGGCCTCCCAGTGGGCAGGGAGAATGTGGTCCCAGCCCAGGACGGGGTCTTCTGGGGACCTCCATGTTTAATGACATAAACTGCCAGGGCTCAGGTATGTGGTGTTGATAATCCTCACAGTGTGCTGTCTGCTAAGCATGGCTCAGAGCATTCATTGGCTCTTAATATCCACCCAAAATACAGAAGGAGAAACTGAGGCAAGGGGATGGTCCTAGAGCTAGAATTCAAACCCAAGACCACCTGCCCCCAAATTCTCTGTTCTTTAATCTTTACAATCAAACCCAATTATCCCAAGTGTCCTTTCCAATTTTCACTCCATAAGCTGTGAGCTTGGCTTAGGGGTGATCAATGACACCCATCTGATGGATGAGGAAACTGAGGTCAAGAGGTGAGGATAGCTCTTGGGCCATCCAACAAGTGGGGCCAATGCTCTGTCCTTTGCCCCCACAGGGAAGAAGGACAAGAGAGGCTCAGAGCAGAGCTGGCCACAAATAGTCCTGCTGGCTTATTCATCTTGGAAGCTGAAATATTTATTTATGCACCCCATATATATATATTTAGTGAGAGGAGGGGAGGCAGAGACAGACTCCCACATGCGCCCCAACCGGGATCCACCTGGCATGCCCACTAAGGGGCGATGCTCTGCCCATCTGGGGCTGTTGCTTTGTTGCAACCGGAGCCATTTTTAGGCCTGAAGCTGAGGCCATGGAGCCAGCCTCAGCACCCAGGGCCAACTTGCTCTAATCGAGCCTTGGCTGCAGGAGGGGAGGAGGAGAAAGAAGAAAGAGGGGGAGGGGTGGAGAAGCAGATGGGTGCTTCTTCTGTGTGCCCTGACCAGGAATCAAACCCGGGAAATACAAACACTGAGCCAACGCTCTACTGTTGAGCCAACCGGTTGGGGCTTATGCACCCCCATTTAATCAGGATATGCCATAACTAGCAGCAGATCTGTGCCTCCTGCCCATGGTATTATTTATTTTGGGTTCCGGGCAGCCACTTGCCAGGGCTGTGTGCACTGGGCCTGAATTTCAATCAGACGGGGCCACAGAAGAGCTATCCCGGGGGACCTCACAGTGGCGGTACCCCCCTCGGAATGATAAATGAGCCCACAGACAGCAGGAATGCTGCCCAGCTAGCTGCTCTTGGGGGCCGATGTGCATGGGGTGGGGAAGGGGGTCTTCTCAGCAATCCCAGGATCCCGTCACCAAGGAACTCCACCTCCTCCAAGTGCCAGACAATAGCCTGGCATTCCCCAACCCCAGGAAGAAACATACAAGAGAAAGGGCACTGTGCAGGCCCCGCCACGGTCCTGCATCTAGAATCCTGAGGCTGTGGGGAACTTGGAAGGGGCTGCCTACCCTATTTTTGTCTTGGGGCAAGTTTTTATCTCAGCATCTCTCTCACCCTTGGCCATGGGAGATACGCTCTTCTGCTCACAGTCCTCATGGGCTGGAAAGTTCCTTCTGCAGTCTAACTTTAATCAAGGTACAAGCATTTGCAACTCTGTCCCCCAGGTGACCCCACAAATGACACCCTCTGCCACTGTCTGGACAGAGGTGGAATATAAGGGAGCAGCAGGGAGTGTGGGCAAGGGTTCTTTGGATACTGGAGGGAGTGGAACAGAAATAAAAGCTAACCTTTATCAAGGCCTTCTATGCCAGGACTTTATCTGCATTTGGATGAGTCTCTTCACCTCTTGGTTCCTCTGTTTGCCGAACTGTAAAATAGGGATAACAGTAGGGGTTACCTCTTGAGGTTGAAGTGAGGATTGAATGAGTCCATGCATGCAAAGCCCCTAAAAAGTACCTGCTCTTATGGTGGTTAATTCTTATGCTAACCTAGTAAGTCAGATCCGCCCATATTACAGATGAGAGAACCGAGACCAGTGCCTGGCCCATGGAATTGGCCTCATCATCCTCATGATCGAGACAAGGGAACCAGGGCCTGGGATGCTGTCAGCATAGCATGGCAAGGGCTCTGTGGGAGGTTTCACCCTGCCACCCAACCCCTCCCTTGGAAAGGGGAGACCTAAGTACTGACTCCACTGGGTGCTCTGGGGATCAAACAAGGGCATCTGCGGAGGCACCAGCGTGGGCATGCAGGAAGCCATCCTCCGGCCACAGGGGAGCTGGGTCCTGGGACCGGCTCTGAGGATCTCCAGGCAAGTGTTTCATGGGTCATGAACTGATCATAGTGAAGCTGGCACAGCTCCCTGGGGTCTGCTGCCAATTAGGCCAGATGCCCACAGGGGGATCCCATTGTCCCTGGCCTAGTTGGGACAGGGTTTATGGCTGGCATTCCCCTGGGACAGCTGCTTCCAGGCCAACTTCCCAAATGAGGTCAGTGAGAGATGTGGCTGTAACAGGTGGGGCAGGGGCAGGGGGACTTCACCTGAGTCTCATTTTGCAGATGAGGAAATTGAGACTCAGAAAGGAGAGGTTACTTGCTGAGGGCACAAGCTGTAAACCCTGGAGGCTCTGGGACGACCCCTGATAAACAGCTAGCTCCCCAGTGCCCACATCCACCAAGCTGATCCAGATCCAAAGTGTTTTTGCTGTGTAGCCCTGGGCAAGTTACTCAACCTCTCTGAGCCTCCCTTGTCTCAGGTGCCATAATGGGAATAAGAAGATGGGGGTGGGGGACACGGAGGATACGAGGATCTCAGGATGCCCGACACACCCACAACTCAGAGGATTCTGATCTTGAACTATGACAAAGGAGTGATGTGGGGGAGGCCCCCTTCTGTGTGTATGACTGCCTTCTCACTTTCCCCTCTGTTCCCTCTGCCATAAATACCCTTTCTGGTCCCCTGTCTCAGGCTGACTTGTTACTCACTGTTTGGACCCCAGCTCCACTGTCACCTCCACTGAAAGCTCTTGTTGGCCCTCCCCTCATATGGTTTGAGCTCCACCTCTGTGCTCAGAGCCTCGCTCTGACAACACTGGACTGTGAGCTCTGCAGGGCAGAGACCCTGATTATATGGCCTTGGTGATCAGCATGGGGCCTACACAGGATAGGTGCTAATGAAGAATTGTTCAGTGACTGCCTTGCTGACTGAATGAGTGAAGGATAAAATCAATGAATGGAATTCCCCAGTGCCGTGGTCTGAGTGTTTGGGTCCTCCCTAAGTACATTATCTTGAAAACCTAGCACCCTCAGCGATGCTTTTTGGAGGCGGTGTCCTTGGGACAGCAAAGCTCATTAATGGGATTAATGCCCTTATAAAGGAGACCCCAAGAGCTCCCTGGCCCCTCAACCATGTGAGGACACAATGAGAAGTCTGCAGCCAGGAAGAGGGCCCTCACCTAACCATGCCGGCTGGCGCCCCGATCTCAGACTTCCAGCCTCCGTGGAGAACCAGGAGCTGGCAGCTGGGGTGGTGGAAGCTAAGTTTGAATCCCTCGTAGCAAGAGCTGCAGGGATGTAAAGCCAGGCTCTCAGCTCTGGGAGCTTGTTTGCTTTCTCCGGGATGGCTGGTTAGGCAGATGCTGTGGGAGAAACCAGCTTTGGGAGAAACCCCTGGCACCGACAGAAGCAGCAGAAAAGGCTGATCTGGAATCAGCCTGGCCTGGGTTCAAATTCCAATCTTGACACAATCTGGCTGGGAGGAAATGCTTCCACTGCCCTGGGCCTCATCTATGAAATGGGCTTGCCACCATCCTGAAGCTGCCGTTTACACGTAGGGTGGTCTTTGATGGGGCAGGGTAGTCTGTCCCACATCCTGATCTCCTCATCCAAGGGAGGCCCCAGGCCCCGCTCCCAGTGTACTGGGAACAAAGGGCCTTCATCACCTGCCAGTCCGATCCCTTCTACTCCTTCTGCACTGATGCTAAGCTCTCCCTCTGGAAGTTTCCACCATGAGGAGAGCCAAAAGTGTCCACAGTTATGTGCCAGGCACTGGATAGTCCTGCTCTCACTGGATCTTCCCCAGTGCCCCCATTTTATAGATGAGAAAATTGAGGCTGAGAGAGGGAGAACTGGGTGTATAGCTGGGAAGTGCTGCATGCAGGACTTGCACTCACATCAACCCCCCACACCCTGCCATCCTCTGGCTCTGGAAACAGCCTTTCTTTGGTTGATGGCTCATGGCCTCAGTGACTTCACAGAAAATGTAAACCAAAACCCATTCCCAACTGGGGCCCCTGCACACATAAGGGCAAAAGAGGAAGTTATTTGGAGGGAGCAGGAGCCAGACAGGCTTGGCCTGGTAGCTCAGTTGGTTAGAGCGTCATCCCGGTATGCCAAGGTTACGGGTTCAATTCCTGGTCAAGGCATGAACAAGAATCAACCAATAAATGAATGAATAAGTGGAACAACAAATTGATGTTTCTCTCTCTCTCAAGTCAATAAATAAATTAATTAAAAAAGAAAAGAGGCCTTCTGTAGACACCATTGATTATGATTTTTGCTGTCTGATTAATAGAAATAATGACCCACATTTGAGCCTTAACCACATGCCAGGCCCACTGAAGCCTCCCAATGACTCCTTTAGGACAGGTTCAAGATGTACCCCCATTATATAGATGAGAAAACTGAGTCTCAGAGACATGATGTGATTTTCTGGAAGTCCCCCAGCTAGGAGTTGGCAATGCTGTGATTCAAACACTTGTAATGCCTAGCCTTATGATCCTTGTCCAGGGGCCTTGCACAGGGATGGCAGCAGGAAATGTTTGTTGATTGACTGACTGACTGAAAGAATGAATGATTTAATGAATGAAAGACCAGCCCTAGGATGCCTATTGGAGACTGGCAGGGGCTGGAGAGAAACCTTCAAATGCAAGCCAGACCCTCAGGACTGCCTCCTGACCTCCCACAGGTCCTTCCATCTTTTGCCTCACTGGGGGCAAGGGAGGGTGGCCATCTGGTGAGCATAGTAGGGGCAGGAGCCGGACTCCCCCAGCCTGTCTCTTGCCCCTGAATGCTCACACTCTTTGTGACTTATTGTTTAACTTTACAAGCCCCTTGGCTTTTATGAGGGTTATTTATAAAGGCTTGGGCTTTGATCAGCAGCATAAAAAAGCAAACTCCTATGTCTGAAAATGTCACCAGGGATTAGAGGAACCTTTGAAGTCCCCTCCTTGCAGGCAGCACCCGCCCAGCTTCCCCCGCCAAAGCACTTCCAAGCCTGGGAGCGCTGGCCAGGAACTAGGGGCCCTCCTTTGGGGTAAAGTGGCCCCTGGCCCGATGAGTGACAGATAGGGGTTCCCTCCCCTGCAGCACTCTACCCAGCTGGGCACTTTTCCCAGTTCCAGGCAGCACTGGGCCTCCTTGGTCTCCAGATGTTGGCAACATCTGTCTCTCATGTTTATGCACAGCCACAGGCTGCTAGCTTGTGTCCCTGAACCCAGCAGTGGGAACTGTGGGGCTTTTGAAAAGGGATTATTATTACTGGCTTATTGGGAGGGAGGGGGGTAGGGAACGTAAGTAGGGAGGTAGGATAGAGAGAACAGCTCTTAATGAGGCAGGGGGTAGCCCCTTCTTCCTAACCCTGGGGACTGATAGCCCACCTGCCCGGTAGGGAGGGGCCCCTCATTTGTTTCTTCCCCTCTACTCAGTCAGGTGACAGCTGGAGGGGTTCGGGCGAGCTCACGGGGCAGTGGAGAGAGCAACCCGAGTAGATAGTGCAGAGAAGCAGCAGTGTCTCCCACTCCCTGCCTGGTTCCCTGGCAGCGTGAGGCCAGAGGGGTGGATAGGCTGACCTTGCCCACCTCCATTCAAACATTCACAGTGGCCTGAGGACTCTTCTAGGACGTTCTCTGGATCTTGTGGGGCCTCTATGTATCTCAGTTGCTGATAGCAGGCAAGGAGGTGAAGTTGCCCTGGTTCCCCTCTGAGCTGTGTAACCTTGGGCAAGCCCTTGCTCTCTCTGGGTCTCCCTTCCCCTATTCCCAAAATAGCAAGGTTGTGTGTGTGTGTGTGTGGGGGTGGATGAGGTCACTCCTAGGAGCAGGTGGGATGCTTGGCAGCCCTCGAAGGAGCCAGTGGTCCCACCTGCCTCCTTGTCCAGACCCGGCTTCCTGTCTCAAGGCCCAGAAGAGGCGGAGCTGGGACCCCAGGGCAGAGAGGCCTCAGACAGCATCCCCTGTCTGCCTAGCTCTCTCCCAGACCTGGCCTCAGCTAGGGGAGGGGAGAGCCACCAGCTGGCCTCACACCGCCATCTTTACCTACACCTTTAAAAGGTCATCGAGGAGGGATGGGGTTCTTCCTTTTTTTGGGGGAAGTCAATAAGGTGGCAGTGGGTGTGTGCAGGGCAGGGGGCTGTGTGTGAGGGTGAGGGGGTGGGGGGCAGGACTGTGGGCAAACTAGGGTGGGTGGAGGTGAAGAACCGTGAGCAGGTGTGTGGACAGGTACGCAAAGAGAGTGAGCTGGTGAATGGATCTACAAATTGTGGTCCCCTTATACCATGGGGCACTACTCAGTCATAGGAGGGAACGACCCCTGATATAAGCAGCAACATGCGTGAATCTCAAGAAAAAAATCATGTATTTGCACCTGCTATGCCATCTGCTTGCAGTTTCCTCCCTTCCGCATATGAAATTCTAGAAAAGGCAAAACTCTATGATGAAAAGCAGACCGGTGGTGGCCTGAAGGCCCAGTGTGAGGGATGGGAACTGCCCATAAAAAGGCACAAGGAAAGTTTGGGGCTGATGAAATGTTCTATGTCTTTTTTTTTAATGTTACATGAAATTTATTCAGTAAACTTGTGGGGGATGCAGCCACCAAAAGGAGGTAGTAAGACAGAAACAAGAAAGAATATGAGACCCTTTACACAGGAGATGGGACAAAAGACAATGTTCCACATCCTGAGTGTGGTGTTGCTTACCTGACTGTATGCATTTGTATACAAATGGAACACATTTGATTACATTTGTATACACACAGACTGGCTTACAGAGTACATTCCTGTAGGTTACAGAATCTTTACATTTCCAAATTGACATCTGGATGTGTTTCCACTTCTCTCAGGAAATAAACCCAAATCCCCACTCACACTGACAAGTCCTATGGCCCTGCCTCTGCCAACTGTTCCATCTCAATCTGTGCTACAGCCACATGCCCTCTCTCTCCTACCTCAGGGCCTTTGCACCTTCTATGCCATCCACCTGCAAAGCTCCCTCCATCTCCTTATCACCTTCACTGGGTTAAACTTCCCCTTATTTTTTAGAGTTCACCCTATAGGAAGCATTACTCCCTCCAAGGGGCCTTCCCTGATTGCTCTGAAGGGCAAATCATTACAGCTCTCAGAGACCCCATTCCTGACTCTGCTGCTTTTCTGCAGAGCACTGGTCACCATTTATAAAGACATATTTGCTAGGCTCCCGTGAACAATGCCTGTTTCCCCACTAGACTGTGAGCTACACAGGGCAGAGACTGGGTCTTGGGTTGGACCCTGGGACAAAGATTGGTGCACAAATGATTGTGGAAGGAAGTGACCCCACAGGAGATGAGTAAGGGATTGGGGGGATGTGGGGGGGAGCAGGACAAGGAAGGGGAGAAAGCCAAATAGGGTGCAGTTTCGCACAGGAACTCAAGAGTGTGGGTTACACCAGAGTTCTCCTGACCTGAGGGCAGGGAGCTGAATTTCACCCAAACTGTCAGCCATTGACTAAGACCCACCTGAGCAGGGGGGTGGGGGATGTGCCAGCAAAGTGGCTAGTAGCCTGAGGAGCACTCTTTGAAGGAGTCACAAATGTAGGCACATGAAAGAAAAGCAGGCAGAAGCTGGTGGAGGTGCACAGAGAAATGGTCAAAGGGACCAGAGGGGCTCGGAGTGGAGTACTGATTGTACCCCTCAGATGAGGTCTAGTTTCTTCACTATCCCAAACATGCACCGTAGTGCTCGGCACAGAACAGGAATTCAAGAAAGATTTGGTGAATGATTAAATGGATAAAGAAATGAATGTGAGTGTAGGAAGGGCTTTCTGGCAGAAGGAATGGCATAAGCAAAGGCTCAGAAGGGGACCTAAGCAGTAGGATTTGTACCAGTCCAATGAGAGCCAATGGTTACATTTTCAGGAATTTTGTGAGCTGGTTGTAAAACATAGTACAGTAAGTCCTTACTTAACATCAGCAATAGGTTCTTGGAACTGTGATGGAATGATGTATAACAAAAGCCATTTTACCATAGGCTAATTGAAACAAACAAGAGTTAAGTTCCTACTGCACCTCATCAACAATATTACAAAACAACATTGAACAAAATGGTGTTATGCAAGGACCTGCTAAATTCTGCTATCAGCTGTTGCACTGCCATTCAATGCAGTTCTGATGCTTATCTACCCAGGGTTAGCAGCAGACTCCACAGGTCAAGGGGCACAGACTGCCCTCGCTTTGGACCATAGCTGCAAGTTTAGGGGTCCCTACACTTATAACCAGCTGGCTATCAATTCAGGTGTTCCCATATTCTCTCAGGTGATTATTTGCTAGAACAAATCACAGAACTCAGGAGAGCACTATACTTTTGGTTACAATTTTATTATAAAGGATAAAATCAGGGCCAGCCAAATGAAGAAAGACATGAGGTGAAGTCCGGGAGGGTCCCGAACTCAAAGCTTCCATTCCCTTTCCCCGTGGAATCACGACACATCACCCTCCTGGCTTACCAGTGTGTTTACCAACCAGAAAGCTGAACTGAACTTCAATGTCCAGAGTTTTTATCAGGATTTTGCTACCTAGGCATGGTTGATTGGATCATTGGCCACGTGATTGAACTGAATCTCCAAGCCTCCCCTCTGCTTTGGGGATGGGGTGATGTGCTCAAAGCCCCGTTTTAATCACCTGGTTGGTCTTTATGGTAACCAGTGCCCAACTTGAATCACCTCATCTCTTATCATTAACTCAGGTGTGACTCAAAGGGCTCCTTGGTAACACAAATAACCCTATTACTCCAGAAATTCCAAGCATTTAGAGTCTCCCTCCCAGGAACCAGTCACATTCTTTTTATATCATACAATACACATGATTACTAAAATTTAAATTGTATCAACTTACAGCTAAGTAAATCATTGTAGAACAGTGACAAATACACCAAACTCATCATTTCTTAATGTTTCACTATACTTTGCTATTGTCTATGCTCTTGAGGTTATTTCCATCTATTGTATCTATATGGTGGAAACACTATTCAGGCGTCCCCAAACTACGGCCCGTGGGCCACAATGCGGCCCCCTGAGGCCATTTATCCAGCCCCCACTGCATTTCTGGAAGGGGCACCTCTTTCATTGGTGGTCAGTGAGAGGACCACTGTATTTGGCAGCCCTCCAATTGTCTGAGGGACAGTGAACTGGCCCCCTGTGTAAAAAGTTTGGAGACCCCTGCATATGATAGTATCAGTGTGTCTCCCCAACTCAGTATTCTCCAAAATGTTAATAAGTTTCAAATCAGAGTATTTACACAATAGAAATCGTGTGCTAAAAAATCAGGGCACAATTTCTACTACTGGGTACCTAAATTTAGAAAGTAATGGAGAAAATGTTAATAGCACAGATTAAACTTCAAAGTGCTGTGTTGATAACCATTACATGTGAATAGCATCAAAAAATGAGGAAATGTTCTACCAGTATTCAAAAACCATGCTGCGATTCAGCACAGAAGTTGTTCACCACACTACTGACAAATGGTGAAGTTCTGACAGACATCTTCATTGTTTCCCTTTCAGCGTGCCCATTGACACTGAAAGGAAAATATCAACCTGTATTCATGCCTGAACCATCATTGTTCATCTGTTCCAACCATAGGTTGGCGACTGATACCAGAGTTTGGCAAAAATCAACAAAAGCATTTTATGAGAATCAATTGTCTCTGTGGAATTGACTTACTATGAAGACTATTGTGTACTTTACTATTCTTTTTAAATTGTGGACCACACATCAATATCAATACAACATATATCAATAGAGGTTATAATTATACACACCCATGTACATATAATGCATATACTTTTCTTACCACAGAGCTGGGACTAAGCCACTGTGATAGGGCAGGTTGGATGGAGTAAAAGGGACAGGGCCCCTGAAGAGCTAAAACTGGAGACAAGGCCGAGTTCAGATAGAGCAGGAGCCTGAATGCCAGGCTCAGAGAGGGAGACAACCTGCTCTAAGTCACACAGCCAGGAAGTGGCAGAGCTGAACTAATCAGGGGGTTGGTAGGGCCCTCCCTCTGTCCTGCAGCCCCTGCCACCTCCCCCACCTCCCACCCAAGGCTCCAGCTCACTCATCGTAGGTACCTGGGGTAGTGTGGGAAGTTAACCCATCTGAGCCCTGGATGGGTTAGGTCATTTGTCAGGTCTTAAAATGCTGATTTTGGGGCAAGAGGCTGATTAGCCTTTGTGGCATGGCAGATATAGGGGAATTAATCAGGCTGGAGGTGGTGGCGGGAGGGGAAGGAGGAAAAGAGGAGGAGAAACGGGAGCACAGGTGCTGAGTGCTGGGTGATCAGTCCTTACAAGTGGCCATGAGGCCTGTCTGGCGGAGGGGGGGGCAGCCTTGCTCCTGGGAGATGTCGGCTGTGGTGGTGGGCAGGGGACTGGGAGGGCCTGTCCACCCTTCCCTAGAAACACAGTACCAGTTTTTAGGTCAATGTGGCTCATAAATGACCCCAGATGGGTGCTTGGACTTTAAAGGTTAGAGGGGGTGGGGAGTGGGGGCTAGGTGGGGCAGGAGGAGGTGCTCCAGGGCAGCTGAACAGAGCGGACGGGGTCCCACCCCCCTCCTCCTTGGCTCGGGCTTGCCTGGGAGAATGTCAGGCACTGTGTCCCATCTGCTGGCACTGGGCTGGCTGCTCTGGGCAAGTGGGCCCAGTGGGACCCCACCTGGAGAGTGTCATCTTAGAAGCTGGGCAGAGTTTCTTGGCTCATGCCAACGAGCTGCCTTGTAAAAGGTGTTTCCACCAGGACTGCAGGGAGGCCATCTGTGAGCTTTGTTGGAATTAGAAAAAGGCATCCCCTCTGGGCAGACCAATTAGGAAAAAGCACCCTTCTGGGTGCAATAATTGCCCAAGGCTACACTTTCTTTGGGCTGTCAAAGGCTCTAGGCACAAGCCTCAGCTAGTGGACCTCGAGCTGAATTTCTAATACACTTCACCCCCCCATCATACTCGCTAGAATAGATGCTGGTGGGTGAGGCACAACCTGCAGCCCTCTTCCCATCTTTGGACCCCAAGGACTCCCTCGGGCCCTGTGATGCTGTAGAAAGAGCATGGGCTCCAGAAGCAGCTAGCCTGGGTCTGATCCCTCAGTTTCCTCATCTCTAGAATGGGGATGTTAACAGCTCTTCCATCCCAGGGCTCAGGATTGAAAAGATGCCCCGTGCCGCCATGTGGAGCCCCTCCTAAGCGCCCATACTCTTTGGCCCTTATTCCTTGGCACCAGCTCAGGTCCCAGGCCATACTCCCTAAGAACCAGGCTGCCCATCTCTCTCCCTGTGGCAGAGGAAGAACCAGGGCTGTGGCCCCATGACTGAGGAGGCTGGCAGATGACCTAAGGACTGTGCTTGGGGTCTGGGGGCTGGGTGGGCACCTGACAGGAGACCGGACCCGGCCCTCAAGGCAGTGGTCCCTGGGTCTTGGGGGTCACGGGCCCCTTGGGCATTTGATAGAAGCTATGGACTCTCCACCCAGAAAAACGCATCTGCACACAGCTTTGCATATTATTCAGGGGTCCATGAACACATGGACCTCAGAACTCCCACCTGGGAAGTAGCAGCCTCTGCTCCCCCTACCCTCAGTGGTGCCAGCAGGGTACTGGATTCCTTCCCAGGGCAAGGAGAGAAGAAGGAAGGAGGGAAATTGGCATCTACTGAGCTGACTTGACAATACTGCCTCATCTAAAGCTCTTGGCTCTCAGCAATCCATGGGGTGGTGACTATCCCCACATAATAGATGAGGAAATGGAGACTCGAAAAGGCAGAGAGACTTGTCCAAGATCACACAGCCAGTGACAAAGCCAGGACTTGAGTCTTGGCTCTCTGACTTCAAAGCTGTCCCGGAGGGCAAATGCCCTGGTTATTATACCTTTGCCGGGAGAAAGCAAGGTGTTGAAGGCTTGTTTTTTCTCGTCTGATCCTGAGTGCTAGGAAATGTCAATTGCTCTGTGCCTGACTCCACACGCACCCTCTTGCCGCTCCCATGAATGCCAAGGGTCTTATTTGCTGCTGCTGCCACCGCAAAAACATTCATCCTCTGTTCCCCAGATTATCTAGGCTTTGTCCCTAGATCAAGTCAGATCAAATTATCTTTTTCCCAGGGGAACCGCCCACCCAGAGCCACAAAGCAATGGTGCCCTTGACAGTTGCTAAGGATGTATGTGAGAAATAATCACGTGAATGTCTCTGTGCAAAATTGCTCTCCAGACACTGATCCATAATGTTGTCCATGGTCATTCTATGTCATACAGATTCTAGTGTGGTCCAGGGGACCACTCAGAATTCAGCCCTGAGAAAGGTCTCTCTTTCAGCACAGCCCAGTTTTACTTCCCTTAAGCTTCGCTATTGGTGGATAATGAGAACGAGGAAAACAAACTTGTTTGCCCTTTTGCCATGACTGCTAGGAAGCTCAGAACCACGTTTAGATTCCAATTGCTATCATTTACCTTACATGAGGTTTTCTGATGTAATTTGTTTTCTCACATACTGTCAGGGCCTTTTAAACAGTTTCTAAGAGAATATGTTGGCCTAATAATTGCCTTGCAAGACTCTGGAAACAGAGAAGCTTTGTGCATCTTATTTTGTGCATCTTTCTCTGCACCCCACCCAATGGTACAGGCCTCGCCACCTGCTCACTCCCTCTGATATTACAGCCTGGCTCCCTCTCTGTTCCCAACTCTCTTTATATTTGGCTCTTACATTTTATTTCTAGGGTGTGTGTGTGTTGTGTGCACACGCATGTGTGTGTGAGAGTGACAGAGAGAGACAGAGAGACAGATAGGGACAGACAGACAGGAAAGGAGAGAGATGAGAAGCATCAATTCTTCGTTGTGGCTCCTTAGTTGTTCATTGATTGCTTTCTTATATATGCCTTGACCAGGGGAGCTACAGCAAAGTGAGTGACTCCTTGCTCAAGCTAGCGATCTTGAACTCAAGCCAGCGACCTTGGGCTTCAAGCCAGCGACCTTTGGGCTCAAGCCAGTGACCATGGGGTCACATCTATGATCCCACGCTCAAGCCAGCTACCCTGCGCTCAAGCTGGTGAGCTCGTGCTCAAGCCAACAACCTTGGGGTTTCGAACTTGCATCCTCTGTGTCTCAGTCCGATGCCCTATCCACTGCACTACCACCTGGTCAAGTTATTTCTAGTTTTAACAAAATAATTCAAACCAGGGGTATCTTTTAAGTGTCAACTACCTCAAATCTATTTTTGGAAGCAACACAGCTATATAAGACAGGACCTATCTTTACATGCACACACACACACAATGCACACACACATATACACATCTGGTCTGAAGACCTCACTACACGTTGCTTTCTGGGACTCTGGTTTGTCTATGTGCTGCCCTCTCCTACTTGGAGCATTCTGGAACCTGGTGCTAGATTAAAAGATAAATCCTACCGTGTTGCTTCTCTCTTCCTCACATCTTCTCAGGCCTCTATCATTCTCCCACTGGGCTGGCAGGGCCCAGCAAAGGGAATCAGAGATCATCGTGGGCCTGGAGCCTCAGGGGCACCCAGGGAGTAAACACACTTAGATCTCAGCTCCAATCCCAGCTCCCCCACTTCTTACTACTAGGGGACTTTGTAAAACTTTCTTGGCTTTTCTGACCCTCAGTTTCTTTCCTTGAATAGTGAGAAATAACAATACAGTCTCTTCTGAGAATGAAAGAGCATGTCAAGTGCCTGGCACACAGTCAGGACATAATAAGTGGTCACCGTGTTTACTGCCCTCTGTCAGTTGTGAGCAAACAGCTCAAGCCCTAAATCTGGAAGCTTGTGGGTGACTGAAATGTGAGGGAGTATTCTGAGACTTAACAAAGGGAACTACCAAAACCAAAAGTCAACATCTGCCAATCCATTCACTTACAAATTCATCCATCCATCCATTCATCCATTGATATGTCTATCCATCCACCTACCAAACAAAACATCCACTCATTCATCCACCTACCCACCCACCCACCTACCAACCTCTTTTTCCATCTATGTAGCCAGCCATCCACCCAGCCATCTACTCATCCACCTACTAATCCACCCCATTCATCCATCCATCTACCAACCATGAATCCTTGTCTTTATCTTTATTTGTCTTTATTTGTCAGGGGAGAAGCCTGACAAATGTGACCCTAGCCCCGTGATCAAGGTTAAGATTAACAGCGATATGTCAAACATGGTATGTACCCTTGACGTGATGTGATGTGACATGATGAGAATGGCATCTTTACCTCTATGGTCTTCTTCCCCAAAATGCGTAACCTCAGTTTAATGAAATGCCTGTATCCATCTTACCCACCCATCCATCTCTCTATCCATCCTTTCATCATCTGTTCTTCCGCTTATCCAACTACTTTTCCTTAATACATTCTCAGTGCTAATTTCTAGAGATAAAGAGGAGAATAAAGCATAATCTTTGCTCTCAGAGCTCTTGGTCTCCAGGGGAAGCTGAGATACACAGATTATTTTCTCATATGTGTCTTCCTCGCCCTGCCCCAGGGTGTCAGGAAAAGATGTGTGGGAAATGGCGCCTATTTGATCCCCCTCTCCTCACATTATCAACACATTAAAAGATCTGGAAAGTCCTGCAGTCAAGATCTCTTTTCAATCATTTTCCATTACCCCAAATGACATGCCTCTAGAACCTATTTTAAGAAGACTGCCTGTTAAAATCCCGTGGAATAAGATTGTCTCAGAATAGATTTTGGGAAACGCTGATAAACCAAGGAAAAAAAGAACCAAGTGTCACTTAAAAAGTGCAGAGTAGTATCAGATTATAACCCAAAGTATAAAATAAAGACCCATGAGCCCACATGGATATAAACAGATGACTGAATAACAAAAGGGAGACCATACAAATCTCCTGCAGAAAAATTCCACATAATTATTGTAGATACTCTGCCTTCAAGGAGGGTGAGCTTAACTCCCCATCCCTTAAGTGTGGGCTGTGCACAGTGACTTCCTTTTAAAGAACAAAACATGGGAAGGAGAGAAGAGGCAACTTTCCAGGGGAGAAGCCTGACAAATGCGACCCTAGCCCCGTGATCAAGGTTAAGATCAACAGCGGTATGTCAAACATGGTATGTACCCTTGACGTGATGTGATGTGACATGATGGGAATGGCATCTTTACCTCTATGGTCTTCTTCCCCAAAACGCATAACCTCAGTTTAATGAGAAAAATATCAGGCAAATCGCAATACAGGGACATTCTACCCAATACCTGATGAGGACTCCTCAACATTGTCAAGGTCATCAGAAACAAGAAAAATCTCAGGGACTGTCTGTTAGGTGAAAAAGAAATCTGAATAAAGAATCGACTTTAGCCTGACCAGGAAGTGGCACAGTGGATAGAGTTTCGGATTGGGACATAGAGGACCCAGGTTCCAGACCCTGAGGTCGCCAGCTTGAGCGTGGGCTCACCACCTTGAGTGCAGGGTCTCTGGCTTAAGCATGGGATCACAGACATGACCCCTTGGTCACTGGCCTGAAGCCCAAGGTCGCTGGCTTGAGCAAGGGGTCACTCGCTCTGTTGTAGCTCCCCCAAGGTCAAGGCACATATGAGAAAGCAATCACTGAACAACTAAGAAGCTGCAGCAAAGAACTGATGCTTCTCATCTCTCTCCCTTCCTGTCTGTCTGTCCCTCTCTCTGACTCTCCCTCTGTCTCTGTCAAAAAAAAAAAAAAAAAAAAAAGAATCGACTTTAGTGAATACTACCGTATCAATATCGGTTCATTCTTTGTGACAAATGTACCACAGAAATATAAGGTGGTAATAATGGGGAAAACTGGGTGTGGGATGTATCCGAACTCTGTACCATCTACGTATTTTTTCTGTGGGTCTAAAATTGTTCTGAGAGTCAAAATGATATTAAAAATTAGTAAATAGATAAACAAGTAAATAAAACTTCAAGCAAGCAAAGTGCACGTTTGGGGAAGAGCCTGGGGGGCAGCCTGTCCTGGTTGGGAAGGGATTTCTGAGATCAGAGAAGCCCCTGTGACCTTGGCAAGTTGCTTAATCTTTCTGGGCTTCAGTTTCTTCATCTGTAAAGTGGGGATTTTAAAATGACAACTATTAGTTGATTTTGATGAAATGAGGCAATGTGCATAAAGCATTAGGCACCAATAAACACTCTGGGACTGTGAAATTTACTCCATCATTATTTTTGGCAGAGAAAGTAGAAGAAGGTCTTGGAAGGCTTCAGGGAACAGGGATATCGGAACCAAGCCTTGGAGAACCGGTAGAATATGAACAGGGCTGGGAGTGGAAAGTCAGCTTCCTCCAAAGCAGAGAGGTCTACCCTTTGGTTCTAGGGCTAAAGGGCCTGGGAGGAGATAGAGATCTCACGGATAGGCTCCTGGCTTCCCACCCCTGCGATGGCCCCGGCTGGCTCTCCGTCTGCCAGGGTCTCTGGGCTAAGTAATTGCTAATCCCTCCCTGATGAAGCACCTGTATCTGTAAGCAAATGAGCTGGCAGGTGGTGGCCCGGATAAAATATGACCTGCTCAGCAGGGGATTTGCTTACCAGTCGGGAGGCAGCCCATCCTGCTGCCTGCAGCCTGGAGGCCTCCCGGATGAAGCATAAATCACCCGTGCCCGCAAGGCAGGTGGGGGGGGGGGGCGGGAGGCACCCGGAAGAGGGAAAGCCCCCTGTCCAGTTCCCCACTGTAGGCCTATGGACACTTTTCTCAGTGGTTTATGGTAAAGAACCAGGACTGGGAATCAGGAGACAGAGAACTTCATATTGGCTCCACCACTGACTTGCTGGGGAGCCCTGGGCAAGGTGCAGTCCCCCTCTGGGCCCTAGTTCTCTATGGTCTCAAATAAGATGAACTGTTCCTCCTTCCCTCTTGGGTTTGCTACAAAGATCATAGGAGAAACTGTATGGCAACACAAAATGTTTGTTATAATCTTGATTATTACTATGTTGTTCCTATGTTGAAAGTCCCAGGAAGCAGAGCTCAGGGGCTGGTAACTTTCTGGGGGGAGGGGGGTGCTGGTAGCTTTAGGGCATTACCTTCAAGGCTATAATACCTATTGGCAGAAAACTGATCAAAGACTTCCCCAAGAAGGCAACATGATATATAAAAAAGTGCAGAACCTGGTTTGAATCCTACAACTGCCTCTCGTTAGCCAAAGTGACTTAGGCAAGCCATCTTTCCCCTCTGAGCCTCAGCTAGCTCATCCACAAAGCGGAACGGAGAATGTAATTTTTCAGGTTGTGGTTACGAGGTTTACACCAGAGTACCTGGCACATACGTAGCTGCCTGATGAAGGTTAATTCTTTCAGGCCGAACCAGGTTTGCAAATCAGATGTCCTAACTTTCTACTTAGCTCTTTGCTGAGACCTCAGAAAGCCTTGGGGGGATCTCCAGGCCTTTGTGAGCTGAATCACGATCATGATCACGACCCATTCCCACCCCCTGCCAGGAAACTTCTGCAACCTGGACTTGGAAGAAGACCCCTTGGGAAGTGCTCCAGCCCAGGGGCTGCGGGGGACTGCATGATGAAGACAGAGCCGTTTGCTAATACCATGTGGCTGCTGTGACAGTCTGTTAATGCCATTTACAACGTGCCGTAATTATGTCTCACACATGCTGGCGGCCCAGCCAGCAGGAACGGTCCCTGGGAGGGGCCTCGGAAAGATTCCTTTAGCAGGGTGGGGGGCTGGGCTAGCTGGGGGCGCTAAGGACTAAGGGCTTGGAAGCCACTGTGAAAGAGATAGACTTCCTCCCCTTGCACAGCCCTTATTAGCTGCTCTGGGCACCTGAGAAAGAGTTCCCCTGCTTGGACCAGGGGTCCTGAATTCCTGCGGAACTTTGGGCAAGTCATGGCTCCTCTCTGGGCCTCAGTATCCCCTTCTGTAAAACAGGGATATGGGAAAAGAGGAGAGAAATGTACTAGAGCAGTTCTTAACATTTTCTGTGCCATCTCCCTAGAAAACTACGCACACTCACATCCAATCACAATCTAGCCTAAAATTTCAGGGGGCCCAAGGGCCACTGAAGTCCATCTTAAAACTCCAAGGATCTCAGGTCACGAATCTCAGTCTCGGTTGTTTCACAGACCCCTTACCCCTGTCTCAGCCTATTTCTCCCACTGGGTTTTGAGGTTTGTTGTCAGCTGGGTGTTGCTGCCATGTTGTCTGGGACATAGGTGTTCATGACATTGAGCTGTTCACTTTGAATTGGGCTGCTTATCATAAAGTGCCCAGGTTTGTCTCTTAAGGCATTTTTCTCTGACCTTAATGGGCCAGCTAATTTCTACAGTGCTGCCTAAACTCTGACTTTCTAGAATCCTTGCTAGTTGGTGATGATCCTTATCCTCGAGGGTTTTTTTTTTTTTTTTTAATTTATTAATTTGAGAGAGAGAGAGAGAGAGAGAGAGAGAGAAGCATCAGTTTGTTGTTCCACTTAGTTCTGCACTCCTTGGTTGCTTCTTGTATGTGTCTGGACTGGGGACCGATCCTGCCTCCAACTGAATATCCAGCCAGGGCCCCTTGAGGTTTGGTTTTTCAAAAGCTCAGCTTTTGGACCAGACAAGTCTGAGTTAGAATCTCGCCATATTTCCTTGCTGGCAAACCTCTAACTTCCCTGGGCCTCAGTCTCCCCTTCTAGGAAGCAGGCTGTCAGGAGGGTTAAATGCATCATGCCCCTCAGGTGCTCAGCATAGAGTAAGCACCCCGTACATACCATTCTCTCTGTCCCCATCGCCCCCGCCACCGCACTGCAAGTCCCTCTTCTCCCTTTCCCGGAGGAAGCTGAGGAGTCTTGGGGGAAAGCTCTTGGGACTGGAGAAGCCTATTTCCAAGTCATTAGTCCCCCAGCGTCGGGCTGCAGGATGGATTTTGATCACGAGTGGGGTGACATTTGGCAAAAGTTGCTGATGAGGGATTGAATGATTAATCGTCATGACAACCGGGCTGGAGTAATGACAGGGATGGGATGGCGCCCGAGTTAAACACAAAGCGGCCCCGCGAGCCGGGGCGGTAAATTACTAGGCATGTCACCGCTGCGCTTTTGGAGAAAGCGGCCGTGCGTTCCTAATGAGAGGTTAACTGTGTCCCCAAAGTAATTACAGCCGATTGAAGAGGTGGCTGGTAATTAGAGGATTAGCAGTGATGAGGCTCACCTGCATGGTTGTCATGGTGATAGAGGGTGGGTGGGGTAGGGAGTGGAGGAGGGTCCAGACTCCTCACCAAGGCAGGTGCCAGGGGCCTCTCTAGAAGGGCTGGCCACGGTGTCCACCATTAATGGGACACGCCCTTGGGAACTGGTGGGAAAGCCCCAAACTTCTGCCTCTAATGGCTGGGTCTCAGTCTTCCCATCTGTAAAATGAGGGCTTGAACTTTTTCAAGAACATGGAATATGGAAGCTGAAATTCTGAAATGTGCTGGCTGAGTCAAGTGACAGCTCTTTCAGAATCCAGGCTTTAATTTGCCACGCTCCCCCCAGCATTGTGGGGACCCAGGAAATCACACACAAATTCCACTTCTTGGCTGAGTGATCCAAGTCAAGGGTCTGAGCATGAGCCTCAGTGTCCTCACCTCTAAAGTGCGAAGAATAATAATGGTTCCTACTTCCGGGTTGTCTGGAGAATAAAGTGAAATAAAAATGGCAGTCACCTGGCACAGTGCGCGGCCACTGCAAGAGCTCTATAAATGTGAGTGACTATGATCACCTTTTATAATTTCTCCTCTCCACTGACCTGAGGTCGATGAGGCCAAGGACGGAATGGATAGGTGCCTCAGCCTTTGACTGGGGAATGAGCTGAGCCCTCCCAAGAGTGGTGGATGACAGGAAACTCTAAAGGAAAGAAGTGCTGTGCATCCTTGGCCAAGTCCCATTGCCTCTCTGAGCCTCTGATTCCCGCCTGCCCGACAGCTCTGTTGGGAGTAAGGAACGAAATGTGAGATTTGTGGAGCACTTACTATAAGCCAGACCTTCACTCTGTACTTTCTGATTATTATTTAATTTGATCCACCATTTAACCCATAAAACATCATTTTGACCATTTTTGAGAGGAGAAAGCCAAGGCTCAAAGAGGTGAAGTGACCAGCCCAAAGCACACAGCTGCAGCGCGAGAGAGCCGAGATTTGAACCCAAGTTAGTCCAAATTTCTCATACTTTCTGCAGTAGGAGGAGGCCTCTTTGCATCCCTCCATCTAAGGGGGCTGGGCACCCCCAAAGGCAGACCTGAGAGAGAGAGAGGGAGGGAGGGAGAGAGAGAGAGAGAGAGAGAGAGAGGCCTCGCCGGGATTGGCCAGGGCAGAGCCATCGTAACTGCGATTCTCATAGGCAACTGCCCTGGCTGTTGGAATCTGCACGCCCTACTAGGGTTTCATTTGAAATGCTGGGAGTGTGGAGGGTGACAGCAAAGACCCCAAACCGGTCCCTAACTGAGCTTCTGGCGACGCCTGGTGTCTGGGTGCAGGCTTCGGTGAGGCACAGAGCACAGGGGCTTAATTATTCCATCAATAAATGATGAGCCCCGCTCATCCCCAGACCTTCATGACAAATTTATGACCTTATTTAATGTGCTCACCGCCCGACCTTCCCCAGGATCGCAGGGAAGCGAGGCCCTTTCTGGAGGGCGCAGCAGGTGATCCCTGCTCCCAGAGCCAGCCACTGGACCACCTGTTCCCTCCTGTCACCCCCAGGGGCAGTCGAGGCCTCCGCCCGCTGGTCCCCTGGCGCTGCTGCGGTTTGTAAACCCATTTTCCTCTACTTTGCTTCTTTGGCGAGGTATTGGGGCTTCAGCTGAGGACAGGGGCTCTGGAGTCGGCAAAGACGTGGGTTCAAGGCCCAACCCTGCTACTTTTGAGCTGTAGGGCCTTAAGCATGTGGGGTTCTCCACCTCAGCTTCTGGGCCAAGGGGGGTAAATGAGATAAAACAGATGCTGAGTGTGTAGTAAATGCTCAATACAGGGGAGAGGTTATCACTGCTTTGGGGCTTTAACAATTTTATTGTGTTTGGGGAGCCACTGCTTGGGTCCTGGTGACACTGGAATGGGCCACATCTTGAAGTGGGACACCCGGGCTCATCCACCAAGACCTGCTTCTGCTCTGTGCAGAGAGGGCTGCAGACAAGTCTGGCTGCATGAGCCCAGCACAGAGCAACCTGGGCTCCGGCAGCCTCGCCTCCGACTTGGGGCTGGCCTTGGTCCCTCAGTTTCCTCATTTGTCATAGGGCCTGCCAACATAGTACTCAGAATTGCCATGCGCCAGAGATTCCAGGAAAATGGAGGAATAGCAGACTCACATTTTTGGCCAGTTTCTGGAACCCACACAGGGTCCTCCAGCCTGGGCGGCTGCCAGGCTCTGAGTGGGTGGGGAGGGATGTAACTCACAGAACCACAGGACCGGCAGGGACCTCAGAGCACCAGCTCTATCCTGCACCTCACAGGTGAGGATTCTCCTACTGTGGCTGCCGTATAATAAGTGCCAACTGCATCCCGGGCGCCCTGGTTCTAGCTTGTCATCTATTGTCTCATCCAGTCCTCATTGCAGCTGAGTACAGGCCAGGGCTGACTAACCCCATTTCACAAAGGAGGAGAGTGGAGGCCCAGAGAGGTACAGAGACTTGGGCAAGGTTACACAGCGCTACCCACCTCCAGTCCAGGTCCAGGCCTTTCCACATGGCTGCACCATGGGTGTTCGCATGTTCATGCATATGAATGCGTTTCTGTGTGTGTGCATACTCGTGTGCAGGTGGGTGCCACACACACGCAAGCGTGTACAGGCTGTACCTGTGCATGTCACCCACGGGGCATATCTCTCAACCCCTTGTCCACTGCTCATTCGCCCCTCCCCAGTCCCTCTCAGCAAAACAGCTGGTTGGAGACTGGAGACTTTCAGCCTGGGGAGTGTCTGGTTTCCCACAATCTTAGGGAATAAATTTTAATTTGCATGCTCATTTGCATGATAATGCAGCCATGCCCTCAGCAGGGCCCAGCCTGGCCCAAGAACATTCCCTGTTGACCTTCTACACTGCCTTTAACTCCACCAGCAGTCATTCATTGGCAGTGGTTTCCATGAGGTCACTTCTATCATTACCCCCATTGTGTAGATTATGAAATTGAGGCTTAGAATTGCTGGGACAGGGTTATGCTGCCAGCAAGTGGCTGAGCCTAGGTCTTATTCTTGGTTTGGGGACACCAAATCCAGTGGTCTTTCCCTTGGGTTATGGTTAGGGTTACCCTAACCATAAACCGGGCAACTTAAAACAATAGAAATTTATTTTCTCAGCTTAAAATCTGAGAAGTCCAGTTCAAGGTGCTAGCCAATTCAGTTCCTGGAGAGAGCTCCTCTTGGCTTGTAGACAGTTACCTTTTTACTGTGTACTCACAGTCTTTCCTCACTTCACACGCACAGAAAGAGACCTCTCTCTCTCTCTCTCTCTCTCTCTCTCTCTCTCTCTCATCTCTTCTAATAAGGGCACTAATTCCAGCATGAATTAGTGAGGCCCTCATGACCTCACTTAACCTTAATTACTTCCCAAAGACACCATCTCCAGACACCATCATACTGGGGGCTAGAGCTTCAACACATTAATTTTTTTATTTATTTTTTACAGGGACAGAGAGAGAATCAGAGAGAGGGATAGATAGGGACAGACAGACAGAAATGGAGGGAGATGAGAAGCATCAATCATCAGTTTTTTGTTGCGACACCTTAGTTGTTCATTGATTGCTTTCTCATATGTGCCTTGACAGCAGGCCTTCAGCAGACTGAGTAACTCCTTGCTGGAGCCAGCGATCTTGGGTCCAAGCTGGTGAGCTTTTTGCTCAAGTCAGATGAGCCCGCGCTCAAGCTGGCGACCTCGGGGTCTCGAACCTGGGTCCTTCCGCATCCCAGTCTGATGCTCTACCCACTGTGCCACCGCCTGGTCAGGCCACATTAATTTTTTTTGAGGGGGGTGACACAAATATTCGGTTCATAACAGTATGTATGCTGTACACGTGTGCATATATACATCATGAGTGTGCATGTACACAAGTGTGTTTTCATGTCCGTGCAAGCATTTGATGTGTGTGTGTGTGTAAAGGTGGGTATATAAGGAGGTGGATGTATATACGTGTGAGTGTGAGCATGTAGGCACACACTGTGCCTGTGTATGTGTACCTCTGAGCATGTGTTCATGAGTGTCTAAGAGGTCGGGAAACCTCACCTCAGGTCAGCCCCTCTGCCAATAGGTCCAAGAGCCCTGTGAAAGCCAGGGACACACAAAGCAGAGTAGGGTGGGGTTTGGGGTATCTAGGGCCTAAGAAGTAGAGTTTCCTGAATTGGGGGAGGGGACTCCCCAGCTGCTCTTGCCTGTCGCATTGGCCTCCAGGAAACATTAATAATAGATCAGCAAATTCCAAATGTAAATAGGGCAATCAGGCCCGAAAACATAGACATTCATCACCCTGATACAAATTACGCTGCTGGCCCTGATGTAATTACTGGAGTTCAGCTCAATGCATCGAGCCCCCCCCCACCCACCCACCCAAGCCGGTGCCTCTGCACATTGCTTTGTGCTGGTGTTCTTACCTGAGGAGTCTCCCTCACTTGACTCCCCAGGGTCTCTCTGCCCAAAACCAAGGTCTCCAGCTGTCTTAAGTAGATGTGAAAATAGAAGATTCATGAGAACCTTATGCTTTGGTGGCAGAGCTCTGAAAGTCACGGGGCATATACCAGACAACAGTTCTGCTCCATTTCTGGCTCTGGTTTTGAAATGATTTGCTGTGTGACCCTGTGCAAGTCACTTACCCTTTCTGAGTCTCAGCTTCCTCCTCTCTCCAAAGGAGCTAACAATACAGTAGGGTGTGAGAGCTTTGGGCTTTGTAGTCAGAGGGACCTGGGTTTGTAATCCCAACCTTACCATTCCTGAGTTGAGACAATGTGGGTTAAGTTTTTTCCCTACACTGACCCTCAACTCCTTTATCTGTAAAGTGGGTACAATAATGCCTATCTCATGGGAGCCTATGAATAGAGAATAAAATAATATTTTTCTTTTAATTGGTGAATTTAACTCATTCACATTTATTGTGATTATAATGTTATATATAAAAATATGTCATCACTATATCAAAAATCTATATCCATAGAGAGATTGTATAATTATGTGATATAGCTGGACTCTTTCTTGCTACATTTATGTTTTCTATTTATCAAGCTTTCTTATAGTTCCTTCTTTCTCATGCCTATTATGCCAAAACTCAGTGGCCTACCACAATAAAACTAAGTATCTCATAGTTTCTGGGGGTCAGGAATCTGGCAGTGGCTTAGCTGGGTGGTTCTGGCTCAGTATCTCTCATGAGCTTGCAGCCATGATGTCAATCACGGCTGCAGTCTCATCTGAAGGCTTGAATGGACTGGAGGCTTCACTGCCCAAGGTGACTCCTCAGTCACTGCCCATGTGGAGTTGCCCAGAGGGTGCTGGCGTGTCCTCATGATATGGCTGCTGGCTTGTCCTTATAGCAAACGACCTATGAGAGCAAGGCAGAGGCTGTCATGTCTTTAATGACTGAGCCTTGGAAGTCACAAGCTGTCAGTTCTACTGTGTTGGTTACATAGCTCAGCCTGTTCACGTGGGAGAGGACTACGCATCAGGAGACATGATCACTGGGGGCCAACCTGGAGCCTGGCTGTCACCCCCATCTCGTTCTAGATTGAACGATAATGTATGTAAAGCTCTTACCCCAGGCACTGGGAGAAATATATGAACCCCTGTGACCCCAGTGCCCAGCACGATGCCTGGCATAGTGTAGGCATGGGATGGCTGTTGCAGAATCTGTCTCCTTTCCCCAAAGCTATGTCCTAGAGACCAGTGGCCTGGTAGCTACTCGCAAGCCCACATCCTCCTTCCTTGCCACTGCCCAGGCCTTGGCCCAGGACAGGCTGAGCCATGGAGGACCAGGAGCTCCTGCCTTCCCTGAAGCAGAGAGGAGAGTCTAGACCCAAAGCAGTTTCCAGGCCTGTCTCATCCCGACTTTACATTGATCAGTAATTAAACGCAGTCTCCAATTACTATAACGTTTGGCGAGGCACCAAGCTCGTGTGAAACCTTGCAATAAACATCTGCTTTATAAATTGCCTCTCCACACAGCGCACCAGCAGGGTTCTTGTGGATTGGGAGGTTAGGGAGGGAGAGAAAGGAGAAGCTGTCCCTCCAAGAGGTGGTGGGATGTGTGACATGAGGGCCCAATCATTCCTCCACGAGCCTTCACCAGCCTTGAAGGTGGAGGCCCAGCATTTAACCCAGAGCTGGGGAATCTTTTGTCTCTTGAGATTTTTGTCAAGCGCCACTCACATATCTAATGCAAATCACTTTTCTGTTGTTTTTTATTTTTTCCCAAACCTGTAACATCCCACTCGCCTGCCATTTACATTTAGAAGGAGAAGTGTATAGATTTATTTGCTATGCCAGCAGCCCTGTCAGAGGTGAGATGTTTTTTCTTTTTTTTTTTTTTTTTTATTTATTTATTCATTTTAGAGGGGGGGGGGAGAGAGAGAAAGAGAGAGAGAGAAAGAGAGAGAAGGGGGGGAGGAGCAGGAAGCATCAACTCCCATATGTGCCTTGACCGGGCAAGCCTAGGGTTTTGAACCGGCAACCTCAGTGTTCCAGGTCAACGCTTTTATCCACTGCGCCACCACAGGTCAGGCGAGGTGAGATGTTTTTGCGTGGATGGCAAAGGAAGTGGGGGGTGAGTGGTTTCCCACCAGAGGCCTGGAACCCCCGCCACTGTCCCCCAAACCAGAAATGCATTCATGTCTCCACTCTGTCTCTTTCAGGTCTTGCTCAGACAGGCCACAAGGAAAGGGGAACCCCCAGAATTAGAGGTTCACGTGAGACTTTGGGCAAGTGACTTTGCCTCTCTGGGCCTCTGTTTCTGCACCTGAGAAATGGGCATAAAGTCACCCTTGGAGGTTTGGGGCGGATTATGGGAATCATGGAAGCAGGGCAGCAGAGCGGGCGTGGCAGGAACTCTGAAGCCTGGCAAGCCTGCTCTTGAGTCTCAGGTTTCTCATCTAAAACTGGGAAGATCAGAGGGTCCCCTCACACAGGTGCCAGGGAGACTAAATCAGGTGTGTGGTACAGCAGGAGCTTAATAAATGCCAGCCACTGTCCTTGCTGTTACTGTTAAGCACACAGAAACTGTTCATGGATAGAGTTTTATTCTGTTCCAGGGAGCGAGGACCTTCCAGGGCCTTCTAGACTCCCCTCCCCTGGCCTCTTCTCCACGCCTTGCCCGATGCACAAGACGACAACATGAGTGATCTGCCACCCCTGCCACTGGTACCAGCGTCCGCTCTGCAGGCTGCCTGTTTGCTCACCAGCTGCTGGAGGAGCTGGGGGACTTCCAGTGAGCAGAGGTAGGGCTAAAGGGAAGGACTGTCCGAGGCCAGGCCGCCTGCCTGGGATAACCTCACAACTGTTCAGAGCAGCTGAGGTGAAGTGAGCTATCACACACGTCACATCCACAGCTGCTCATGTTGTTACGAGCTGAACCCCGACCTGGGAGGCGGTGGGGCGTGTCCCTCCCTCCATTCCGTCTATGTGGGTCAGGTAAGATGCGAGGCACAATGCATGGCGCCTCCTGCTCTCTCTACGCCCAGGTAAGCTGCCCACGTGCTCAAGAGCCCACCATTAGGAACCCGTTCCTTAACACGAACACTGACACTTGATCCTCTTTAAAAATGAGAATAGTCCCTTAAAACTGGCAGAAGGTGTCCTTCTTACCTCAGCAAGAAATCAGCTCTAAAATGACCTAACCTGAAAGCCAGTGGGGATTTTCAGGCTGGCTCCTGGGTCGTGGTAAATACTTGATGAGAGGATGAATGAGGGGATGAAGACTGTCTTCTGTCTGGAGCTGGCATTCCTATTACGATGTTCACTGCAGGCAGCCCACTCTCATCATCAACCCTTTCTTCATGCGGGAAGCTCATCGCCTCGAGGGCAACCTGGTCCATCTCTAGACAGGGCCGTGGACTGAGCTCAAACTCGCTGCCCTAAAACTTCTCTAGGGATCCCCTAGCCCCTGCAGCATGGCTCTGAGGTCACTGTCCAGAAAATCCAAAGTCATAGAGAAGCTGGTTGTTAGTTTTGCAAAAGCTTGCCCTGTTATCTCAGGGTGTTTGTCAATGAACCCACAAAGCAGGCGAAGTCTTATTCCCACGGAGCTGTCAGCCCAAGGCAGCACACCGGTGCTCCGAGGAGCGGTCATGTGGCAGGATGACAAGAGTTCACCCGCCAGGTGTTAGGCACTATCTTTCCCATGCCGCGGCTCCTCCGCTACTCCCGACCCTGGAATGAGGTTAGGTGCGAGGGAGCTGAGAAACGGGTCCCCAGGTCCCACCGCTGCTGAGTCTCAGATCGGGGATCCTAACTCAGACTGTCTTGTTCCATCCAGAGTCTGGGCTCCTTAGCCTCCCAGTAAACTGCTACAATAGTCACCTGTGAGTCGGGATTTTCTTGATTCCGGGCAACCAAAACCAAATACGGAAATAAATTGGACGCGAAACCGATACAAAACAGCGGCTGTCATTCCTACCTCCTGATTTCAAATGCTTGTGTCTGTCAAGGCAGCTCCATTGTTCTTCCTAACTGGCTTTATGAATAAATACATGTTATCACTTAGCACTCCTTAGGTTGCAAGCAATAGAAAGCCCAACCAGCTGGGCATAATGGCTCCTGCAACAGAAAACTCCAGGGGTGTGCTGGCTTCAGGCACAGTGTGATTCAGGGGCTCTTGAGATGTCATTAGGGCTCCGGTTTTTTTGTTTTGTTTTGTTACCATCTCTCAGTTCTGCCTTTAACAGGATTAGCTTCATTCTTAAGACTCCAAGGTGACCTCTGGCGGCTCTAGACTTACCCTACCCCCATCCCAGGCTCAAATCCAGGAGAAAAAGGAACCCTCTCTTTCTCTCCAGTGTTTTAAAAAACTTATTTTAGAGAGAGAGAGAAACATAGGTTTGTTGTTCTACTTACTTATGTATTCATTGGTGGATTCTTGTATGTGTCCTGCCCGGGGATCGAACCCACAACTTTGGCATGTTGGGACAACGCTCTAACCAACCGAGACACCAGGCCAGGGCCCCTGTACTTTTTTCTTTTCCCATTTGGATGCACAGAATTGGCTTCTATGCTGTAATCACCTGCTCTACTGCCGTCGACTGCTTGGCTACACTCCCTCTGCCAAGTTTGGGTTTCCCACCAACTTTTACTTTGAGAAAGCCCCCAGTCCAGCCCTGATCATGTGGGGGATGGCGTGAAGGAGCCGCCTCCTCACATTCCAGCCAATCTCTGCTCTGTCTCCTCTGAAGGTCCAGCTCAGAGCTCTCAGCATCAATCCATGATGAAATAATTTACATTTTCTGTTATTTTTCTTTTTCAGCAAAAAAGGGGCACTTAAAGTGAAATATCTCTTGCAGCACCGTTAACAAGGATTCATAAAAGTGAACTTGTTCACCTTGTCTGTCAGCGAGCGGTTATGAAAAATCAATAGCACACAAAAGAACCCCATTCCTCCTGTCTGATGTTGTCTATTTAGTGGTGTAGACAGGGGGAGTAGCCTGGTGTCCATAAACGCACCACTGGGAGCCTGGTGGGTCTGCAAACATGAGATCCCTGGGCCCCTGTGACAGCCCAGGTTGAAGGTCAATGCAAATGACTTGTCATTTGGAGCAAAAAAAGCTGCCTGGCCCTATACTCTGACTACTTTCTTCCTATGCTACCATAAGAGCATGGCTCAAATGTCACTTCTTCTAGGAAACCGTTCCAGATGGATGTGTTCACTCATTCACTCAACAAACACATACAGAGGCCCCCATGTGGAAGGTTTGGGCTAGACACAGAGGTGGCTCCACATGGTCCCTGCTTTCTATAGTGGTGAAGACAGACAGCTAAACAGAAACTCACCAGAGACACAAAGTGAGTTGTGCTTTATAGTAGGGGATAGTTGGGGCTACTGAGGCCTGGAGGGGGCCCCTAACCCAGCCCAGAGGTGGGGTACCCAGAGGAGGCTCCCTAGAAGACCTATGTCTATGCTCAAAGCCCAGGGAGCAGGGGAGCCAGCCAGATGAAGTATAGGAAGAAGGCCATGCCAAGCAGGAGGAACAGCATGTGCAAAGGCCCAGAGGCAAGTGGAAGGAGGGCAGGCAGGTCTGGGGCATTAGAGGTTTGGTCTGACTGCAGCACGTAGTCAGAGAGGAGATGGGGTGTGTAGATGGGTAGCACTGGCCATGGAGGGTCTGGCAGACCCCACTGAGGGATGAGGAGCTAATATGACTGACACTGCTGAATGGAGGTGGTATCTGAAGGCGAGTTTTAATTTGTCTTTGTAATGATCTCTAATTTCCTAATTTTTCTATAATGAACACATATTACCTTTTAAATGACAATAAAATCACTGCAGAAGAAAAAAAAGAAGGCAGAGGAGTAGTAATAATCATGGTAACAGTGATAACAGTAATGTGAATAGTAGCAATAGTGGTAGGAATAGCAGTAATAGCAGTGCTAGTAATCATGGTGGGAGTAATAGCAGTAGCAGCAGCAGTATTGGTGGCAGGAATAGCAATGACAGTAACGGTGGCAGGAGTAACAGTAATGGCAGTTACAGTGGCAATAATAGTACCAGCGGCAGCAACAGTGTTGGCAGTAACAGTGGTGATTCTAACAGCAACAGCAGCATTAACAGTGTTAGCAGTGATACTAAGAGCAACAATGGTAATAGAACTAGTAATAGTAATGAACGCAGTAGTAGCAGTAGCAGCAGTAACGGTAGTAACAGTTTGGACTCCACCTTGTGGACAGAGGAGGCGCCTGAAGGGAAGGGAAGGGTGAGAGTGTGTGGTCCAGGGAGACTGGAGAAGGTGACGGGTGCGGAGGCTCTGCTCCTGACCATCCCCTCTCAGGCAAGTCACCAGAGGTAAGGGGTCTGTTTCCAGAATGTCCCACCCCCCCCCTGGACGCAGGCTCTGCAGCCAGTCACATTCAGTCTGGCTGCTGACAGGGTGGAGGGAACAGCTGGGGTGACAGGCTTCTCACCACCACTGCAACATCCAGAACCTTCACCGTTCTCTCTCCAAAACTTAGAATCCTCAACAGTTCGGATTTTCTTCTTTCTGTCTTTTGTTTTCTCCATCTACTCATTGACCACTCATCTACCCACCTACCCACTCATCCACCTACCCAGCACCCATTCAGTCATCTATCCATCCCTCATCCATTCATCTATCCAACCACCCATCCTTCTATCTTTATTTTTTGTTGTAGAAAAAGTCCTTGATTAATTCCTAGACAGCCGAATCTTGAGTGGTTTCTTCTCTAATCTTTGTACCTTTTCTTATCATTTGACATTTTACACCACACATCCATCATTTGTGCTTATATAAAAACAAGGTATTCATAAAAACAAACAAGCTTACCAAAAACCACAAAAACAAACAAACAAAAAACCACACACAGAGCCAAGATTTTGAAATGCTTACTCTGATGGAGCTCCGTCAGCAGCCACAGAAGTCTGACCTCTCTGAGACTGCCATGCTGGGAGGAAGCCCAAGCCAGCTAAGTGGAGGGGTCTCGCGGAGGGGAGGGAGCCAGCCAGCCAGCTCCAGCTGTCTCAGCCATTGAGCTCAGGCATCAGATATGTGAGTGAAAGAACCATCTTGGATATTTCAGCCCAGCATATGCAACTTGGAGAACCAAGGACTCAATTGACAGCTAGAACTGAGACCCCCCTAGACATATTTCTAGTCATTCAAGACCCCCCAAATTGGGACCCAGTCCTCAGTGAGCAAATGCAGGCTGTCCCTGTTATGCCCTGCAGAGGTCAATGTACTAAATAAATTGTTGTTTAAGGACACACAAACATAAACACACACATACACACAGCCACTCACAGACCTGGCGTAAATAGAGTCAAAAGGGCAAGTAACATCCAGATTAAATATGTTGATTATGCGAGCTTGCACTCCTCTTTATTTCTCATAAATAAGACATGAACTCTATTTTCTACCCCTCAACACACACACACACACACACACACACACACACACACACTTCCTGGGGGTGATATTTATTGTATGCAAATCAGAAGCTGACTGGGAAGAGAAGTAATCACCTGTTTATCAGATGGCCTGTGAACAGGTGGAAAATAATAACCCAGGGTAATAGTGTCACATTCATTTGAAGGAAGATGACATAAACTTGTGCTTTGATTTACTGGACTCTGGACCCTACTGTACTCTGGTGCCCTCTGGGCAGGTCAGCCAGGACCCCTCCGCTCTGTCCAGTGGTGTTTGCCTACAATTGGGGGTAGGATGGTTCAGGGATTCACAAAGCAGTGGGGGCAGGATGAGCAGTTGCCTGCTGCCTGCCTGCCTCCCTGAATTTGAGCCGCTGCTTGCAGGAAGGATGGTGGATGTCTGGTGGATGTGGTTCAAATGCAGGATCTGCTGCTCCTGGCTGTGTGACCTTGGATGTGCTGCCGCCCTTCTCTGGGCCTCCATTTCTTTATCTGGGAAATGAAAACAACTCTAATTCCAGTCTTGGAGGATGCTGGAAACATGAGAAGGTGCTTGGGGTCTCCATAGACTCTTCTCTTCTTCGTCCACCATTTCTGCTTCCTAAACAGCCCTGTGAGTGGCTGATAAATGCTATGTCATTGTTCAGTCATTTCTGAGGCTTCACCATCTCTCGCAGACTGGTCACTTTGTGGGCTTCTCTCTGTCTTCTCCCATCTGTTCCTCACCCTCCAGGGCAGAGAGAGGGCACTTTCTAATGTCCAAGTCCCATCATCACATTGCTCCCCTGCTCAAGAGCCTGCTGTGGCTCCCCAGTGCCTCTAAGACTAGAAATCCACACTCTTGCCTACATCCCATGAGAACTCCTGTCTGGCTGCAGCCAACCTCAGCAGCCTCCTGGCCCCAGCCTCTTGGATCTTTTTCAAGTTCTTTAACATTCCACACTGGTTCCTGCTCGGGGCCTTTGCCCTTGTGTACCCTTTGTCTGGAACCTTCTGCCCCTGGCTCCTTTTCCATGAAGCCTCTTAAATGTCACCTCCCCAGGGACACTGCTCCATCTAAATTAGGTCCCCTCCCGGCTATTCGCCCTCTCTGGGAACCTTGTCAGTTTCCTTCATTACACCGATCACAATTTGTCATCATGTTATTTCCTTGGGTTTACTGGATTGTGGCTGTCTCTCCAGTGGTCTGCTTTGCTCATCATCGTGGCCCTGTGAACTGGTGCACGAGTAGCTGCTTCATGGATGTCCTCTGGAGTGGCAGGGGGAGAGCCAGGGTAGAAGGGTGCTCTGGGCTTGGGGCTTTGTGCCCTGGAGGGGAGGGGGCTGCACACCTGGTTCCTTGCCCCCTGCCCTGGCTCCCTGGCCCCCCAAGGGATATTTTCTTGCCTTTCCCTAATGGCCTGACATACAGGGTCCCAGTGATAAACCTCCCTCTGATAAAAGATGCAAAACTAACATCTGGCGGTTAATTAATAAAGAGCAGCGGTGTCTGGCTGGGGCATGCAGTTTGCTGACGCCGGCGTTTTCTTCACCTGCCCCAAGAGATGCTGACGCGGTGTGCGAAAATGGGGGGAAAGATCGATTTGGAGCGGGCCCTTGCTGACAAGGCTCCCGAGGGGCAGGACACCCCTTTGTCCCCTCCTTAGGGGGCTGATTCTCAGCTCCTCCACTGAAGGAATCTCATTTATTGAGTATGTATTCTACGCCAGACCCTGAATCTCCTTCATTCACGTCTGTTCCTATTTATGTGCAAAGAAACCAGGGTTCAGCCACCTGCCCCACCGCCTAGGCTCCTCTGCCCGCACTAGGAACCAGGGGTGCTGCGCAGTGCCAGCAGGAGTCACTGGGAGCACTAGTCACAGATGCAGACTCCAGGGCCCCAGCATCCAGGCTCTGCTGTTCCTGGTGGGGCCCAGAAGTCTGCATTTGTAACAAGGACCCCATATGATTCTGGAGCAGGTAGAATGGGAATCTCACCTTGGTCTTAGGAATGCCATCAAACAGCTACTGAGCACCTACTATATGCCAGGCCCCAGGCTCATCCCATCAACACTGAGGCAAGAAGGACTGATGTCTCCAATGTATAGATGAGGCCCAGAGAGGTGGAGAGACCTGATTAAAGTCACACAACAATGCAGGCTCCAACCTGGATCCTCTGAATGTCCCTGGTCCCAGAGCTTCTCAACTAGCCCTGCTGGCCTCCCTGGGAAGAGAGAGAACCAGGTCTTCCAGAAGCAGGAGTGCCTGCCAGCACTGGGCCACTGAAATAGAGCTAATGTTCCAATTACCAATTACCATTCGGGGCACCTTGGCACGCCTGGCCCCCGACTTCAGCTGAGTGTGAGTACCAGGATAACTTTAAGCAAGCGGGTGGGGGTGCTCCCCTAGGAGCCTGTGGCTGGTTCCGAGGTTTCTTGGGCCAGGCTACTGGCTGTCGGAAGTGGCACCTGAGCAGCTCTCGGAGGTGACCAGGAGGCCATGAAGGTGGGGGAGAGGGAGGGTGGTCAGCAAGGTTGGCTAGAGCGTGGGAGGTTCTGATGCTCCAGGGAGGGGCCAACAGAAGGATGCGTGAGACTGATCCTAGAACCACCCTGGCCTGAATCCCAGCTCCTTCTTCAGCTCTCTGTGGGTCAGTGAGGGGTCCCACCTGGAACCAGGCCCCTAAGGGCCGTGGTGGGGACAAAGCAGGCACTGGGTGCAGCCTGAAGCTTGGGTGCAGTGCAGAGTTACTCCGAGGGGGGTGGGTTTCAGGCAGACAGCTGCAAAGCCCAGGCTCACAGTTCTGGGCTACATAAACTAGTCTTCTCACCGCTCTGTGCCTCTGTTTTCCCATTGTCCCTGATCACAGGACAGTGATCCTTTATGACAGTTAAATGATATAAAATGCTCAGCACAAGGCCTGGTACAGAATAAAAGCCAATAGGCACTATTGTGCTGACTTATCACTATTATCTCATTACTACTCTTCTATTATATTGAGAGCTCATGAGAGCATGTCGCTTATGTGTTTGGGGATTTCCTGTCCCAGCTTAGTCCAGCCAGCACTGCTGTGGCCCCCCTGCTCCAGGACACACACTCGTTTGTGTGTGAGGAGTGGCGTGGCCATCCACCATGGGAGGGGCGCCAGCCAGACCAGAATCCCTCAGCATAATTGAATTGTTACCGACTTGCCCTTGTGACTCTCATCCACAGACATGATAACGCTCCCTGGGGCTGAGCTGCTCGCACCTCACAGACCTTCTGGCACCCTGCAGGGTGACCTGATCAATCTGGGAGTGGGGGGCCCACGAAGATTATAGGATGTGTGTGTACTTGGGGTCCCCAGCTCTGCCACCAACTTGTTATGCCATCTTGGCCAAGTCCCTTACTTATCCTGTCTGGGTCTCAGTTGTCACCTCTCAAGTCAGCTCCTATGTCTGTGACAAGGACATAGGAAGGAAAAGGGGCCTGACTTGGGCTCACCGAGGTCTTTCTCCCACCTCCCCCAGCCATAGCCCATTTCCTTCCCTGACCCCATTCTCAGTCCTGCCTCCCAGAACCCTTCCCTACTCATAGTGGCTAACATTCACCGCCTGCAAAGTAGGCTTTGGCATTAACCCCATTTTTCAGCTGGACAAACTGAGGCTCAGAGTTAAGGTAACATGCTCAAGGTCCACAGGCAGGACGTCTCAGATCCTGGACTTGAACCCAGTTCTGCCTGACTTCTGAGAACCTGTTCCTACCTTCCTCACTAGCTTGCCCTCCTTTCTACCCCACCTTCCCCTCATCCTGGATCAGAAGTTGGGGAGACCTCCCCCACCCCGATTTCCTGCTTTCCCAGCCACTACCCTCCTCCCCCACCCCCTCCTCAGTCCTGCTCAGGGCAATCAGTTTCTTCAGCTATGATTTGGGATTCTAATGAACGGAATGATTTGGCATTTAAATAATTATCCACTCTCTAACTGTTAGTGCTGCTGAGTCTGGAGAAATTTCCGCATCTTATTTATGAATATGGTTTTTCCCCTCGTCGGTGGAGATTTCCCAGCCCCCCCCCCCAGCCTCCTCTCCTAAATGCCTTTTCAGCAAGCCTTTCCAGTAGAACCCCCCCTGCAAGAACCCCTAAGTGCCTATTAACAACTTTTCCCTTCCGCTATCAGCACCCGTTCACGCCCCTTTTTATCTTTACATTTCAATATCATTACAAATCCTAGTGTTATTCAAATTGCATCAATTATTCAATTTCTCCTCCCCGAGTGGAGGCAGCGGCTTCCCGGTGGCTGAGCAGGATAAAGCAAAGGTCTTTCAAGGAGGGTTTGAAATGCACGGGGGATTCAGCCGTGTTCCATTAACCTGGGCTTTCTGCCTCCCACAAACCATGGAATTGATTAAAACACCCGCACAGCTTCAGTGTGGCTGGGGAGAGAGCCCGCTGCTGAGAAGGAGTGGTTTGGGAGATAAAACGCTTTTGTCACCCTGTGAGGTGTGCTCACTGAACCCATATTGAGTTCCTGCTGGGAGAAACGCAGGTGCCATTTATTGAGCACTTACTGCATGCTGGGCTCCACGCCAAGCTCTTTACTGAAGATCCCGCCTCAGTACTCAAAACGATCTGATGAGGTGGTTATCGCCATAAACCCCCATTTTACAGAATTGGAGACTGAGGCTCAGAGAGGGGAAGGCTCTAGGCCAAGTTGGCACAGGGGTAGAGACTGGCTTTTGTTTTCAGGGCTGGGTCTCCTAACCATTATGACATCAGCCATGGGTTGGGGGGTTGGGGTGACTCCAAAGAGTAGCTAGAGAAGGGGTTGAGGGAGCAGAAAGGAAGAAAAAACTAACCTTTCTTTCCACAGGGCTCATTTTTGAAAAATCACATGAGAAATTGCTCATGTCTCATTACTAAGAAAAACTTATTTTTCTTTCTTTCTTTAAGAACTGGGAGTTTCTCAGCTTATGAACACTAGAGGTGACATCATGATCACATTTCTTGGTTTGTTTTGGCTGCCAGGAAACTCAGAGCCAGGTGAGCAGAGGACCTTACCCCACCGCCGCGTCACCCTGTCCCCTCCTCCCGGTCTTCTGGCTCTGGCGTTGCGAGGTATGGCTATAAACCCCTTCTAAGTCTTTTTCAAATGAGTCCCAATATAAGTACCTTTGAAATGACTTTTAACCTTTTATTATGAACTGGGCATTTTACACAAATTCTCATTCCATCTTATAAACGATAGAACTGAGGCTCAGAGAGGCTCTGTGACTTGCTCAAGCACATGCAGTAAGTGGCAGAACTAGGACGGGAACGTGATCTGTAGGCTTCCCATGACCCAGGGGATACAAAAGGTCACCTATGTCCCTGCTCTACATCTTGGTCTGCCAGGAAGGTGACATGGAAAAAGCATTCAGTCGAGAGTCAGCAAAAACATGGATCCCACCACTTCACTGTGTGATCTTCCTCTCTCTGGGCCTCAGTTTCCCCACTGTATACTGCTGGGCTGCCCTCCCAGGCCCCATACAGCTCTGATCTGTTGTCTCTCCTTTTCTGCCTGTTTTATCAATGTATCCACCAGCGTCTGAGCTTGGTGGCACCTCTGAGTCACAGCTGCCCCTCCCTGAGCCGGGGAGTTGTGTCACTTTGTTCCCAGGGTTTCCTGATTCCACAGACAGGAGGAGGGAGCAGCCATGGTGGTGACAGGGCTGTGACAAGCACCTTCCACACCAGCTACCTGCATGCTTCTTGATCCTTGGTCCCCAGTCAGGTAGCACCTTCCTGGCAAGATGGGACATTTAATGATGAGAAAAGAAGAGGGGTGAGAATGGCCAGAGGCTTAGATCTGGGTGGGGCTCAGCCTCTTCCTGAACTTGGGGGTTCTAGGTCTTGGGTCCCAGACTTCAGCCTAATCTGAGAAGGTCTGAACTTGAAGCAGGCAGGTACCTCCATAGAGACAGGTAAGGAAGAGACTTTGGAGACGGGGCAGAGAATGACTCCCCAGGCAAAAGGGGCTCCATTTATTGAGCATCTACTAAGTGCATTACCTTCCATCAGAGGCTGCAAATTGTTAGTCCACAGATCCAATTCAGGCCACATACATGGTTTCTCTGACTAACCTTGAGTTTTTAATGCACTTGAATTATGTTCTAACACAAATAGGTAAATCCTACATAAAATCAGAACTTAGGGTTCTCTTGAGATGTTGCACTACCAGGCAATGCTGAACCCCCTTTCCCACAGATTTGCTGGGTATGGCTGCCCCTTTCAATGGAGCTCAAATTATCCTAGCTCCACCCCCCACCCAGCCCTCCTTTCTCCTTTGTGTTGCCTGCCTGGCCCCTGTTGGGCATCTGAGTGTCCACTCCCTCTTATAACCATGAATGCCTTCTGGGTGGGTATTATTATCCCCATTTTACAGATGAAGAAACTGAATGCATCTAGGTTGCACCCACATACCAAATCCCACAACAGGTAAGCAGTAGAGCCAGGATTTAACCCCTCATCTCAGCCCCCAAATTCCTATTATTTCCACTGTCGCACACCCTCTCCCACCCGAGGAGGCCAGGACGGGCAGACTCAGCAGCCGTCCTTTAGAGTGGATCTCTCTCAAGTCCCATCTATAAAGTGGATGGCCTCTGAAGTCCTTTTCAGCTTTAATGTGGGGTGTGGTAAATTGAATTTGGCCTCTCTTGGGTTGGAACCAGGAATCTAACCAATTGTCATGCAAGCCCAGTGCTACTGAGTGCCTGGGCTCTGTGCTGGGAACTTCAAATACACCATCTCATTTAACTCTCCTAGCTCTGCAGGAGGTCAGTCCTACTATTATGCCCATTTAACAGATTATGAAGCTGAGGAGGCTCTTCCATCACTCTTGATGGTCCAGTGCATCTGGCTTCCTTTAGCTCTTTGATGGTGTCCTGCCCCCTTCCTACCTCAGGGCCTTTGCTCATGCTGTCCCCTCTGCCTGGAATGTTTTACACCCTTCCTCGTATAAGCCTTCATCATCCTTCAGGTCTTCTCTGGTTTTCTGAACAAAGTCTGGCTCCCCCTGTTATTGTCTCTTAAAGTACCCTGTATTAATGACAGTAATGCTAGCTAGGACTTATTGGACACTTTCCACAAGCCAGACATTGCTCCAAGCACTTTAATTACATTAGCTCACTTAATCCTCTCACAGCCCTCTGAAGTGGCTATGGTTATTACCCTCAATTTACAGATCAGGACACTGAGGCACAGAGAGATTAAATAGCTGCCCAAGGTCACACAGCTGGTGTTGAATTTTTTTTTTTACCTTAGGTTGTGCGATTATTTCATTGACATCTACAGGAACTATGTCATGGGGAACCTGTTCCTGAAAAATAAATATCCTTTAAATGAATGAACACACCAGGATCATGGCTCCAAATTCCATAACCACAAGGGCACAGAACTATCACCTCTCTCCCCTGCCAGAATGTCTCACCACTGAGCTGCCCCCAGCTCCCATCTGACTCCCAGGGTCAAGCCGAGTTCATCAGCCACCCCCGCCTCCACTCACATTGTCCTTATTGGAAAAAGAAGGGGCCAGTAGGCTTCAGCACCACGGACAGCGCTCCACACTTCCTATGTGTCTCTCTCCCCACTCCCACTCAAGTCTGGGGCTATGGACTGGCCTCTGGGGAATTCCCAAGGAGACCCCCCCGGCCCCCTTGCTCCCCTCCTTGCTCACCACCCTCTCCCTCGCCAGTTTACTACCAATGACATTCAGATAAATGGCTGCTGTCAGCCAGGCTGGTCCCACGGAAAGGCGTGTCGGGTGATGTATGGCACCATCTTCTAGAACCACAGGATTTGCTGCTCAGGAGCTTCGAGGGGGTGCTCACCCACCCCCGTCAGTCTCCGACCCTGGGCCACATCTGCACTTTGGGATCCCCCTCCTATCCAGCCCTGGGGATGAGTCCCCCGTCAGACACAATTACTAGGGTCTTTAATCACATGCTGTTAGCCTGGCCCACTCCCCTAACTCTATGGGCTGCTATGCAACCCAAACCCAATGTTGCACCATTCCTGTTGGCTCTAGGGGAGCTCTCCTGGATTATTCCAGGGCACCGGGGGCTGCATTGGCAGTGGCCATCTGACTCTCAGTTTCTGGGCCCAGAGGGAGAAGACCTCGTCCTCACATCTCAGGGGCACCAAAATGCCCTCACAAGCCCTTGGGTTTCTGCCAGCTGCCAGCTCTGGCACCTGATTTGTCATCTTTAACATGGCACAAACTCTAATAAGAGTGAACATTTACACGGTACTGTGCAAATGCTTCATATGAAGTAAAAACCCTGCCATAATATTTAACTGGGGCCAAAGTATTCAACTGCACAAAGTCATATGTGGTATTAACCAGGTGACTACAATCAGCCAACAGGAAACGGATTCTAAGCTATTCAAACTCACACCATCAGGACTTACACTTGGTCCTTACAACAACCATTTGAGGTAGTTATCATGACCCCTTTTCATAGACAAGGTGGACTGAGGCCCAGAGAGTTTCACAAACTTACCCAAAGACACACAGCCAGCAAGCGGCAGGGCTGAGATTAGGATCCAAGAGACAGAACTCTGAGTCCCTGCTCTAGCCCCCAACCCAGGTGTCTCCCACAGCTAGGGTGAAGATTCAGGGCGGACCAGCAGGCATAGAGTCTCTCCCTGTTCTCCACTTGGGCACCGACATCACCAACGCCTCTTACGAGCACCGGCAGAATCTCTGGTCACCCTCAGTGCTATCTAGCCTATTTCTCTCCCTCCACCTCCTCTGGTAGAGTCGAGTGTCCCTTTGTACTTCGTGGTCCAGAATGGTGAGGGATCTGCTTCCTCACCCCTCAGGCACCCACCTGGCCACCCCTTCCTAGAAGAGGGGCAGACAGGGAAAAAGCACCACCACAGCTTTAAACTTTGCAGGTAACAAACAAGAAAACCCCACCAGGCTTGCAGGTGAATAAAAGCTAACGCCCCCACAGATCTTGTTCTTCCTTTGTAATGCCTTATTGAGCACCTACTGTGTGCCTGTGCTGCCCTGAAGGGGAGGGGGAAAGGTAGACAGCTCTGAAGTACTCTCAAGGGTGTATAGTGTGTCTGAGTCAGCTCATGCTGACAAAGAAAATACCATAAACTACACAGATTTATTTTCGCAAAGTTCTGGAGGCTAGAGGTCCAAGATCAGGGTGCGGGCACAGCTAGGTTCTGGTGGGAGATGTCTTGCTGGCTTGTAAACGGCCTCTTTCTCACTGTGTCCTCATATGACAGAGAAAGAGAGAGAGCTAGCTTTGGTGTCTCTTCTTATAAGAGCATGAATCCCATCACAAGGGCTTCGTCCTCAAATAGCATCACATTGGGAATCAGGCCTTCAACACAGGAATCTAGGGTGGGGGGTGGCAACCCAGTCAATAGCACCATGTGCCTGGGAGACAAAACTTCCACGTGGAGCACTGGGCTGTTGGATTCCACTCTTGGACTCACGTGGACTTGCCAAAACTGTGTGGAACCCCTGATACGAGCATGGCACCTCTGGGCACTGAGGCCACAGCAGAAAACAAGACAGACAGGGATCCTGCCTTCGGTGGAAGGAGATGACAATAAACAAGCAAATATAGGAGGGTCAGTACAGCACACAGAAAATAAAACCCTCTACTGGCTCCTTCTTCTTAAACCTTCCTAACAGCTCTACGGGAAAGAGAGTGATGGCGGGGTCAGGGAGGACCTCTGCAAGGAGAGGTTCAGTGAGCAGAGCCAAGATGGAGGAGAAGCCAGCCCTGTGATGATCGGGAGGAACGGCGTTCCAGGTGGAGGGAACAGCAAAGGTCTTGAGGTGGAAAGGACCTGGGGCTGGGGTGGCTAAGTCAAGAGCAGGGGACAAGCACAGTCCATTGTCCCTTGGACTGGCCTTGTGTCTCCTGCCAGTAAAGAGGGTGGGTGGCCCGGAATGGGAGAAAGGAGGGTGGCTGGCGGGGCACCCTATATTGTGCCTGCATTAGTCTGCTCAGGCTGCAGAAACAGGCTGCGTGGCTTAAACAACAGATTTTTTTTTCTTTTTTTTTCACAGATCTGGCGGCTAGAAGTCCAAGTTGGCAGGTTTGATTTTTTTGGAACCCTCTCTCTTTGGCTTGTAGATAGCAATCTTCTCCTTCCTGTATCTTCACATGGGCTCCCCTCCAGGCATGTCTGTGTCCTAATCATCCTTATAAGGACACCAGTCACATTGGAGTAGGTCCTACCCATAAAACTCATTTTCCCTTAGTTATCTCTTCAAGACTCTAACTCCAAAAACAGTCACATTCTGAGGTACTGGGGATTAGGATGTCAGTATATGAATTAGACGGGGTTGGGGGAGACACAATTCAGCCCATAGTGGTGCCACACCCCATCCTCTCACCCTCACCAGCAGGTACACAGAGCACTCTAGCCACCAGCACCTACATTTCTCTGCCTGAGGGCTTTCTCTGAAGCCAACTTTGCCACTGCATGCCAAGCTGGAAGTACCAAGGAATTCATGCCCCTGTGGTTAGTTACCCCAGTGGCGAGGAGAGTTGATTTGGAAATACCCCAGCTCCCAGCATCTTGAGTGGATGCGTGTTCCCCTTGTTGGCTTCCTCCCTCCGCACGCTCCCCCTGGTGTGAGCTTCAGCTCCAAAATTGATGCTTGCAGACTTGCACTCAAACCCGTCTCAGGATTCGCTTCTGGGACAGCAGCAGTTGGAAACGGATAACTTGCTCCCTCCATGCGGCTTGGAGAAATGAAGACTGCTGAAGACCTTCCCTGGAAAGGGGCAGGCCAGCGTGAACAGGGTCCTGCTAATAAAGCAGTAATCATAGCTCCCATTTACGCAACGTTTCCTCTTCCCCAGCCGTCATGCCCAGCACTTTCCGGGGTTCCTCTTCTCAAGCCCCCAGCAGTGCTATGTGGAGCGGGTACTCTTCTTAGCTCCCGCTTGCAGACAGGGTAAACAAGGCACGGAGAAGTTGAGTCACTTCCCTGAGGATGCAGAGCCAGGCTCTCAACCCATATTCTATCTACTGCCCTATAAGGTTAGGACCTCAGACACCCTTTGTCTCAACTTCCCCAGAGTGGCAGCTGCCCAGAGCCCCTTTGGTGCTTGCCAGGGCCCATGACAACTCTCCACTCCATAGCCCCCCCCCCCACTTCAGCACAGCGGAGACCCGTTATCTGTTTTGCACACGGCCTGCGCCCGTCAGGGTAATGGACTGTGCTTGTCCTAGTGGAGGTGGCCTCTGGCAGGGATGATGTATGAGGCGCTATTGTTTGATATGAATGCATTAGGCGACATTCCCGATAAAGACTTTACCAGCAGAGCAGCCCTTGCTGGCAGCAGCCCGGGTGGAGGGAAGGGGACAGAGGCAGACGCCAGAATCCCCATCAGGCCTGGAGGTGCGAACCAGCCACTTGCAGGGAGGCAGAGAGCGGGTCACTCCTGTTTTCAAACTCCGGGGTCCTGAGCCCGACGTCTCACACCCTCATAGGCAGCAGAGTGCAGAGAGTGGGTCTCACACCTCTTAGCCACTTGGTCCTGTCCTCAATTTCCTCCACCCCCTAGGAGGTGCCCCACCCCTAACCCTCCACTTTGCAAAGCTTGCCCCTCCCACGTCCACATCTCTTTAACACCCGATTCCACCATCCAGGAAAAAAAACACATTTTAGCAGAAGCTTCTAAGCACAGTGATGCTAACATCCGGGTTTCAGGCCTGTACGGGACCAGCGACCAGCGTCTGCCCTCCCACCCACCCCTGGCCCACCCAGGGTTCGGCAGGAAACAAGACTGCAGTGTGGTGGTTCCAGATGTGATTGTTAGAGCTAATTTATGCTCCGTTTACACAGGCTCCAGATGTCACGGGTTCCTCTGTGGATTTATCCAAATGCCAGAGAAGGAGGGGGAAGGGTGGGGGGGGGCTCCAGTGCCCTCCCCGCAGCCAGCATCCTTTTCCTAGCCCATCTCTGAGGACAGGATCCCACCATCTGCTTCCCGCTCCAAAGCACTCACCTGCCCTGCTCAGCCCCTGCCCTATGCCTTCAAGCTTCTATCATGAGTTTTGGTCATAGACTATAAGCTCTGCACGACCAGGAGACCCATGCCTGGGCTAGCTTCCTGGGCAATGAGGTGCTTATTAAAATAACAGGATGACAGGCAGTATGTCTGGCTGTAGAGGGTAAAATTGTATCCCCCCCCCTCAAAAAGGTATATTGAAATTCTAACCTCGATACCTGTGAATGTGATTGTATTTGGAAACAGGGATCCTTGCAGATGTGATCAAGTTAAAATGAGGCCATATTGGACTAGGATGGGTGCTAATCTAGTGACTGATGTTCTTAAAAGCTGACAGAAAGTTGGACACAGATACAGAGAGAATGCTGTGTGACAACAGGCGGAGATAGGAGTGATGCGTCTACACACCGTGGGACACCAGTTTATAGCAGCCACCAGAAATGAGAAAAGCATAGAATGGTTTTGATCTCAGAACCTCCAAAAGGTACAAATTGTTGACACATTGATTTCAGACTTCTGGCCTCTATCACTTTGAGACAATTCTGTTGTTATATGTTACCCACTTTACAGCCCATTCTTATGGCAGCCCTGGAAGCTCAGTACAGTGGCAATGAGGGGGAGTTGGCCAGCTGGCCAGATTGGCCAAGGCCTCTTCTTTAGAGAGGCCCAGTCCTCTGCCCTAGGCGGGGCTGCCACTGTCCCCCACCCAGAGGACTGCCCAGCCTCTCCCTAGTCTCCCCAGCTCAGGCTTGTCCTCTGCATCCATTCTCCACCCAGCAAGCAGGGGAATCTTTCCAACTCCCAACCTGGTGTCTTCACTCCCCTCCCACTTCCCATTCACTCCTGAGCCCACTGCAATCTGCTGTGGTCCTCCATCCCTGAGAATGAGCTCCCCAGCCTTGGATGTGTCTCAGCCCCATGTCACAGGCCTCTTGGGGGCATCAGACACTGTTCTGATGTCGTCATTGCAGCTCTCTCTTCCCTTGAGGCTGGGATGCCTTCTCTTCTCCTGCCTCCTGAAACAAGCTCGCTCGGTTTATGTGCAGCCTCCTTTTCTGTTGGCCTCTTGAATGCAGGTGTTTCCCTTCTCTGTCTTTGCTTCTCCTCCCACATGTGGTGGTGGAGAGGACAGTGGTCACAATGGTGATGGTGGTAGTGATGATGGTGATGATGATGGTGGTAGTGGGAATGATGGTGGTCATAATAGTGATAGTGGTTGGGTTGATAATAGTAATAATGGTGATGATGATGATGGGAATGATGGTGGTCATGATGATGATTGTGGTGGTGGTGTTAGTGGAGGTGATGGTGGTGATGATGGATGTGATGATGGTGGTGGTGATGGTGACAGTGACAATAGTGATGGTGGTCACGATGGTGATAACAGTGATGATGGTAATAGGGTTGATGATGGTAATTATGGTGATGGTGATGATGGTGGATGTGATGGTGGTGGTGGTAGTCTTTTTTTTTTTTTTTAAAAACAACATTCTTCTCTCTCTTTTTTTTTTTTTTTTACAGAGGCAGAGATAGACAGGGACAGACAGGAACGGAGAGAGATGAGAAGCATCAATTATCAGTTTCTCATTGCGCGTTGCGACTTCTTAGTTGTTCATTGATTGCTTTCTCACATGTGCCTTGACTGTGGGTCTTCAGCAGACCGAGTAACCCCCTGCTGGAGCCAGCGACCTTGGGTCCAAGCTGGTGAGCTCTTTGCTCAAGCCAGATGAGCCCGCGCTCAAGCTGGCGACCTCGGGGTCTCGAACCTGGGTCCTTCCACATCCCAGTCCGGCGCTCTATCCACTGCGCCACCACCTGGTCAGGCAGTGGTGGTAGTCTTGATGGTGACTATGGTAATGATGGTGGTAAGGGTTGATGATGGTAATAATGGTGATGGTGGTAATGATGGCTATGGAGATGTTTTGCTGCTGTTAAGAGACCCTCTCAACACAGAAGTCACACTAGGCCAGGCTATGCTGAAGCCTCAGCTTTCTCCATTTCTTGCATGACACTCACTGTGTTTCTGCATTTCCATTTCTCTTCTCTCACCTTCCCATTCTTCCTTCCACACACACATATGTGTATATATGCTCTCTTCATTTTCTAGGTCTTCTGTACAAAATTCCACAAAGCCAGATATTGAAAACAACAGAAATGTGTTCTCTCACAGTTCTGGAGGGCAGAAGTCCCAAATCAAGATGTCAGCAGAGCCATCTTCCTTCTGAGACATTGGGTAGAATCCTTCCCTGCTCTTCCCAGCTGCTGGTGAAGGCCAGCAAGCCATAGCATTGCTTGGCTGACAGCTGTATCCCTCCACTCGCCTCTGCTGTCATATGGCATGTCCCTGTGTGCCTGTGTGTCTTTTCTCTTCTTAAAATGGCACATAGAGGGCCCTGGCCAGTTGGCTCAGCGGTAGAGCATTGGCCTGGCGTGCAGGAGTCCCGGGTTTGATTCCCAGCCAGGGCACACAGGAGAAGCGCCCATCTGCTTCTCCACCCCTCCCCCTCTCCTTCCTCTCTGTCTCTCTCTTCCCCTCCCGCAGCTGAGGCTCCATTGGAGCAAAGATGGCCCGGGCGCTGAGGATGGCTCTGTGGCCTCTGCCTCAGGCTCTAGAATGGCTCTGGATGCAACAGAGCGACGCCCCTGATGGGCAGAGCATCACCCCCTGGTGGGCATGCCGGGTGGATTCCGGTCTGGTGCATGCGGGAGTCTGTCTGACTGCCTCCCTGTTTCTAGCTTCGGAAAAATGAAAAAAATAAAAATAAAATAAAATAAAATAAAATGGCACACAGAGTCCGCCCTAATGGCCTCATCATACCTTGGCTATATCCACAGATTCTATTTCCAAATAAAGTCACATTAACAGGTACTAGGGGTTAGGATTTCATAGATTTTTTAAGGGGTAAGGGGTAGATAGAATTCAACCTACAACACACACAAACACATACATACATACGCATACACACACACACACACACACACACACACACCTTTTTCTCTGCACCTTGCTCCCAGGCTTCTATCATTCTCATACCCCAGTTCTTGAACTATGAAACTTTTCCTTCTGATTACCTCCTACGTCATCAGTTTCTCTCTGCATTCTTTCTTTCTTGCACCTTTACAGTGTTTATTAAGCTCTACTCTCTGCAAGCTCTGTCTGGGGGAGCTGAAGACAGAGACAATGGTGACACACATCGTCCCTGTCTTCAAGGAGCTCACTGTCTAGAAAGCAGAGTGAGGCCGCCCAGGTCACCAGCTGAGGGCTTTGAGGAGGGGACGTGGTGCATTTGGCACAGTTGAGCCAGTGTGTCCTTGGCCCTCTGTACCCCCTTCACCACTCAGGACATCTCATCTACTGCCCACCTCCACCACTCTGTCACCCTCCTGCTTCCTGGATGGTCCGTCCCCTCGGCCAGGCGCTAGGGCTTCTGGGCTGGCCACACCCTCTCCCACAGGCGCCTCTCGCCACCTTCCACCCGCCCACTCCCTCCGCGCATCCCTCATTAAGGAGGCTGAAGATTGTGCAGCCTGTCTCTGGGCTCTGCACTGAAAGGGCTAAATGATATGCTGACACCTTAATTAAGGCCCATTGTCACGCGGCGCTGGGGAAATTGTCTGAGTGATCCCGGGAGAATGGGCGCTAACAGGCCCGTCAGAGCCTTTGATTCCTTGCTGCAGATTATAAAATGACACAAGCGGTGGCTAAACCGCAGCTCCTGGGTGACATGTGTGGGCCACCCCCTCACACATATATACCTGAGTGGTTGTCACGGTAAAGGGGTTCCTCCCTAGCCTCAAGGCGCAGGGTCCTGCTGTGGTTTCATTCACCCCTCCCCCTTCACCTCCCTGGGCTCCCACAACAGGCCTCCAGGCTGAAGCAAATATTTGCTAATATTTACTGAGTCTTGCTCTGAGTCAGGTATTGCACACGTGACCCTGACACAGAGCCTCACCACCACCCAGCAGGGTTTGTTTTTTTTTTTTTGCTCCCATTTTATGGAAAAGGAAATGGAAGCTGTGTGAGTTTAAGTCACCTGCCCCAGGTCACCTGCCTGTGAAGAACAGAGCAGGCAGCTGGCTCCCAGCCTGGGCCTGGGCCACTGAACAGATGGCAATGCAAGACCCAGAGGGGTGGGGTTTGCCGAGGTCACTCGGCCACCCGCAGCAAAGAGGGGCCTGGACCCAGAGCCCTCACTCCCATGCCAACAAGACTTTTTCCACCAGGGCAGCAATTTGCAAAGTGCGTGTGTGGGGGATATTGACAATAATAATAACACAATAACAGCCGTGACCTGTCAGCGAGGTTGACAAAGCATGGGCTCTGGGTCTTGCAGCCCCAGGGGAATTTCAGCTCTATAGTCAACTGTGCTGTCTTTGTGAGGACCCTGTGAGCTGGTTCAGGGAAAGGCAAGAGGTTGGGAGTGGGGTGACCTTGTGGCCCCTTCCCCTTTTCATGAGCCCACAGCACCCAGAGGGCAGGGGCCAGTCCCTGGTGGAGCAGTACCTGGCCTCGGATCACCCCCACCTTGTGGGCACCCTCCCCTCTGCTACTAATAACGGGACTTTTACAATCTGGCTGTCGCAATAGTCACAGGTGAGAGGACCTTCCAACACTACTAACTGGCCCCGTCAGCTGAGAAATGAGCGAGGGCGTCTCTGCAGAAGAGGCCCTCATGTGCCGCCCACTGGATGGACAGAACTGTGGGGGCCAGGACCCCCAGATCGATGTGCAGGGGCTGACTGATGGCACCAACTGCGATGACAGATAGGGCAACAGGAGGCGTGCCGGTGCACTCAGACTGCTAGAGCAGGACCTGCCATCTTCCATGACTGTCAACTCTCTCTTTCCAGGAGACCAGACTCAGGTAAGGGCTGGTCTCCCGCCCCCAACACCATTTCCATGGGGAATGAGAAAGAAGTGGGGACTCTATTGAATAGCTTTGGCCATGTGCCCTGTGTTTTCATAAACCTGAGGGGCCAGCTGTTACCCCCATTTCACAGATGAGAAAACTAAGTCACCAGTCTTGCATTTTTTTGGCAAAATTACAAGTGCCTGCTCTGGGTCAGGGTTTAATTAAAATGTCAAAGATAAAAACAAAGATAGGATCTTAAAAGCAACAAAAGATAAAGTAGTTAGTTACCTATTAGGAAGCTCCCAGAAGACTGTCAGCTGATTTCTCAGCTGGGGCCACATCAAGGGACAAAATGGACAAATTCCCAATCCTTGGGGGATGCACACCCACAAATAGAAACTGGCTTCTTGTTCAATCTTCTACTTAGCCAGCAGGAGGCAAGACCAGGCTGGGAGCAGGTTGAAGGAAGGGACTTAATCAGACAGACTGCAGGCTGGCTCTGTGACCTCAGCAAAAAAACTTTGTTCTCCAAGGCCTCAGTTTCCTCATCTAAAGAGTGAGTGCCTAATGCCCGCCCCCTCCCAGGGCAACAAAGTCAGTGCCCGTGGAGCCTGACTCTTCCCACTCCAACCCCCGCAGGCTGCAACAGCCGGATTTGACAGTTGATACAGCATTGCCAGCAAAGGAAAATGATTCCTAGCGTGCCTTCTGTCTCTAGCCTTGTCATTTCAGGTGGGCCTCCAGCAATGCTGGGAAGTGACTTGATTGTCCCTGTTTGGAAGATGGAAGGCTAAGACTCTGAGATGGGGTGTCTTACCCAGATGCCATGGCAGGTAGCCCAGAACTACTGTTCTTTCTACTATCCCCACCCCCTTCTACCATATCCTAGCACAGGCCCCTCCCTTGCTGGACAGCTGCCAAAATGCCATCACAAAACCCAAGCCTATGACCCAACAATTGCCCTCCTCAGCATCTACCCCAAGAAATGAAAACATGTGTCTACACCAAGCCTTGTAGATCACAGCTCATCACAGCACTATTTACAACAGCTCCCAAAGTAGAAACAACTCAAAGGTCCATCACCCAAGGAACGGGAAAACAAAATGTGGTCTATCCATACAATGGAATATTATTTAACCTTAAAAAGGAGTCAAGCACTGATACATGCTGGATGAATGCTGAAAACATTCCGCCAAGTGAAAGATGCCAGACACAAAAGACCACATAGTGTGATTCCATTCATATAAAATGCTCAGAATAGACAAATCCATGGGAGAGAAAGATTTAGCAATTTCAGGGACTCTGTGTGTGTCTGTGTGTGTGCTACTGAGAAGGTAGTTTCCTTTTGGGGGAAAATAATTAAAATGTTCTAAAATTGTGGTGTGGGTTGCAAAACTCTGTGAATATACTAAAAACCATTAAATGATACACTTCAGATGTGTGTGATTCACATTATGTGGTATGTGAATTACATCTCACTAAAGTTGTTGCAAAAAAACAAAACCAGTATGCACTGGTGAGTAAGTCTCTGTGATGGACACTCTGCACCTATGCAGAGGGGAGAGCCCAGTTGGCGGGCCCAGGAAGCCTCCAATGGGTGGTGGGGGAGGGGAGGGGCTGACAGGCAGAAATGACAGCCAGGTGTGACATTGCTATAACCAGGGCAAACACAGAGAGGAAGGGCTCCTAACCTGGCTCAGGGGCTCAGGAGGAGAAATAAAGCAACGCAGGGACTGGAAAATATTTCAGGCAGAGGGAACAGCAGATGGGAAGGCTTAGAGGCTCAAGAGAGTGTGGCATATTCAGAGGGGAAAAAGGCGGGCAGAGAGAGAAAGAAATTCAGGGCAAGGACCAGGCTCTGTGAAGAGGGGGCTGGGAAGGGACGAGAGGGAGCAGCCCACAGGTCCACAGGGCCAGTCCTGGTCTCTGAGCATCCCCTTCCCAGAGGCAGAGCCAACTCCGGGTCACCTGCCCTGCCCCATCCGCCCTTCCTAGGCTGGGGTGCCCGACATCCCACAAGGGAGGGCGTCCAGGCCCACACAGCCAGGGCCCCTGACCCGCATCCCACCTCCACGTCCCCCTCCCTGCCACCTCTCCCATGCCCTGTGAGCCTTAATCACAGCAGGTGGAAAGGCGAGACTAAATTTTAATAAGTCGTCTCTGGGATGTCTTAAGCTGCATTTAAAAGCTCCTAAGCTTCCCATGAAGGGGGGAGGGGGTAACCGTGTCAGGCAGGGTAAATATTTACGGCTCCACCTGAAAAGCCAGGCCCATTTTTCATGCAGGATTTTAACAATATAGATCACGCCGAGAGAGAGACGTAAAGGGAGGAAAATAAAACCATGGGCGGCCGCAGTGCTGGGGCCCTGAATTATGGATATGAACCTGTCCCCAACATCTTGTTTTTAATTAAAAAGCCCTTTTCAGTAATTCCATTAAGAGGCGGCTGTGGTTTGAGAGTCTCTCGCTTGTTCTCTTTAAATTATGAAATGTTCCGCTGGCCCCTTCCGGTTTCCGGGGCCGGGGATGGGAGTCAGGGAATGCAAGGGCTCAGGAAGCCACAGGTCAGGCCTCGCAGGGTCTCTGGGCCCTAAGCCCCCTCACTGCCATTCCGTTTCTCCCCCGCTCCACGCCTCAGCCAGACGCATCACTGTGCACCTCCTGTGCCAGGATGTCCATCTCCACCATCTCTTTACCACCCTCAGTACCAGCGTGAGGTCAGCTTGCGAATGTCTAGTCTACAGAGCAGGGGAGGCTGAATCTCAGAGAGGGAAAGGGCCAGGCCTGATGTCACACAGCAAGTATGTGGTGGTAGAACTGGAACTCAGACCGAGGACCAGCTGACTCCAAGTCTCCTGCCTGTGGCTCCTCTACCAAGAATGGAGCGAGACTGGAGTCCTCACCCTGTCAACTGGAAGGGCCTGGTGAGGGACTGAATACCTTGGGGCCTGGATCCCCAAGTGCAGATGTGGGGTCCGGGAAGAGGGATCTCTGAGCAACTGTTCTGTGTGGGAACCCAGGTCAGGAGCTGGGGATTCAGAGCTGAGAGATGCACGCTGGCTATCCGTGAGAAGCATGCAGCTTACCTTCTCCTGGAAGCCTTCTCTGCTTACACCAACCATCATTCCTCCTTCCACCTGTTACCCAGAAACTCATCTCATATTCATCCACCCACCCATCCATCCTTCTACTCATCTATTGGCTCATCCATCCATCTATCCATCCACTCATCCATCCAGCCTTCCAGAAAAAAAACAAAAACAAAAAACAAATGCATCTCAAGCCATTACTATGTGTCACTCTATGTGTCTGCCTCGTGCAATTCTCATAGCACCTCTGCCAAGGAAGGGCTATCACCTCCATTTTACAGATGGAGAAACTGAGGCTCTGAGATGTCTAGATTGCTTGCCCAAAGGCAAGGGGATAAAGAGCTAGCTGCACACATTTAGGAATGGTGATAGTGATTGGCCACTTATGGTGGAGTATCTGGGCCGGGAAAGAGAGACCATCCAATCTTACCAGGTGGGTGGGCTCTTCAATCCCCTTCTCCCCCCACTGCCTGTATGAGCTCACCCAGCCCCTCTCCCCTTGCTCCTAAGCAGGGCGCTGGCTGCCAGGGCCATCTCTTGTCCCCAGAGTGGTTCAGGGAGAGGCAGGCCCCCGATACAGGGTGCCTATTGTGCCCCTCCCGGAGCACAGGCTCCCCATTGTCTGGAGGAGGCTGCAGGTGGGATCCAAGCTGCTCCTGAAGCCCAGCGTCGGACATCTGACTTGGGCTGTCACCATTGTGTGGCCACAGCAGCCCTTTGTCTCAGACAGGCTCTTTCTCTTTGCCTGTCCAGTGTTCCCCTACCGCAGCCACGGTGATGCGCACTCAGCATGGTAGAGAGATTTGGGAGGGGTGGGAGAGAGCTCTGGCTGTTTGGGAGATCCCCAAAACATCACATCTCCTCTCTAAGCCTCAGTTTCCCCATCTGTGAAAGGGAGGATCACTCCTGCCATGCCTCACCTGTATTGGAGACAATGGTAGGGAACGTAGGGGGAGTTCTGGGTACAAATTTGGTCCAAACTCTGTTAGTATCTTGCTGTGTGGCCTTGAGCAAGTCATTTGCCCTCTCTGAATCTGTTTCCACATCTGCAAAGTCAGAATAAAAGAAAAGCCTGCCTCCAAGGAGATACTGTATGCAAAGTGCTTGACACAGGGCCTGAGCTAAGAGACCGAAGTCGCCATTTCCATTGTCACCCGTGGTGGCGGCAACAGCCCTCTGAATGCTGCAGAGCTCCGTGCCACTCAGGCATTCTGCTATTTCTGCTGCTCTTTCAAATCAGCAAGCCCCTGCTTAGGTCGTCTTATGCCTCAGCCCAGAGAATTTGAGTAACACCTCTAAGGTCACACAGCGAAGGGCCATCAGTGAGGCTCACCGATCCTGTCCTGAGTTCCTTCTTTCTCAATACAGCCCCTCTCAGGGGAAGCACCTCCTGGACACAACAAGGTGACCCATCTTGTTGTAAGATACAGATTGTGTCACACAGACATGCACCAGCCACTCGGATGGTGACACAGGACATGGACTATGTCACACAGACAACTTAGAGTCACACAACTGTGTCCTAGAGTCATGGGCTCATGTCATCCCAACAGACACAGTGACCATGGCATTGGCTGGCACCCCATACCCCTTCCCACAGGGGGAGGAATCTACCCAGGCAAGGGGCCATGCCCTCCGGGAGCTTGTGTCTATGCTGTCACACTCTGGAAGCCAGAATCCCAGAACTCCCTCCTCCAGCAGCCTTGAGTCCACTTCCAAGGCCTGGAGGGCCCTTTCCCAAAGTCCATCTGAGGTCCATCCTCTCAGGAGAAACCTGATAACTGTGTGAGCACCCCCAGGCCCAGAAGGTGGTTGAGGGGTGGCCATTGAGGGAGTTGATGTGGATTAAGCTTGACCTGGAAGGCTGGTGTCTGGTACGTGTGCATGAAGCCCTTTCCATTCTGGTCACAGCCTGTGTTGGGAAGAGAAGCCCTGGTGGTCTGGTGCTAGGGTCTCCGTGTGCACCCTGATCTAGACTCTGGGACTCTCTCCAGCTTCAGATCGCATCAGGCCCATGACAACGTAACCTGCCATAGGACCCCCTACATCACCCAGGCATTACAAGCCAAGCCCTGGACCATTGCAGGACTGAGCAGATGATCCTGCCTAGCCAAGGGCTCAAGTTCATCAGGAACAACTGACAGCGCAGAGGCCCTACCAGGCCGGGGTCCAAACCCTGACTCTGATACCAGCTGTGTGACATCTGGAAAGCTATTGAGACTCTCTCAGCCTTAGTTTCCATTCTTTTGAAAACTGGAGATAAACCTGCTTCCTAGGGATGTTGCTGGGATCTACTCTAATCATGGCTTTGTGTTCTCCCTGTACCCAAAGGCTACAAATATGTCCTTGGCCAGTCCTGGGGAAGCATTCATTGAATGAATGATTTTTGAAACAATCTAAAATGTGGGTCAGAAGGAAGCCCAGCTCCCAGCTCCTGAATCCCTCCTTCCTCACAACCACAGGCCCTCCCTGGGCGGGACCCTGCTCTGAGCTCCTCCCAAGCTGCAGGAGGCCCAGACACATGTTCTGAGGGGGCATTATCTGTGCTCAGTTGACTGTAAACGTTTAAGCAGAATTGACTGTGTACTCAGCCACTTTCAAACACAACTAATCTTCATCGGGGCGACGGGAAGTGAAATATGTTATTGTCGGCAGCAGTAAATTACCCGTGCCAGAGCTGGCTCGTGAGGCATTACAGGCCGTGGCCAGCACACTCCTTCACCGGGCCGCCACCCATCCGCAATCCATTACGGCAAACAGCCCTGGTCACCTCCTCACCAGCCCCAGGGATATGGGGCCAGCTGCCAGCTGCCCAGGCCTGGCCCCGCCCACCCTGTGCAGCTGGAGGAGAAGCAGATGGAGGGGGCAGGGCCTGGTTTTGTTCCCACCCTGCTTCCCAGATGCCCCGGCAAGAGACATGAGAAGACCTTTGCCCGGTAGATTCTTGAAGGTAGGCCACCAGATGATGGGGAGATCGAGGCCTACACAAGTAATGGGATTTGGTCCAAGGCCTCTGAGCCTCAGTTTCTGCATCTGTAAAATAGGGTTCATTCATTCTTTTCTGTTTTTGCAAATCTCTTTAATGTCCGGCTTAAGTCAAGACAGCTGGATTCTCAGATCTGCTTCTGCATTCTATCTGTTGAGTCTCGGTTAAAGTAGGTGAAGAATACATGGCCTCATGCAGACATGTACCTAGATAAGGGGCGAGGATGCCAATCGCCTTCCCAGATCCCTAGATACTGTTCTTGGATACCGAACCCAAACTCCACACGTGGTAGTTTACCGTCAGCTACTATATGGTCCCGTAAACCACGTCAGTTAGCTTTCACACACTGCTAATTTAAAACCCATCTGTCTATTTTGCACTTTAAATAGCTCTTTTACTCATTTTGTAATATTACGCATTGGTCATTGGGAAAATATTGATTACTGAGTTATGCAGCTCCTCCAAATGTTGACATATTTCCTTATACAACATCAAAAAGAAAAAAAGAAAGGTCACATTCGCTAATATTACTACCGATCTCTTCGGGAAAGTCTTTATGGAGGAAGCTGTCAAACCCACAGTGACAGAGACAAGTTCTCCGAAATTCTAATTTTTGCTGGAAAATCAAATTTGAGCATCGGCAACAAATACTGTCAGTTGACAGGCAACTTTGTTCGTGTTCAAGAAAATATCTGCCAGTGGCCACAGCTGGAAAGGCTACCGCCAGTCTGTCAGCTGCTATTTCCAATGGAAACGATGTTGTGTGCAGAAAAGTGGCCGGGGGAGCTCGCAACTTGGTCACATGGTGCTTTTCTGACACAACAGACGGTACAGTGAGGGCCTTTATGTGCTCACCTCCTCTTGTTACCCAGAGTATTTAAAAGAGGTGGACTCAGAGGTTGAGTTTTTTTTTTTTAATTACTGATTTTTACTTTTCATCAAGGACATGCTTAAGTGAAGCTGGCTTTTATGTTTTTAACTGAGAGAGTGTTTAAGTAAAGCATGTAACCATCTCTGTGATAGTCTGGTGCCTGGTTTAATCACCCCAGGGTGGCCAGGGCTGTCAGAAGACTCGGATGGGTGAAAGGACCTTCATAAACTGCTCCACATCCTCAGGCTCCTCCACCCCCAGCCCCATCATCTGGGGCCTCCTCCCCATGTGGGACCCCAGGCTGGGCTCCTCCCCTAATTCCAATTCTACTTGAGGCTGCGATGAAAATGTTTGGCTCCTTTAAAACCCTGCTCAAAGGCAGCTTCTTCCTGAAGCCTTCCTGAACAGAAGCTCTCGGCGGGAATCTCGTCTCTTTCCTCTGAACCTCCTGTCCACTCAGCAGCCCCCTTCCAGCCTCACAGCATTCTGAGCACCCTGCCTTAGACACAATAGCCCTCCACAGAGCCAGGCTGAGCTGAAGGAATGGGATGGAAAGTGTGACTTGGCCAATGGCTAGGGGTGGTTGGTGAGCCTGGCTAACTGGTTAGCAGGCCAGAGGGTTCTGGGAGATCCTGCTATGAATCCCAGAACATGGGCATAACCCCAAGAGCTGAGTACAAGGGATCAACACCTGGGTGGGCCTGGGACAGGTGGGGCCTGCAGGAGAGGAAGGGGTTACAAGTTCTCTGAAGACTGATCTAGATTAATTGTGACCTTGATGAAACTTACCTTCAGGGTCCTTCTTGCTGTGCTACCTTTGGCAAACCACTTAACCTCTCTGGGCTTCTGTTTCTCATCCTTCAACTAAAGAGGTTAGACCAATCCCTTAGACTCCTCACAGCTCCAAAATTCTATGAGTCAATGATATTCACAAGCTAACAGTCCATGATGCTGACACTCCAACTTCCTGTGAGAGGAATATTCAAGCTTTCCGGTTCACTGACATTTCAACGCAGCATGATGCTGACATTGAAATGTTCTCTGACATCATCCAGTGATACTGACATCAAACAGTCTATAACACTAACATGTGAAAAGACCCATTATGCTGACATTCAAACGTGCTGTTGCTGACGTGGAACGCTCCATGACATCAGTGTTAATTGAGTGCCAGTTATGTGCCGGTCATGCCAACGACCCGGGGAAACGTTTGAGTCCGTACATTGTCTTGTCTCAGAACTCTCCTTTCCAGGAATCGAGATTCCCAGGGTGGCACCAAAGAATGGCTTGGGGGACTTTATCTGTCCCCCATTCCCCAAAGAATCTTATACGAGGGATTGGTGTGGTGTCAACATAATACAAATGTAGCTTTAACACAGTCCTATGATCCTACTTCCAACCAGATTCTACCCCCCCTAAAAATCAAGAGCATCATCGCTGCAGCCTCAGTTCCCTAAGATTCCCCTGTTCCCATTTTCCATCCAGGCCCACACCAACTGGAACAGGCTGGCGGGGGCAAAGGACATCGAGGAGAAATCAAGGTTCAGGGCAGGACCCGCAAAACGCCATAGGAGGCATGCCCTGGAACTGTGGCTCAGCCCCCTCCTCCTGCCCCCTGGTCCCTCAGGCTGTGGCTCCTGGGGGGCCTCCAGGGGAGGGGGAGTCACCATGGTGACACCTGCTCCCACCCCCAGGCCGCTGCCCAGACAACGATTCCGAGCTCTGGATTGGCTTTGCCTCTCTTAAAAAAAAAAAAAGAAAGAAAGAAAAGAAAAGAAATTCCTGCAAGTTGAACAATCCTCGTGTTGGATTTGGGAGATGTTATTCCTAGTGACAGACAAGGGCAATTATCTGCAATCCGCCAGCAGTTTTAGCCTAATTTCATTACTGCTGTGCAATTCTCCCTGAGCTGCTAGTCTATCAATGTCTTGCAGAACGGATTAGTGGGCACTTTCTTCATCTTCAAATGAATTTTAGCTGTCATGCCCTTGATGAATAGAGCAGGGACAGGCGGCTGACCTGAGCCAGGGGAGTGGCCAGGGGGCAACAGGCAGGTGGCCTCGGGGCCTGGCAGGAGGTGAGGCAGTGGGGGGGGGGACCAGAAAGTAAAAGGACAGGAGGCACCTGAGCAACCCAGCCTTCCTGGCTCTCCCACATCCAGGACTTAGGGCTGCGTGGACCCACCTCCTGGGGCTTGGTGCACTGAGCCCAGCTTACAGGGACAGCGTTCCGGTCCTGGGCTGAGAGCACAGAAGGGGGCTCTTCCTCACCCTGCAGCCCTCTGGGTTGCACCCTCACCATAGCACCCAGACCTCTGGAGACTCCAGCTTCAGGTCTGCCTCCCTAAGACACTGTGGACCTCTCGAGATTGGAGTCCAGCCCTGTCTTGTCACCGCTGTGTCCCCAGGACCCAGCTCGGAGGAGATGCTCTGTTGTGTTGTAGGAGAAATGATTCTCAGTTTCGCTGCAGCTTGGGCTGGGGGCTGGCATGGGCCTGGCACATGGCAGGAGCCCAATCACTGTTGGATGAATGGGTGAAGCTTAATAGAAAGAAGGTGGAGAGGAGAGGAGCAAGTGCTTTACAGAGCACCTACTATGTGGCAAGCACTGTGCTAGGGCCCTTGCTGATGCGGCCTTGTTTAATCTCAGCAGTGAAGCCACTAAGCCCAGGACAGAGGTTGGGAACTGGTGAATCCAGGCCTGTCTGGCCATCCTCTGCAACTCCCAGGGAGCACTGTTTCAGGAGTATGAGATTCTTATGGGCAGAGTGGGGCCCCATGGAGAGAGGGGAGAAGCCCGGGAAGAGGCAGGGTGGGATTGGCAACATGTGGTGAAATCCATGCCTGCTTCAGACCCCCTTTTCCGCACTCCCACCCAGAAGCTTCTCCTCCTCCCCATACTTATCCAAAGTCCTAGGAAGAGGGGCTGTGGGGTTTTATCCCCTTGACTCCCACCTGGCTAGTCCTCCCTTTCCAGCCTGGCTCTGTGCTCCGGGAAGCTGACCTCCACGGGCTGCCCCAGTTTCTGGCTTCCAAAGGGATCATCCGACTGGAGGCTGGAGCAGGAGAGGGAGAGGCTGGGGTATGTGTGCCCAACTCTGCCTGCCTCAGCATGGCATTCCTGGCAGTAGCCAGAGACCCCTCAAGTCCACAGCCCCCGCCCAGAGGTGCTCCTTCCAAGGCTCCCTTAGTACCGGGCTCTCCTAGCTCCATTTCTGCTCCTTCTGGTCTAGGGGACCCTGCTGGGTCTCCACATCCCTGTCTGGCTGACACCGCTCTCTCACTCCCTTAACTGAACTCTCTCTTTACTTGTACCATTTCGGTGGCACGCCATGTCCAGCAGGATGCTGACGGATGCGGGTCGGGTGGGACTCTAGGAGCTCACTGGGACAGCAGCTTCCATTCCCTCCATCCCTGCTCGGTGCCTGGTGCTGGCTGGGCCACAGGCCCACTGGAAACTCCCGGCCGCTCAATGGGACAATTTCCAGAGGATCGGAGAGTCCAGGAGACTAGCCAGGGCACCCAGCAGGGAGGAGGGGCAGTCGGGATTTGAACCTTTGTTCGCCTGAGCCCCAGCCCTGTCATTTTAATCCCCACACTGCATGCACTCAACTCTTTGTCCAGAAACCAGAGCCAGCAGAAAGCTCTTTGGGGCCATATGCTGATGATGCTTCAGAAAGACCAGATGTTGTTCTTTGCCCTTGAAAGGCAGCCAGGGTGATTCCTTTACGCTTCCTCAGCCCCCAGCAGGCTGCCACGTCAGCAAAGGGAAGCCAAGACCAAGAGAAGAGGGGCTCCCTCCATCGCGGCCACCCCACTAGCCCCCCAACCCCCACACCGGAGAGGCTGCTGCTCTCCTCCCAGATCTTCCAGGAGCAGAAGGAAGATCCCTGGCCCAGGAGAGCCCAACCCCCATATTACATGTGGGCAAACTGAGGCTCAGAGAGGCAAAGGGACTTGCTCAGTGCCAACAGGATGTCATGCAGAGCTGGCCCCGACCCAGGAAGCTGGCCAGCCTTCCTCAGAGCAGGAGAATGAAGCTCAGACCAGCCAAAGCCAGGCTTCCTTCCCCCACTTTCAAGTTCCAGCCCTCCCTGCAGGCACCTGAGAGACTCTCCCAAGTTATCGATCGCCAGGGCAGCCTCAAGTCAATATGGTGCACTTTGCTAATTAATCTTTTCCAGATAATTGTGGGAAATTATTGGTTGGTGCGAAGTGGGGAAGGGGAGGCAGCCTCTGTTCCCCCACCTGCCCAGAACAGCAGAGCCTCTGCCCAGCCTCCAGCTCCTTCCCCACCTCCCACTTCCTGGAATCTAGGGCCGGTGAGCCCTGCTTTCTCCTGTCCCCTGCCCAGCACCCCCAACCAATGTCCACAGTATAGGATTCCCACCAGGCCAGCTCTCATAGGGCTCTGGAACACAGGGGGAAACACTGGGAGCAGGGATGGCTCCAGGTTCAAATCCCAGCTCTGGCAATTGCTAGCTGTGCAATCTTGGACAAGTTACTGGCTGCTTCTAAAGACAAAACAAAAGAAGGCATTTCAACACTGATTGACTACGACCTCTAGGACTTTTGCTGCATTCCAGGTACTGTTCGGCATGTCTGATAGGTGCTATTATTACGATTCCCATTTTACAGAAAGGAAAACTGAGGCACTAAAATGCAGTTGCACAGAGAGTGAGAGGTGGAGACTGAATCCCTTCTCAGGACCCTGGATGCCAATCTCCACCTCATGTGGTGTTGCCAAGCTGAGCATACACCCAGTATAGAGCCGAGTCACCGGGAACAAGCCCTGCCCATCTCAGAAGCCAGGGGCACAGCACGGGGTGGGAAGGAGATGGGGGTGGAGTGCTAGGGATGGCACAGGCCTCAGAGGCACCCATGGCTACCTCCTCCAGGCCCCCTCACCTCCAACCCTGGGCCCATCTCAAAGCGCCTAAGGGAGCCATTGGGCTGGGGTGGACTCAGGGCACCTGGGGCCTCCCCTTAGGTCCCACTGTAATTAATCAAAAGGACACTCCTGGATAGTTTCCATCCCTTTGGGGTTTTCTCCCTTTCTCCCAGATATCATTTAATATATCACCTCGCTGGGCCGTACATACCTGCTCCTAATAAACCTCTAAGACTTTAATGAACTAAATAGCAAATTACTTTTTTATTCAAGAATGAAATTTCATCATATTCATAATTCATATTTTATTTCAGACATCTGCTGCTGATTACATTACATTTAACTAAAATTAGATGATGCTCAGAATGCAATTAAGGTTCTGCCAAATTCTTCGGCCCACCAATGCCAGCGGAGCTCAGCGGGGGCCGCTAGGAACCTAATATGTAATTAGGAGCTATTTTCTAGCTGTTTTTAAAGTCTGAAAATTAGCTGCCTTTATTAATCACACAGACAAATATAAAGTGGAACCAACGCTCGCTGAAATTTCTAAAAGGGATTTTTTGTTTAATTATACACCACAGAGCACTGTGACTCGTTTTGCATGTTGATTTGTTGTGCAGTGACATTTTGACAACTGGTTCTCAATTTGTCTGTCGTAGTTAGGCAACAACAAAGCCGACGGTAATACTTTAACTTTCAAAACCTTCAGTGTGCCAGGGAGAGGGAGAATGGCATTCCTTGCTGTGGGCCCGGAGCTCGGGCTCTCGAAGTCACGGGGGTCAGAGACACAGGGACCGGTAGGAGAGGGACAGAGGGGAGCTCATCAGACAAGCTTGGGGGGCAGGTAGCCGGAGCACTGGACCCGGCTCTGAGGGTGGCTAAGCGGAAAACCCCCTCTCGGGGCCTCAGTTTCCTCCTGTGCACCTGGAGGGGTTTAGATTCTGAGATCTCTAAGGAGCTTTCATAGGTTAAAATTCTTTTTTCCCCTGTTGGTCAGACCCTGTTCTAGTGTCTTCACATACTATCATTTAGGCTCTCGCAGCTCTGAGGGGGATCTTTTATTATCTCACTGAACAGAGGATGAAACTGAGACTTGGTGAGATTTGATGACTTGTCACCAGCCATCTGTTGGACACACCAGAACTCAAACTCTGATCCTGTTGACTCTAGAGTCCCTGGTCTTAACTACTGTATTCACCGGCCTGGCTCAGCAGCTCTGAGCAGAGTGGCTCCCGTGGCCTCGGTCCCACGAGTGCGGCTTGGACATGCTGAAGCAGCTTTTCAAGGCCTCGGTCTGATGCTGTAACCAGATGACCTTGCCCTTGCCCATCTGAAACTGAGTGCCCCACCTGCAGCCCTGCTGGGGCCAGGAAGGGGTGTGCAAAGGAAATTGTGGCAAGGAGCAGCTCAGGGTCCCTGAGAAGGTCTTCAGCCCCTGCGCAGCCCGGAGCCCACCCTATGCCCTCGGAGGCCCCCTGTGCTGTCCAGAGAGTTCTCAGGACAGGGGACCTGCCAAGGGGCTCAGTTCCACAATAACAACAACAACAGCAATAATAAGAGCAGACAGCTTCACTCTACATGCTAGGGCTGTGTGACACTTTGTGCCTGCACTGTCCCACAAATCTTACAAGGTAGTTTCACAGCCAGACTTGGGGTAGTAAACCCGGGTTCAAACCATTTCTGCCACTTCCTGGCCGTGGTGGCCTTGGCCAGGCTGCCTCACCTCTCTGAGCCTCAGTGTCCACATCACTAACGTGAGGATCTGACAGCCCCTCGATCTCTGGGCTCCAATGAGGACAGAACAGGATAATGGGTACTCGGCCCGGATGAAGCCTCGACCAGAAGAAGCCACCTGTTACCACCTCATTAGACGCATGGGGTCATTGAGGCTCTGCAGGGTGACGTACTTGCCCTAAGGTGCATGTCGCTGAGCTAGCACTGTACCCAGGCGGTCTGATTTCACAGCCCATGCTCTCACCCTGGTACCCTGATGCCTCCCCCCTCCTGCCCAGGGAGGGTGGGAAAAGGGCCTGAGGGTCCCAGGTGGGACCAAGGCTTCCCCATTTGGCCAACATCCTCTTCTGTCTCTCATCTCCTCTTGCCCCCGGGAGGGAGCGCCAAGCAGGGCTGGAGCCAAGGCATGGTGGAGCCACCATGGGGGTCTCTGCCACCACCGACCCCCGTCTGGCGGAACCAGTACCTACCACCTGCCAAAACCTGTTTTCAGCAGCCAGCCCTGCGCCTTCCTCCCGCTCCCAGACTCGCCTGATGAAAATGCCAACAGAGAAAAGGAGGTTTTTTTGGGTGACAATGAAACTGTCAATAGAATCTCAAACGCAAGGATAGGCAATGACTATTTCACTTACTCTGACAGTTGAGATTTTGCTGGGGAAGGAAAGTGACAGGCATCTGCTGACATCCACACCACTTCTTTAGGAGAAGAACCCGTGAGACAGGTGGCCCCAGGGACCTGCCTCGCCCAGGTGCCATTCGGGCTGGGGTGCTGCGGTTGTCCGAGGAGCTGGGGTCAGCCACGAAGAAGAGGCAGGAGGCCCCTGGTTCTACCTACTCATTTGTTCCTCCTATGACTCCCCTCAGAGCACTGACATATGTCTGGTTCTGTGCTGGGGCCACAGAAACAGAGATGAATCAGGAAAACTTCTGCCCTTGAGTGTTATGGCTTCAGTTGTGTCCCCGCAAGAGAGATGCTGACGTTCTAACCCCTAGTACCTATGAATGTGGACTTATTTGAAAATAGGGTCCTTGTTGTAGATGTCAGCAAGTTGAGGTTGTTTGGGTGGACCCTAACCCAACATGATGAGTGTCCTTATAAGAGCAGGAAAGCCCTGGCCGGTTGGCTCAGCGGTAGAGCATCGGCCTGGCGTGCGGGGGACCCGGGTTCGATTCCGGGCCAGGGTACATAGGAGAAGCGCCCATTTGCTTCTCCACCCCCCCCCTTCCTCTCTGTCTCTCTCTTCCCCTCCCGCAGCCAAGGCTCCATTGGAGCAAAGATGGCCCGGGTGCTGGGGATGGTTCCTTGGCCTCTGCCCCAGGCGCTAGAGTGGCTCTGGTCATGGCAAAGCTACGCCACGGAGGGGCAGAGCATCGCCCCCTGATGGGCAGAGCATCGCCCCTGGTGGGCATGCTGGGTGGATCCCGGTCGGGCGCATGCGGGAGTCTGTCTGACTGTCTCTCCCCGTTTCCAGCTTCAGAAAAATACAAAAAAAAAAAAGAGCAGGAGATGTCATGTGAAGATAGAGACACGTGGGGAGAAGGTGGCCATGTGATGACAGAGGCAGGCATTGGAGGAACACAGCTGTGAACCAAGGGCCACCAAGCTGGAAGGGATGAGGAAGGAACGAGAAAGGATTCTACCCAGACTCTTAGAAGGAATAAGGCTCTACTGACATCTTAATTTCAGACGTCCAGCCCCCAGAACAGGGAGAGAACACACTTCTGTTGTTGGGAGCCTCCTCGCTTGCGGTACTGGGTTATATCAGCCCAAGGAACTGATTTAAGGGCTTTCATGCCAACTAGGGAGTCAGCCAAAGGGCACCACCCCTGGCAGGGGATTATTGAAGAAGGGGCATACCTGGTCCCTGAACAGGGGAGACAAGCTGGACTCCAAGACAGAAAGGTCCTCCAAGCACCCACATAATCCTCCAATCTGTTGCCTTCTCTCAATCTGTCCCCAATGCCACTGTCCTATTCCAGCCATTCACCTCTCACCTCTCCCTCCATCAGCCATGCTATAGCCAGAGGACTTTCTCAAGCACAACTGAGACCTGCTCTCAGGTGCCTGACACCCACTCTGGCTCCCTGGGGCCCTCAGGATAAACCCTGCTTCTTGTCCGTGCCGAGGTCTTGCCTCATACCACGAGAACCATCTGAACACTGAACAGTCTGTGGCTTCCTGGCACCTACCTGCTCCAGTACTGCTCACCTCAGGGCCTTTGCTGCCTAGAATGCCCTCATTTACCTTCCAGGTCAGCCAAAATTCTGCCCAGGCACTTCTTCCTCCAGGAAGCCCTTCCTGATCACCTTCTTATACTCCAGGCTGCCACCCTCCTCCCACCCCCAGGCTCCCACGGAAACTTGGAACCAGCAGTTCTTTACTGCCACCGTCAGTTTTCTTCCCTGGCTCTGCCATGAATCCTGGACGGCAGAGGCATGTTTTGTTCACCTGTGACCCCAGTGCAGAGCTCAGGCTCAGGTAGTACACTCACCTGCTATCTCAGCCCCAGCCATACTCAGGCCTTGGCCAGCAAGGTGGCTCTGAAAACAAATGCTGGCTTAGCCATCTAGACCAGGGCTTGCTAGTCTCCTGCTTGTGATGCTCTGTGAGATCGGCCAGGGTCAGGAAAAGGAATCTGGCTTTGTAGGGAGGGGGAGGTGAAGCGAGGTCCGAGGATCTGGGCTTGAATCCTACTTACCAGCTGGCTGGTCTTGGGACATCATTTCATCTCTTTGAGCCTCAGCATCCTCCTTTGTGAAGTGGGAACAGCAATACCTACAACATGGAGTCTAACTGTAGCCATTATCAATAGTTTTTATTATAATGATGTTTGATCCATTATAACAATAATGGTTATCTTGTGGATTTCTGTTTCCAAAATCCAGGTGTTGTTCAAGGCCAGTTTCCCTGACCAAGTCCTCAGGACCATGGATCATATAAGCACCTTGTGAGAAAGTCCAGGTTCTGTTGCCCACTTAATTCTTATAACTTTTTACATATTAATATATCAGCCTCCCAACTCGATGATATCTCCCTTATCAGTAGGGACCATGTCATACTTCAGGGGCTCTGGAGGGACTCCACAGTGCTGGTTGAGTGATTTGACCCTTCACTGCCCACCCAGGGCCTAATAAAAACCTGAGACAATCCGGGCACTTGAGTTGAGGAGCCAGCTGCAGAGCAATGATTGCAGACCGGAAAGGGGTCAGGCAGACCTGTGTTTCCACCGGCCGAGACTGAGGTCTAGCTAGCCATTTCACCTCTCTGAGTCTCGGTTTCCCCCTTTGCAAACTCAGGACAGAATACCCACTTCTCAGGATGTCAGGAGCAGCATACATAAGGTGCCTGGCACACAAGACTGTAGATGAAAGAGCAGTCTCTAACCTGAGTCCTAGGTTTCACCCCAGCTCCATTCCCTACTGGTTGAGTAATGGTGGGCATGCCCTGCAGTAAGTGGTGGTTGTCATTTTATTGCACTGAGTTTTATAAACGTCTAGACCTGCACTCCTCCAGGGCTAAGGGCCTCCCAAGGTCTGGTAAATGGAGTGAGAAAGAGGGTGCCGATGGGTGCTGGAGCAGCACTCCCTCTGCCAATGGGGACATCTCCTACGCCTAGGGAACTTCCAGTCATCACTTCAAAGGACTTTGGAAACGCTACTTGGCTCACCAACATACTGGTTGCTGGGACAGGGAAGCTCTGTGGAGGCCTTTCTGTTCCTAAGTGAAGGAGGAAAAGACTGACCTTCTTGGTCAAACCCCATTGGAGGGCTGAAGAGGCAGGCTCGGGGCAGCCTGGGTTCCTGAGCTCAGCAGGGCAGCCACAGTGCAGCCAAGAGGGGCCGCTTTCTGTCTACTTTCTTTCTCACTCATTCATTCACTTATTTATTCTTATCATGTGCCAGCACTGTGCTAGACTTGGGGAGACCATCGTGAACAAGACAGCCACAGTGCCTGCCCGCAGGGAGCTGGCTGTTTACTGGGGAGACAGGTGATGTAACAAAAAATGAATGCACAGGTGGGAAATAAGACAAAGGAAAGATGGGGGAGGGGGTTTCAGGCAGAGGGAACAGCAGACAAAGGCCCTTGGATGGTACATAAAGGTGACTGGCATCATCATCGTCGTCTTCGCTCTCATCTGTCCTGCACTCCATGTGTCCTCATGAGCCACTGTGAGTTCATGTTTATTGTCTCCCACCCTGGAAGGTGAAAAGGCAGCCATGAATCTGTTTGGCCCACAATTATATCCTTGTCACCCAATCATGTTTGTTGAATGAATATGCAAAACGAATACTCAGGCAGGCACTGTGCTACCTGCCCTACATCCATTACTTCACTGAATGCCCGCTGTCACCTTCCAGGTTGGTTGTCTCCATGTTCCAGATAAAGACACTAAGGCTCAGAGGTGAAGTCACTTGTCCAAGGCCACACAGCCAGCAAGCAGCAGACCTGGGATTCAAAGTCGGTGCTCTCTGGGCTCTTTTGCTCCACTGCCCAGGTGCGAAGGTGTATGTGTGTGTGTGTGGGGGGGGGGGGGTTGGAAGGTGTATGTGTGTGTGGGGGGGGTGCAGCAGACAACAGGGCCCCCAGCACCACCTACAGAAAGCAGGTCAAGGGGGACAGCACTGCGGGCTCCATACATAACGTGGGTCCTGGGCCCTGTTGGCGGTTTAGCAGCCCGAGTGTGTGTGTGTAATACAAACAGCCCTAATCCCCTGTCAGTTAAACTGGATATCAGAGGAGACAAGCTTCCGAGCGGGAGGCCTAATTGAATCGAATTGAAAAGGCGGAATGGGCGGCCAGGCCGAGGAGGCGGGATGCCGGAGCGGAGCGAGCAGGTGCTGCTGGGCAGCTGTCTGGGTCTCGCCTGCCCCGGTCCAGGGGGCACTCCAGCCACCGCTGCCTCAGGGAGCCGGGCCGGGGTGGGGGGGCACACCGAGCCAGGGCACTCCACCCCTTTCGGCCTCCGCTCTATCTGCTGGCTCTGCCATTTTCTCTCCATCGCTGACCCTTTTTCTGTTCTCTGTTATCTCGAATAATGTCACTGCCTCTTTAGAATCTATTCATCAGAGCAGAAAGAAGCCAATGCTGACACTGATAAAAAAAAAAAATACCATCTGTGCCTCACGGGGAAGAGCTCTCAACCCCACCTCTGGCGCCAGCCCCGCCCCCACCCGCCTGCCTGCCATTTCACAGGGCACCCAGGGGTAATCAGAATCCACCGGGGGCGGGGTGCCCTCCCACAGGTGGTGCCCCCACTCCCGCACTCAGGCTCCACAGCCGGGGAGACTGGCTCGGGAAGAGCTCTCAGCCCTGGGTGATCATCTGTCTGCCGATGAGCTCGATTTGGCCATTTTTTAAAAAATTGATTATTCTTTATTGGTTGCCTATTTAAAAACCACAGTATTTTATCAAACATCCAGATTTCTGAATTCTCATTGAAAACCACATAGAAACAGTGGGTTATGGTGGGTCTACTACCTCACAGGGCGACAACTGGCCAGAGCTTTGGGGGGAGGGGTGGCCCTGCCTCCTCCCCGCGCCATCCGCCATCCCCCACCCCCAGCCTGACTCCTGAATGCTTGCGCTTGCAGGCTGGAGACCCCTGAGTGGGTGGGGTTCCTCAGACTGGTGCTGACCACACCTTGGGCTGGAAATAATATCAAGAATGATAGGAGGCCAAGGCCTAAGCATAAGTCACATAGCATTTCAGAAATCTCTGACTCCTGGGCAGTGCTCTCCCAAGCCATACAAGGCAGGTGGGGAGATGGGGGTCCTGACTGTATGGCCCTACCCACCCCTCCTGCAATCCCATCAAAGCCATTAGGACTCCTGCATCTGAGTGCCATCACACACACACACACACACACCCCCCCCGGGAGCAGGCTCTCATCCAAGCTCCCAAAGGGCATCGGCAGAGGCACCAGCATCTCCAGGGCAAGGACTCATCAGGTCAATACGCTCCTGCCTCCTTTCCTGACCTCGGAATGCCCACCTCCACCCCACCCTCTCAGCTGGTCACGAACTGAGTCAGAGCCGAGTGTGAACCCCAGCTCTGCTGCAAACTCGTGTGAGCACCGGCAAGTCGCTTCCCTTCTCCATGCCTCAGTTTCTCCGTCTGCAGAATGTAGGTCTTTGTGGCACTATCAGGGAATGCTCTTGATGGAAGGACATTCCCTCTGAAATGGTGGACTGGCCTCTCTGAGGCAGATGGCAGGACATGGGACCTGGGGGTAAGTAAGAGCCCTCCAATGCCTGCGAAGACAAGGCCAGGTGTGCACTGGCAGGTGCTGATGTGGGCCTGCAAGGGGGCCATTACGTACTCTCCGTACCACCCCAGCCCAGCTATGATACAGAACTCCCCTGCTCCGTGCAAGTCAGGGCACAGAGCAGACACAGCCATCCTGGCAACAGAAAACAAGTGCTCGTTCCAGCGGAGCTTCTCCTCCAGGGTCACATCCCCTACGTCCCATACCCATGATAACTACTGGATGGCACCATGCACCTGGGACCAACTCAGCCAAATCAGCCTTGTGACCCCAAGTCCTGCCCTATATTCTCCCTCCTGGGCTGGGTGGATGCGTCAGCAAAGCCCAGCCTTGCTTGCTAAGGAGAGGGGAGGGAGCCCAGGCTTTGGGGTCAGACGCTGCTGGGTTCCAATCTCAGCTCAGACCCCAAAACCCACAAGGTAGTGATCACTGGGAAGATGAAATAAGGGCACAAGGGTAAAGTTTCTGGAACAGTGAATGGGCAACATGATTTCTATGGATGGAAAAACCAAGGCCCAGAGAGGGCCTGAGGTCACACAGTAAGCTGCCTTTTGGCTTTCTTTTCACAGCTGGGGTGCCACAGGAGCAGCACTGTCCTTAGAGTTCAGAGACCCACCTCCGGGCCTAGCTTCTGTACCTGCTGATTTTGTGGTTGGAGCAGGGACTACCCTTTGGGCTTTAGTGTCCTCACCTGTCAAGTGGGGCTAACCACACTATCCTCACGGGCTTGCTGTGGGTAGGGGTGGAGACAAGGGGTGTGGAAACATGCAGAGCACAGGCTGGTGAGCCACAAGGGTAAGAGCAGCCCTACCAGTCATCTCACTTCCCCAGGGCCCAGCCTAGTTCCTGCTTTGCAGTCGTTGCACATTTCATATTTGCTGAATGAATAGTGACCGTGAGCTGAGGGGCCAGGTTTTGCCTGCGGCCCTTGGCAATCGTGGGGAGGATAGCAGCCCTCTCTGGGCTGGGAGGACACCCGGGAGGCCCCAGGAGGCCAAGTGCATCCCAGCAAAGCCTCTGTGCCTGCCAGCACTCAGGGGGGGTACCTTGGCCTCAGCCAGTACATTATGCAAATGCCTGGAAATGGATGTTTTCCTTATCAGATTTAAACACTGTGTGAGAAGAGACCCAGCTAATCTTTGGAGCGAGGGGGGGGGGGAGTGGGTTGGCAGAGCAGCCTGTGAAAGAGGCCGGATTCTGTCTCTTCTCCTGCATATGTGTGTGTGTGTGTGTGTGTGTGTGTGTGTGCATGTGTGTGGCTGCCCCTCTGTTAGCTCTCGAATATGGTAAAAATTGATGCATTAGGGCCTCACCATCACTTCTGGCTGCTTGGAGTAGGGGGAGGCTTAGGAGGAGGAGGCCCCCTCTCTCTCCCTTGGGCTGGGCCCACCCATTCCTGTCCTTTTTCATGGATGATTCTGGTTTGACTTATCAGTTTGAGCCAATGTAAGTGGGGCCGTGCCCCTTGCCTGTAGCCTGCACCATGTAGGGTAGCGTCCAGCCCCAAGTGGCCAGTGCAGAGACTTCCCACCCTAGTGGACAAGGACATGCCCTGGTCAGCCCCTGCAGCATGGAGGTCATCTCCAGCCTAATGGCTGGGGTTCAAGTCTAGGCTTTACCCCCTTAGCTCTGTGGCCTTGGACGGATCACTGAACTTCTCTGAGCAGCATCTGTCTGCTTCTCTGCAAAATGAGAGAATCACTCAGGCCTGTGATCCAAGGCACTCTGCAACCCAGAAGCTTGGCATCAAATGCATTTGGCAGCAAACGCAACACAGGCTGACACATTATGCATAATCTTTACTCTTCATACCTTTCACTGCAGATCTGGGGTGGTGCTGCCCCAGGTGCCAGGAGGGATGGACCACAGGGTGTCTATCCCTAAAATTGCAGACTTCTGAATTCCAAATCCCAGCTGGACCCGAGTTTCAGATAAGGGACTGTGGTTCTGTCCTACCTACACTAGAGTCATTATGGGAATTAAGTGTGACAATGTCTGAGATGTTTAGCACCCTGCCTGGCATTTTACATGTGAGGAAACTGAGGCCCAGAGGGAATTCCCTGGGCCACACAGTCAGCATGTGCAGAAGCCACAGAAACATCCGTCTGGTTGACTTTGGAGGCTACTGCCCTTGTCCGTTTCAGTTTTGAGAAGACTTGGGGTGTGGTGCTTGCTTAGCCTGGCGCCCAGCTTTTTTCTCTGAAGTGGGGAGACGATGGCCTGGGCAGCTGTGATCTTCGGCAGTTCAATCAAGTAGCCCATTTGTGGCATCGGCAGGGCCACAGGGATCCAAGGTATGGGCAGCGATGAGGACAGAGGGGGCAGGAGACAATTGAGGGGAAATGTGACGATGGCCTGAGCATTATACATGAAAACATAGAACAGGACTGGATAAAGAAGATGGGGTACATATACACCATGGTATACTATTCAGCTAGAAGAAATGATGACATCGGATCACTTACAGCAGAATGGTGGATTCTTGATAACATTATGTGGAGTGAAATAAGTGAATCAGAAAAAAACAAGAACTGCAGGATTCCATACATTGATGGGACATAAAAGCGAGACTAAGAGACATGGACAGGAGTGTGGTGGTTACGGGGGGTGGGGGGAGGGAAGGAGGGAGAAGGGGAAGGGGAGGGGAAGGGGTACAAAGAAAACTGGATAGAGGGTGACGGAGGACGATCTCTCTTTGGGTGATGGGTATGCAACAGAACTAAATGACAAGATAACCTGGAATTGTTTTCTTTGAATATATGTACCCTGATTTATTGATGTCACCCCATTAAAATAAAAATTTATTTATTAAAACAAACAAACAAACAAACATAGAACAGGCATGTTGCTTAATCTCTTGGGCCTCAGTTTCCTCATCTGAGACAATGGGCCAGGCACACAGAAGGTGCTAAGAGAGAGCCAAGGAATTGGTCCTAAATGAGCCGGCAGCCTGGAAGGGCTGGGTCTTGGCCATGACTGAAGAGGCTGCTGGCACTCCACGGGAGAGGTTCTCGGGGACAAAAAGTCAGCACCAACAGAAAGAACGTCGGTTACTCTGGCGTGAATCACAGTATTTGCTGCCTGTCTCCTGACGGAGATCTCCGCTAGACCAGGGAAATTTCCTGTGAGCTTCAGGCTGGGAGGGTGGGTGTGAAGTCCACCCTCCCACGGCAGGCGCTGGGAGCAGCTCCGAGTGCTGACTTGAGAGATTGCCGTCCTCCAACTGGCAAAGAGGGCACCGGAGCTACATGGCCACCTCTTCCGAGAGGAAGCAGTGGGAATGCCAGTCAGCATTAGCTGTGTTTCTCAAATAGCGACCCTAGGCATCTCAACCCAGGCGGTTTGGACAAACTGGGCTGGGCACTTGTAACCAGGTCTGTGTACCATCCTGAAATTTCTGGGCTCTCAGAGACACCCCATTTTTCAGCACAGGGCAGTTATAAAAACGAGCATCTACTGAGTACTTATTACGTGCCAGGCACTGTGCCAAGGGCTTCGCGTGCATTTTCTCACTCAATCTTCATGAAGCCTCTCTGAGCTGGGTGGGTACTACTACTGTTTCCATCTTCTAGATGTGGAGACTGCAGCCTCCAGAGGTGGCCTGGCTTGTCCAAGGTCATGTGGCTAGTGGGTGGCAGAGCTAAATGGGAGCCCAGGCCAAGGCGAGCTCTCTAGAACCATAACGACACGCAGAAATGACCTTAGGGGTCGCCTATCTCAGTGTCCTCAGCCCTGGCTGCACATCAGAATCACCCGGGAGCCAAACCAAACAGGCTGCCAGCGGTCCACTGCTGAGACCAGTTAAAACGGACTATCTGGGAGTGGGGCCAGGCATCATGGGTGGTTCTGCCGTGTCGCTAGGAGTAAGAACCCCAAAGCAGGCAACAAGCAGGCGTGATGCTACAAATGCAAATCGTCTGCAAATGTACTATCAAGGACAGGTGGCCCATATGGTGGCTGGTGGCAGTGGGTAGGGTGAGAGGCTGTGCTGGCAAAGACATGGAGTGGTACCCAGTCCCCAGGGAGTCAGAAAGAGGGAGGGTCTTGGTGAGCAGACAGATTCTGGAGGCCCAAGCCTTACAACACCCCCTCCCTTGGACTCTATACCTGCCATGGCTGTCTGTGGGAGCCCCAGGGAGGATCGCAGGCCCACCCCGTTTAGGCTGGACACACTGTCAACCCCCATCATCCCTAAGAAAACACTTGTCAGCCCTGGCTACTCATTCATACCGTGTGGGCAACTTCCAAAAAACACCCAGGCCCATTACCCGCTGTAACCAAGGGTATCAGAGACTAGTCCAAGTGTGGAAAGCAGCAAGAATGGCAGCAAACCTGCGTCCAGGCACGTAGGGGGCTGAGGACAGGTGCTGGAGTCAGTGTCTGGGTTGGAATCCTGCCTCTGATGCTGATTAGAGTGTGGCCTTGAATGAATTACTCAACCTGAGCTTCAGTTTCCTGATCTGTAAAATGGGGCCGAGACTAGCAATTACAATCCAAGTCTGGGGTAGGTCAAAAGAGATGATGTATGCACCATGCTCAGAACAGTGCCTAGCACATGGGAAGTGCTCAGCATTAACACTGTTTTATGTATTGTTTTAAAGAGTGGGGGCAGGGAACTCCCCATCAGTGATGCTGGGGCCATTTGTACGAGTTCAGCTGGGGCAGGTGTCCTTCCTGTCACCCCTATGTTCCTGGCAGAGCCCGGACAGGCCTGGCATGGGGGCTGGGGGGAGGGAGGCTCAGGTTCTGCTCTTCAGGCCAACTCCCACTCACCCTCTGTGAAAAGCGCGAGCTGCCCCCTAGCGGCCAAGGGCAGAAGCGCACCGAGCCATTTTAACCACATCCTGAAACCCCTGCCCTACCTAGCCCCCACCTTCCCTCCATAAAGCCAGCTCTCAGGTCCGGGACGCCTGAAGCTTCTGTTGGCAGTGTGCTAGCTACATGGGGATTTGATAGACTCTGGCACTTCGAGAAGAGCCTTGATGGTAATATAAAGTTCAAATCTGGCCAGGTAGGTGCCAGGCACTGGGCTATAAGCACTTGAGTGCTTTCCCCACCCAGACAGTCAATTTCAGAAAGGAAGGAATATTCCAGGACCCACAGCACGTTTTTGCTTCAATGTTTACAAAGGTCTATAAACTGATGAGTGCTTATGATTCTAGGAAGGAGCTAAAAAGCTTAAACTTCCCCTTCTTGGAAAAGAGCCTGGCGCTGTGCTGGCAGACAGAGAGCCCCGTGTCCTGGCACCCACCCCTGTCCAGCCAGGACTGTCTGAGAAAATCCCACCCCATCCCCAAGACACCCTACCAAGTGACCCCGAGCCCACCTTCCTTTAACTCCTGAAGAGCTCCCCTGAGAAGGGACAGGAACAGAGGAGGCAGGTGGGGGGGGGGGGGGCTGGAGACACCAGACCCTTATCCTTTCTCCTGGACACACAGTGAAGCACATTGACTCAAGATTTTTTATTCTCCTTTTGCCATTTTTCTATAAAACCCCTGGTATAGACCAAAAGAAACTGCACATTGGTCCTGCCTTTGGTCAACCTTTGGGCCACAGAACAGAAGGCAAAGACCACCACCCAGATCCTCCTGACGGGAGCCCACAGGGAGCTGGAAAGAAGGGCAGGCCACACAGTGCTGAAGGTTTAGAAAGACGGGTGGTGTGAAAGCAGGGAGGAGGGACAAGGGTGGCCCTGCTGGGGTCAGGGAAGGCTTCCTGGGGCTGGCTGGGGCCTGGCACTGAGGGACAGATGGAGGTGCAGATGTGGAGGAGGGAGAGGCACGCTGCTCCACGAACCAGACCCCTGCAAGTGAGCACTCTGCCAGGTCAGCCAGGGAGTCTGAAGTGAAGGAGGCGGGTCTGGGGGAGCCTCGAGGAGGCAGAGAAAGAGCACCTCACGTCTCAGGTCTGCAGTCTCAGAGGACCATGCACAGCCCACTGCACAGCCGGCTCCAGAGACCGCAGAATGCAGACCACGTCTTCTGGGCAGCCCAGCCCGCTGCAGGTCCCAGGTCCCAGCAGCAGCATTACAGAGGCCCACAGTCACAGGGCGCTGGGCCTCTCTTGTCAGTGTCAGGAGCTGGACGCCCACTGGCCGGCACAGAGGCCATCCAGAGCTTGCCAAACGGGGGCATCTAGGGAAGCGGCCGTGTGGACAGAGACACCAGGGGCACCGATGCTGGTTTCCCAGCAGTCAAACCCACAGCCGGTCAGCGCCTGCTTCACGGCCTCCACCTCCGGCCCCGTCAGGTCTGGGGAGAGGGAAACAGCAGGTCACTTCTGACATCCATCTGCCTCCTCCCCAGGGAAAGACCCAGACAGAACCTTTGTATAAGCCCAGGCCGGCAACCCTGTCCGCCCCCCTGGTACCTGGCCTGAGGAGTGTGATGCCACAGCCACCGCCACCAGCGCCAGTGAGTTTGCTGTGCAGCCCATGGGCCATGGTCACCTGGCAGAGCTGGTCCAGTGAGGTGTGGCCCACACCAAGGGCATTCAGATGGTGCTGGTTCATATCGATGAGCTCCTGGAGGAGAAGACTCAGTCTGTTCCCATTTGGCCTGCCAGAAGCCGGGCTCTTGAGCCCGTGCCGTCTGTAACACTGGTTTGGGACAGCAAATGGCTTTGACTACCCAGCACACAGTCCCTCTCTGCTAATGAGAGAGCCTCTCCTCCCTGTAAGACTCCCCAAGGATCTGGGATAGAGCTGGTAGTGAGCACATGTCCCAAGCCTGGCACAGATGCCTCTGGCCATGGTAACTGGTCAGGGTTGGGCATATGGGCCAATCAGGCCTCTCCCAAGGTTTTCTCTGCCTCCTTCCACTGGAACTGCTACAACTGGTTGACTTCAGCAGTAGGCTACCAGAGTTACCTACCCTGCAAATGGTCAGAGATTACATGGAAGACAGGTATCAGACCAGGTTGTTTTAGCCTCTGGATCCAGCTATGCCTGAAGTTGCTCCCTCTGGCATTCTATTATAAGCCAATAAATTCCTCTTCTGCTAAAGCCCAGACGAGATGGATTTCTATCATTTATAGAAGTCTCAAGCAATACACCATCCTAAAGATGCCTCAGGTACCGATATTCAGAATAAAACCTGGTTTGCAATTCTAGCAAGGTCATGTACAAGGGAGGTGAGAGAGTTCAGCTTTCCTTGATTATGTATAACAAAATTCCTTCTCTTCTGATGACCAGATGAGAGGCAGGATGAGGAAATAACTAGACTGACAGCTCCTACTACCCAGGAATCCCCTATTTACCTCCCATTTACTCCACGAGGGTTTGACAAACACACAAGTACCAGCCCTGCCACTTCATGATGGGGGTGTCCTTGGGTGAGGTCTTCCACCCTGAGCCTCAGGCTGCCTTCTAAAACAGGAGGGGAAGAGGATCTGCCCCCACTGCCGGGGGAATGAAAAGAGGTGAGCCATCTGTACAACACCTGGCACGAGGGGTGTGCTCAGCAAACACCTGCAGCCCTTCGTACTTTTATGGTTACAGTACCATCACCCCCATTTTACAAAGGGGCAAACTGAGGCTCAGAGAGGAAAGTAATTTGCCTAAGCTCACTGAGCTGGCAGCAGAAGCCAGGTCTGCCTGACACGAAGCTCATGTCTACTCTGCCTAGGAAAGTGCCCTGGTGTTCCAGGGGACTAGGAGTGCCGATGTGAAGACTGCCAATCGCCGGGAGTCTGTGGAGACCCGCCTGGTTCTCCGGCCCAGGGCTGTCTGGCAGGGTGAGGCCAGCACTTCCCACGCAGCCCGCAGCCCACCACTCACCTCCCACCTCTGGTGCCCCAGCACTTTTGACAAAGGAGCAGACAGGCATGAGGGCCTGTGGCAGCCCCGGCTTCCTTTCCCGGCCCGGGGGCTGGATGTGAGGGAAAACTTCTGGGGGCCTCTCTCTGCGCCTGAGCACCAGGTGTCATGTTGCTGAGGCAGGTTCCAGACACCTGTCACATTCTGATCCAAAATCTGTCAAGGACTGGATGACAGGTTGTGACATAGGAGAACAGCTCGCTGGTTTGAGCGCAAAGCTGTCCGGGAGCCGAGCTACACATTTCAGCGGCTGCCACAGCCAGAAATATACACAATGTATAATCAACGTGCTGTTCTGGGGGCATTCTCCAGGGGCTCAACGGGGTGTATTTTAGGCAGTACTCTATCATTATTAATTTCCTACTCAGGAGGACTGTGTTCCCTCCTTTCTACGTGAAAGGAATTGAGAGCCAGCCAAGCGAAGGCTGGGGGAAGGAAGGCAAAAGCAAGTAATTAAGTGGAGTCTTGCGCCTGGCAGACGCTCATTAAAGAGTTGTTGACGAAAGAAATAAATAAGTCAGTTTGACCCCTGGCTCAGCCACTCCCTAGTTGGAAAATCTTGGGAGAAAGTTGCTCCCTTCAGGCCTCAATTTTTATACTTGTAAAACAGGGACAATAGAACTACTTCACAGGTAGGTTGTTATAGGGACCAAATGAGAACTCATTTGTGAAATGACTTACAGCTTCCATTCGTTACAGGGGCTGCAGGTTCAAATGCTTATAATAGGACAAGGAGGCACCAGGTAGACTGTAGTGGTGTGGGCACACTTAGGGAGTGGTGAGGACTGTGGAGAAATGGACACCACGGGAGGCCCCTCTGCACCTCTAGCTGACTGCCGCTGTTCAGCCCTGTCAGCTGAGGCTGCCTGATCCTGTGATTCTTCACGGGAAGCCAGATGGCTTAATGCCAGCCCACATCCACCAAGCCAGATGGGCCAAGTCTGAGGATGAGCTCGGGCCCTCTGGCTTACTGAGCTGGTGGCTCATCAGGCATTGTCCTTGTGCGTCACCCAAGAAACCTCACTGAATTCTTAAGACACTCCAGGGGGTGAGGCCGGGATTCAGACCTGAGCCTGATTAAAACTAAAGCATGAGGTCTCAACCTCTGCACTAGAATTATGTAAAGGGTGCTGGGCTGGGGTGATGATGACAAAAGAACAATATGAGGCTCTGTCCAAGCCAAAGCATGCAGGTGATAAATAGTTACTGAATAAGCAAACACAGTTAACAAAAATAGCAGAGCCCTGGCTGGTTAGCTCAGTCCATTAGAGTGTTGTCTCGAAACACCAAGGTTGCAGGTTCGATCCCCGGTCAGGGCGCATACGGGAAGCGACCAGTGAATGCATAACTAAGTGGAACAATAAGTAAATGCTCTCTCCCTCTTTCCCTTCCTCACTCTGTCTTTCTAAAATCAATAAATTTTTTTTTTAAAAAAGAAAAAGAAAATAATTAATAGTAGGAAAGAGGCAGCCAAGTAGGAAATCTTTCCTGCACCCATGGAAGACTATCAGAAATATCCCCATGCTCCTTATGTAAACCTGGTCCATTGCATTTAGTCCATACCAGGCACTGCCCTTAGCGTTTTCTGTGTATTTTCCCTTAATTATTGCAGCTACCTAGAAAGAGGCTGAAAGATAAGGCATGCTTGCTCATGTGTGTGCATTCACAGGACCCTGGGCCCAAGTCTGGCCCCCAGGGATTCTGAGCACGGGCAGATTGGGGGGCTCCACTGCAGTGGTGTGGGTGAGTGACCCCGGATCCCGCAGACGGGTTCTTACTTCCAGCGCGAGGTAGTGCTCTGGGGCTGGGACTGCTGTCGCCATCTCTTCCAGCACTCGTTCACACTCCAGGGAAATGGCATTTATGGAGGTCAGGAGGGGGGCCACGATCTTTGGGAACTAGGGGGAAAGGAAGCAAGGGACTGTGAGAACTAGGGGCAGGCAGGCACTGGACAACTGGCCCAGCAACGGGGTAGAGGAAGGTGTGCCCACTGCTTACGCCCACCCTCTGTGGAAATCGCCTCTTCTTCCAGCCCAGTCCCTGCCTTGCCCAGACGTCCAATATAAGCAGGGGATTCTCGCTGCAAAGCCAGCACGACGGACGATCCCTGTCCCAACTCCCATCTGGAGTGTGAACAGACAACACCTCCTTTTTTGCCAAAACTGCCTTCCCAAGTCCCCACCCCCCACCCCCCTTAACCCATGAGGCAGAGGGAGAGCTCCACCACATAAATGTGACTGTTGTGATCCTGCTAGACACCCATCAGGGCTGGGACAAGAAGCACCTTGAGCAGTCTGTTCCTGACGTTGAGCACAAGAGCCTTGGTGCTGCGAGGGACCTTGGTGTTGATCAGCAAGATCTTTAGAGCTGGTGGCCTGCAGGGTAAAGAGGGTCCAGAGTGAGCAGGACGGAGCTCGGTCAGGGCTGGGGCAATCCTGGACTCCACTCCCCTTCCCATTCAGAGGCCGCAGAGGCCCAGAGAGGGGACATCAACAGCAGGCTGGAAATGAGTTAGGGGAGCACAGGTTCTTGACGCCCAGTCCAGTGTGCCTGCAACTAACCACAGCTGCATCTTGCTTCAGCCCCTGGACAGATGGACACTTCCCGTGGCTCATCACCCACTCATTCATTCATTCATTCATTCATTCGACTGTGATGGGCACATGTGAGGCCCTAACCCAGCCTGGAGGTGGCAGAGCATGGCATATTCATGGAGCCAGAGTTCAAAGTCCCTATAGTGAAGAGTACAAGGGGCCAATATTCGGTCATGTGAGCCACTCTAGGGAGCTGAAATGAAGGGTGCTGGAGACTTAGAAGGAAAAGGCAACAGGTCCTAGGATGGACTGCAGACTGGGTGTGCAGGGGTGGGGAAGATGCCCAGCTGGCTGGTTCAGCCAACACAGAAGTATGAGAGAGTCCCTGTTCCCAGCATGCTGAGCCCTCCTTGCCCTGCTCTGAAACCAGGTGTGTTAAGAGGGAGTCAGTTGCCCCCACCTGGCTGTCCTGGGTAAGAAAACAGAGGGTCAGGGAGGCCCCAGTAAACTGGCTTTCTAGCATGACCCTCACCTGCCCTCTGAGATTTATAATCCTTCTTAAAGCCACAATCCTAATTGTCCTTGTGCTTAGCTGTCTTTGGGGACTCAAGCCCCCATTTCTTGTTATCCCAATCAGCCTTGCATAGCACTGCTGGCCGGGGACAGAGGGTGGAGAATTTGGACGAGCGGATGAGCTCTAGCCCGAGACAGCTGGAGATGAGCAGACCCCTTGATACCTTTATTTGCTTTTCTTTTCATAGCTCAAGATTATAAAATCCAATAGGGCTGGAAAAGGCGGCCAGGAACCTGCTTGATCTCACCGCCCATAAGCCCATAAAATTAATATCGATTCTCAGCCTTGGAGGCCGGCTTTTTTTTTTTTTTTTAACTTTACAAAAGATGAACATTCTATTTGGCTTTTCTTTTCCCTTTAAAGACTAGCTGTTCCTCAAAAGGGCAGTGTTCTAGGAGGCTGCATCTTGATCCACTTGGCAAACAATGCCTTTTTTTTTTTTTTTTTTACAGAGAAGCACCATGCATGGTTTGGGGCAAAAGGGCTCCTCTGTAAGCCATTGTGGGATTAATGTGGTCTGGCTTCTCTGCCTCTTAGAGAATCTGCCATCTGCTCACCACAGCGCCCTGCAGCCAGCAGCGAAGGTGGTATGCTCTGTGTTCCTATCCATTGGGCAGGAGGAGTTTGGGTACTGCCTTTTCATGTTTTTTAGATAAGTCTTCTACAAACAGGTCTCCTGCTGGCCCCACAAAACTCAGGGCTCCTATGAAATCCTGTGTCCACCACTGGGGCTATGCCCTGTAAGTGCCTATGTGCACTTGGCCTGGCTACCTCCCCAGCCTCATTTCATCTCGTCATGTCTCTGCCCTCCCTGGCTGCTGACTCCACTCAGCCAACCTGGCCTCCTGGCTGCTGCTCAACACACCAGGCACACTCCTGCCTCAGGGCCTTTGCACTTGCTTTTCCTCTGCCAGCCCTCACCCCCGCTCCATCCTCAAAAACTGCATGACTCACCCTTATATTTCATTCAGGTATTTGCTCAGATGACATGTCATCAGAAACCTCCACTGATGAACCCATCCAACTAGCTCCCTCTTTCATCACCTTGAGTTCCTTGTCCTGCTTAAAGTTTCCTAAAAGCACCTAGGACTGCCTGACATGCTCTTGAAGAGCAATTTGTTTTGTTGATTGTCTCATCCCACAAAAATATGAGTTCCGTGAAAGCAGGACCTTTTGTTTCCTGCTGAGGCCCCAGCACCCAGCACATAGTAGTTGCTTAATAATTGATAAAATGAGTGAATAAATTTGGTCAGCAAAGAGCTAAGAACTTTATAGAGACTGTTTCTGATTTCACGCTCAGGATCCACTGCATTAATAAGAGGAAGATATGACTCATCTAAGGGCACCTGCCTACCAAGTGGCAGAGCTGGCATTGAACCCAGGCCCATGGACCCCAGAGCCTCTGTCCATCACACCATCACCAGCTGGCCCCTGAGCATGCCTCGGGACCTCTCCCTCATTTCTACCATGGAAACACTCCATCTCTCATTTCTTGACTGCCTCCAATAGAGTGCACACGTGCACAGGCTCCGTCTTAATGGGGCCTAGGTTAGTGATCTCAGGAGGCACTGTGTGAATGAAAGGCCACTACCTCTGTCAGCGTAGGCAGCTAGATATTAATAAGGGAAGGAAGCAAAGGGAATCAGACATTAAAAAGCCTGCTTGCTTCATTAGGAAATTACCCCCCTGCCCCAAGGAGGAAGGACCAGCTTTTCAATCTCTCCGTAGTACAACTGGTACACACCCAAACTATGGCGGCGGGCAGGGGGTACGTGCAATAGAAGCCAAGATGGCGGCCATTAAGGCCTGTCAGTCAAGCCTGGGAAAAGAATCAGATTGGTTACAGGGAGGAACCATAAGAAGCCCATAAAAGATTAAAAAGCTGATTGGTTAGTTTAAGGACATGGCTATCCCAAGATAATACAACACAAGCCTAACAAAGGAGCTCTCTCTATTCTTCTCTTGTTTGAACCAGCCCGGGCACAACTGAAAAGACTATGCTGGGCAGATGAGGACCGGGGCAAATTAGACTGAACCGTGACAGAGGATATCTGGACTCTGGTCTTCGTACTGGGCTTAATGAAGATTATCTTTTTTCCTTGGAGGGACAAACAGAGACAAGACACAGGGACGTCGTGGCCGCCTTCCATTTCAATCCCATCGATCCCTACCAAGCCACAAGCTCCTATGCGTCAGTCCTTTGGAATGCCTTCCCTGCGACTGAAAAAGAACACCATTTCCAGTGGCAAACACCTCTGTGAAGGAGCCCCAAATCTGTAGCTTGACCTATGACACTCGATGTCATCCACAGCAGACCGAGAATGCTTTGGCTGCCTCTGTTCTAAATACAGCCCTGATTGCCTCCTCCAATAGACTGTGAGCCCTGAGGGTGGGCCCAGGCCCAGACAGCTCAGAATCCTCTGCTCTCTCCTGCTCTCACGGCATACACACCACACAAATTCAATGTACCTGGCAGAGCCAGCCCCCACCTGGGCCCTGAGGCCCCACTGCCAGGATGCCACAAGCAGCCAGAGGAAGCTGTTCCATAGTATTAAATGGCTCTGCCTCGTGCTCTGTGTAGTCACCCAAGGGGATTTTGCCCTCTAGGGTCCATGTGGCAATGTCAGGAAATATTTTTGGTTGTCGCCACTGGGAGATGTGGGAGGTGCTACTGGCATCTAGAGGGTAGAGACCAGGGACGCTGCTGAACAACCCACACTGCACAGGGCGGCCCCGCTCTAGAGAATTACCCGGCCCATGATGTCAATAGCATGAGGTTAAGAAACTCTGATGAGCCTGACCAGGCGGTGGCACAGTGGACAGATCGAAGGACTAGGATATGGAAGGACCCAGGTTTGAGACCCCACGGTCGCCAGCTTGAGCGCGGGCTCATCTGGCTTGAGCAAAAAGCTCACCAGCTTGGACCCAAGGTCACTGGCTCGAGCAAGGGGTTACTCGGTCTGCTGAAGGCCTGCAGTCAAGGCACATATGAGAAAGCAATCAATGAACAACTAAGGTATCGTAACAAAAAACTGATGATTGATGCTTCTCATCTCTCCGTTCCTGTCTGTCTGTCCCTATCTATCCCTTTCTCTGACTCTCTCTGTCCCTGTAAAAAAAAAAAAAAGAAAATAAAAAAAGAAACTCTGATGAAGAGCCTTGGAAAGGAAGACTTGGCTCTCAGAAGCCAAGGCGGCAGGGACAGGAAGTCCCCAGAGGTGCAGGAGAGCCACCCCATATCACCCCAGGTCACTGAACCACTAATGGAGTGGACTAGCTGGAGAGGTCAAGAGTCCAGGACCTGCTGCCCATCCACAAAGAAGACAGCCCTGGGACCCTCACAACCAGGAAAAGGCCACAGAGGCATCACAGTGCCCTGGGACAAACACCAACTCCCGACTTGATCGAGGGCTCGGCAGCAGCCAGGGAGCACGTGCTCCTGCTTGCCCCACACTGCGTGCCCTGCATCTGACGTTCCAACTGAGAGCAAACAGAACAGAGGACGTTGAAGTTGAATACAAATGTTTGTAATTCCAGTTACTCCAGAGGGAGGGTAGAAAGAAGCATATAAAACAGGCTGCAAGTTGCCAAACGTCACCTCTGACCTGAGCCGCTCCTGAGCTCCCTCCCTTCTTGCTCCCGCCCTGGCTTTGCTTTGCTCGCCTTCCTCAGGGCAACCCTCAGTTTCTTGTGGAGGCCTTTGTGTGTGTGTCTGTCCCCACCCGCCCAAAACTGTGTCCAAGATTCATCTTTATATCCCCTGTCCCCAGTGCAGTGTCATTGAGAACACAGACGATATCAATTCTTGTTTGCTGAGTGAATGAATAACTAAATGAGCAGCCACGTTGGGGAAGGTGAACAGCGCGGCCATGCATGACTTCCCCTTTAATCTCTGGGCAATTTAAGAGCTGACATGGAGAGGCAAAGAGCAGGGCTTTCTCATGGTGATGGGCTGCACAGGCCACGTGGGGGAGGGGAAAGCCCAGGGACACCTGCCTCACGTGTTACAAAACAAAGAAACAGATGTGCCCTGCCGGAAGGTGCTGCTCCACCCCAGAATTACCTCTTCAAGGATGAAATCTTTCCTTGTTGGTATCGGAGCGCTCCTCCTAAAGAAAAAACCAGTGGGTCAGGAAAGTGGATCTTTGCCTCTTGGGAGAAGTTAGATTCTGGGGTAGTTTGCGTTTTGCCCCATCCAGGGAACAGTCTAAATACCACAACTATCGCCTCAGCTTCAGCTGCAAAAGCTCAGGAGGGCACGAAGGTGTACTGTGCTCAGCCAGGCAGCTCCTGCCAGGCCTTGGGCTCCAGGGTCACTCCCTTCCCCCCGGGCTGCCCAGCTCCACTGCAACAGCCACATGGTGTGGAGGTGGGGCTCGCCAGATGTGGTCTGCAAATTCCACAGCAATGGTTCTGTAGCTCTAACTTCAGACACCTCTGGGGACTTCACTGGACTGCAGCTTCCCAGGCCCCAGCCCCCAGAGACCTGCATTCAGGAGGTGTGAGGCTGAGATTTCTCCCATTCCCTTTAAATTAGGAAAATGCTCTTTTTCTCAGAATCCACTGATTCTATTCATCCCAAACCAACAGACCCTGGGCATCTACAATTGTCAAAAGAAATCTTAAGAAGGATAAAAACAAAGAAGACAAGCCCGAGGCAGCCTACCCCAGGTGCTGACAGCGTTGTCCACTCCGGAGGGGTTCCCGTGAATCACCTTCTCCCCCTGGAAGGCCCACTTGTTAATTAATTCCAAATCCTCCGCTGTCCACCTGAGGAAGACACAGAATTTCATCTTCACCACAGTGGTGATGCGGGCCAGGGGTTCCTACGGGCAGCAGAGTCAGGGGCCACAGGCTGGGCTTGGTGGAGACCAAACAGCAAAGGGGCTTGGGGTCTTGAACTGAGAGACCAACCACTCGGAACCTCTCCAGCTAAAGTACGTGTCGTACCTTCCCTTCCCTCTTTTTTTTTTTTTTTTTTTTTTTTTTGTATTTCTCTGAAGCTGGAAACGGGGAGAGACAGTCAGACAGACTCCCACATGCGCCCGACCGGGATCCACCCGGCATGCCCACCAGGGGCAACGCTGTGCCCACCAGGGGGCAATGCTCTGCCCCTCCGGGGCGTCGCTCTGCCGCGACCAGAGCCACTCTAGCGCCTGGAGCAGAGGCCAAGGAGCCATCCCCAGCGCCCGGGCCATCTTTGCTCCAATGGAGCCTTGGCTGCGGGAGGGGAAGAGAGAGACAGAGAGGAAGAAGGGGGGGGTGTGGAGAAGCAAATGGGCGCTTCTCCTATGTGCCCTGGCCGGGAATCGAACCCGGGTCCCCCGCACGCCAGGCCGACGCTCTACCGCTGAGCCAACCAGCCAGGGCCCTTCCCTTCCCTCTTAAACCCTCCTGCCTGGCCCAGTGGAGAGAGCCCCAGCTTTGGGTTCACACAGTCCTACTTTGCCTCCTACTAGCTGAGTGACGCTGGGCTCATTACCTAACTTCTCTGAGCCTCGCCCCTCATCTGTAGAACGGTAACTCTGCTCTCCTCAAAGCTGGCTGCAAGTGTACTGAATGCTGGCCAGAGTGGCCAGCAAGGTGTCCACAGGCAGCAGGGGCAGCTCTAGGAGACCCTTACAAAAGCACCCACTCCTGAACCAATGCCTTAGAGAAGAGCAAGCAGAGGGATGACTGTTTCCCAAAGCCCTGTCTAGAGGCCAAAAGGACAACTGTTACAAATTCAAATTCTAGATGCTGCTGGCAAGCCAGGTTTGCCCCGGCCACCTCTGGCTCTCCCCCAGGCATGCAGACACACTGCCTGCTTTGGAAGGTGTGAGCTCACTGACACGTTCAGTGAAAAGACCCCAAACACATAAGAACCCAATAGGGACAAATGATCAGCCCCATTCTCCCACCCTCTTCTCTCAGCCTGTGTCTTTCTATTAATCCCCTTCCCTGCGACACAGAAGCCAATGGTGGTTTGGCGACCTCCAAGAGCGCAGGGCTGAGTGGCAGGGCTGTGGAGTCGGCAGGGGGCCTGGTCCGAACCTCATCCTGTGGCCAACCCACTGGGCACCCCTGTGCTTCCTCTAATAGTGTCTACCTCACAGAAGATATTGTGAGATGGAAAGAACATGCCAGTGCTTTGCAAAAGGCCCAGGAGACAGCATGGGCTCAAATAAAAAAGGCCCCCTGGGATCACAACTCCTGGATTCACTCTAAACTCAGAGCACTGTGCTTTCTCTAATGGGCCATGCTCTGTAGGCCCCACAGTGACTCTATGGGGAAGGAACCACTACTATCCCCTTTCTTCTAGAAGAGGAAACTGAGGCTCAGATGGGTACAGTGGCATCCCCGAGATCACAGTGCTACTCACTGCTGCAATTGAACCCACGTCTCCCGACTGGATCCTGAGCTCTTAACCACTGAGCTTTGGTGCTGGTGAGACGTGCTCACTCCTTCATTCAATAGCGAGCAGCTACGCGTGCCCAGGATGAGGCTCAGAAGAGAGAGCGAAGCAGACAGGGCCCCCGCCTGCTCGGAGCTTGGAGTCTAACGGAGACAGTGGATGTCAGTCAGCAATCTATTTAACTACAACCCAGGAAGTGCGTGGAGGCTGGAGGGAACCCCATTCTGAAAGGGAGGGAGGGCCGAGGGGGGCCAGTGAGGGAAGATGTGGGGGACAGCATCCCAGCTCGAGGCTGCGTAGCTGGTGCAGTGCCCGGAACTGGGCAAGAACTAGCTCTTGTCAGGACCAAACCGTGAGCGAGCGGAAGCGGGGACGGCAGCTGGACCGAGCCCGCAGCCCGGGCCTCTCAGCAATGCCCATCTTCCTCCACTCGGCACACAGCTCTGTCATCAGGGGGCTGATCCCCAAGCCTTCTCATTTGGAAATGTGGGTGTGTGGTGGGGGTTGGGGTGGCTCTCCCCCGAGGCTCTGAGATGGAGTGACTGGGTCTTTAGGGAGGTGGAAAACGGGTTGGAAGGAAGCAGCTGAGAAAGCCTCCCGGTTCCTACACGGACACCTGACACACGTCACCCTCTGCCCTCCAGTCTGCTGCCCTGTGGGCAGGTGTCTATTCAGGGGACCCAGGGCAACCAGGCCTTCATTGATCTGGGTTATAATCAGCAATCAGCACACAGTAATGAGTAGCTGTCTGGAAGCCTCTGTCCTGAGTCACCATCTTAGCACAGGATTACCAAATGTCAAGGCTGGAAGGTCCCCCAAGGGACCATAGGGGGCAGCCCTGCATTTTCAGATAAGGAAACAGAGCCCCAGAGATGAAAAGGGGTTGCCTAAGGCCACACAGCCAGCTGGCAGGCAAATCTTACTGAAATTCCTAAAAAGCACTTCCTGTTACCCACAGGTGCAGGATCTCATTACCTGCTGGATTCTTCCCCTGACAAACAGCCACTGCTCCCCAACGCCTCCATCCCATCTCCACCCCCGGGAACCTCTCAGTGCGACTCTGGGAAATGCTGACAGAGATATGACATCGACAGCGCCCCGATCCACTGGGGCCACGAGGACCAAAGCGCCCTTGGGCTCAGTCTGGCACAGCTGTGTCCATCCTGGTGGCCAGCACCGCCTGAGCAGCTGTTTCTGCTGGCTGCCCAGAGACACAGCGAGGCCAGCAGCCACCTGCCGCAGCACAGCTGTGCTCCACATGGCTGGGACCAAAGGCTCTCCAGTGCAAGAGCTCCCTTGAATCCCGCTTTTCCCAGGACAAGCCTCGACAAGAAGCTGCCAAGCTGGCTTCTGGCGTCTCATCCACGACTCCCGGGGTGAGGCCCAGGGGAAAGTGCGTCACCTTTGCGCAGAGGTGGCTCCTCAGGGCGTGTTCCCCAAGCCACAGAGATGCCTGCCAGCAGCCCTGCCCCAACAAGGCTGACTCACATGACAGCAATGACGCTCCCTCGGCGAAGACAAGGTCGAGGGCCTGCAGGATGGGGGTGCCCTAATCTGACAGACAGGCCTCCTGTGCCTATTTCTTGGTACACTGTACTTTTCCCATAACCATCAGATGCGACCTGGCTGTGCCTGCCTCAGCGTCAGTACTACCGTTTCCAGAGGAGGGCGCTGAGGAGTCAGGGGTGCAGCTGCCTGGCCGAGGTCCCGCATGAGGCAGCGGCAGAGGTGGCCCAACGCCTCATCTAACCCATCACCCTCTACATCTGAGCTCAAGTTCTTTCTGGGCGCTTGAACCCAAAAGAGGCGAGTTGGGGTAAAGGGGCGGGTTTGGGGAACGAATGTGGTGTAGCGCAGGGGTGGAGAGCTCAGGCTCTGGACTCAAACCCCTCTCTGCTGTCACGGGCCGTGTGGCCTGGGCCAGCCTCTCTCTCCCTCAGCTTCTCCTGTAAAATGGCCCGTGACACCTCTCACCTCACAGGTGAGCTCGTGGTAAGAGAACCCGTGCCCGGGTCATGGCCCACAGGAAGGACAACGAGTGTGGCGAAGGCCACAGATACCTGCTGCTGGCCTCCCCGTCCTTCAGCGGGTTTGGGATCTCCTCGCACAAAGTCAGGAGGGCGGCGGCCAGACACACGGAGTAGGCGGCACTGGAGCCCAAGCCAGCCCCGGGGGGCAGCTCTGACCACACCACGATGTCCAGGCTGGGCAGGGCCCTGAAACACACACACAGGGCGCAGAGCGTGACTCTCCTGAAGGGCGGGAACCAGCTTCATTTAAACCGCCATGGTGTCCAACCAGAGCTCTTCCTAGAAGTGCCCCATGAACCACCAACCACCCTCTAACTCCCTCCTGTTCCCCACACAAGCAAGGCTCTTTCATGGCCCTTCTTGTAGCACAGGCTGTCCCCTGCCCAGGGGAGCTCTGCATCTCCTTCTCCCCCAGGGAAATTCCTACTCATGCCGCAAGACCGTTCTCAGGTGTCATTCCCACTGGGAAGCTTCCCCTGGACACCCCTAGGTCATTCCTTGCTGCCCCCACCCCAAAGACCCCCCCAGCACATAATCTTTCTTCACTGCTGTGCACTGTGTGTCCACAGCAAGCCTCTCTCACCAGATGGCACTGCCCAGTGTGGGCAACAGGTGGGCTTTGGATCACTGGCAAGTTCAGAGTCACTGCTTCCTAAGTGTATTCCCCCAAGTGAGAAGTGCCAAACTTCACGTTCTATAATTTCCATTAAACTCTTTTCCTATTTTTCAAATATAAAATAACTACACATGGCCACCCCACCCAGATCAGAAGATGCTGAAATATGCCCGCCCCCTGCAGAAGGGGACATACCCCCTTCAAGCTGAAGATCCGGCTTGGCTTTGGACAGCAAGCGTTGAGACATTTGTAAATGCGTCCCCAGCATGGTGCCTGGCACCAGTGCTGCTTAACTTCTGTCTGCTGCACGAGTGAAGGGCTCTCCCTCTGGGTTCTGGACTACTCACTGTGTACCAGATACCATGCTAGGCCCATTTGTCTACAGCTGACCCTCAATCAGAGGGTTAGGGCACTGACACCTGCACAGTTGAAAATCTGCATAAAAATTAAGTCAGTCCTCCACACCCGCAGATGTGAAACCTGAGGGCCGAACATATACATATTTACTGAAAACAAATCCATGTATAAGTACACACAAATAGGTGGACCTGCATAGTTCAAACCTAAGTTGTTCAAGGGTCAACTGCATATTTCTAATCCTCCAACAGTTTTCTGAGGAAAATAATAATTATCATTATTATTGTATAATGGCTAACATTTCCCAAACAACATGCCATGCTCTATGTCAAGCCCTACAGATAAATGAACTAATTTAACCTCACAAGAACCCTACAACGTAGGTACTATTACTACCCCATTCTATAGATGAAAAAACCAAGGCTCAGGACAGGTAAGAACCTCAAGCAAGCCACTCACTAAATGGCCGTGCTGTGGGTGAACCAACGCAGCCTGACTCTCAGGCCATGCTCTGTAACACCATGTTACACCACCTCAACAAGACTGTCAACCTCTAGCAGCTGGCTTCCTTAAGGACCGACACTATTATAAGGGGCAAAGTGGTACAGGCTTCACTGTGCTAATCACGGCGTTTCCCTGGAGCCGGCAGGCTGTGGAACAGGGTGCCTCTACGGACACGGCGTGGCAGATGGCACACAGCAGATCAAGGATGGACTCTGGCTCGGGCTCTACTGAGTCAAGGAGGGCAGAGGAGGCCGCTGGGGTTAGGAATGTCAGGATGAAAGTGAACTGAATTAGCTCCACCTCTCCACTTCCAAACTAGCTGCGTGGCCTTGAGATAAGTGACCTTATCTCTCTGAGTCTCAGTTTCTCCCTGCACAAAACGAGCACAGTGCCTTTCTCGCAGGGTGGTTGTGAATATTAAAAGTGGGGCGTATCTAAAGAGGCTCACACAGTGCCTGGATGGTGTGGGGCAGTGACGGCTGCTGTTATTAGAAACCTGGAATGGAGCACGTGCATTCTCAAGCAGCCAAAACTAGAAACCGTCCCCCACTATCCAGGGGATACTGAGCTGGGACTCCTTCCCCAGGCCGCGCACACACCTCTGCTTCCGGCAGATGCACAGGTACAGGTAAAGGAAGGCCAGCACGGCCAGACGTTCGTGGTCGGTGCAGTCCTCAGGGAAGTCTGCCACCTCCTTCAGCTTCTCCAGTTTCTCCAGTATGGGAACTGTGGGGTCACCTTGCTCTGTCACACAAGCAAACAAGTACACCCAGATGGGTGAGAGAGCCTTGGATGCTTTCATAGACAACAGGACACGAAGAACTACGCAGTCATGGCAGTCGGTACCTGGGTGGACCTGGATTCATGACCTGAGCAGCACAGCTCAGTCTGTTAGTGGAATGCAGGCTTTGGATGCTGGTAGACTTGGCTTTGGGTCCTGACTGTGATGCTGACTGCCTTTCTGGCCTTGAGCATGTGACTTAACCTCTCTGAACCTGTTTCCCTCCTTGGTAAGCAGGGATAACAAGAGTACCTCCTCATAAGACTGTCATGGAATAGAGTAAAATCAGGTACCTAAAGTCCCTAATAGCTTCTGGCACATAGCAAGTGCCTAATTAAGAGTAATATTAAAACTCACATACACACGAAAAGTGAATGATAGCTCAATCACTCAGAGGCCTGAGTCTGATCTCTATCTGTACAAAACCAGTACCAAAAGGCACTATTACATTATTCCCCAAATATTTCCCTCTCCCAAAACATAATTAGCAAGAACGGCACTCAGTAAGACCAGTGAAGGTGAACCACGGAGATGCGCTCGGGCAAGAGGGAGAGGCCAGGTGGCAGCTTCCTCCCAGTGCCTGTGAGAGGCTGGAGCACTTCGCTCTGGGAGACTGAGGGGCAGAGCAAGTCTGACGAGCTTCCCTTTCCAAGTCACTCCCAGCCCCGAGTCAAATTCTAAAGGGACATGAAATTGAGCGGGGTGTGCCTGTGTTAAGAAACCTCAGGGTGGGGCCTATAATTAAGTGCCAGGCGTTGACTGAATTAATGACACATGAAAGGCAGCCAAGCCAATGACAGTGTTGCTGAGAGCCAGACATTTCAGAGCTCTGGATGGGAGATGGGATGGTTCGTTAAGAGCCCAGGCTTGGGATTTTAGGAAGACCTGGGTCTGAATCCTTTCCATATCACAGACAAGCTGTGTGACCTGAGCCACTTGGCCAGAGCCTCAATGTTCTCATCCATAAAATGGGGGCAAATAACACTGCCTACTTCCAGGGAAGGCTGGAATTCTAAGACTGTCAGCATACATGTCCCTACCTGATACACATAAAGGCCCACAAATGCTCATTGTTTATTACTATTGGGAGGGAACCAAAGAATACTGAAAGAGAAAAAAAGGGGCAGATCCCTGTACCGAATAGAAAATATTAAGTGTCCAAAGGGCTCAGACTCCCTTTGCCTCTTTGGACAACAACGGACAAGCCCTCAAGTATGTAGTCACAGCCCAGGGCCCAGCTCTGACCCTGCTGGATCCTCACAGCAACGCTCCCAGGTGACCGAACTCTGCTCAGTGTTAGGTGACCTGCCCAGGCTCATGCCGGGAGTCAGAGTGGGCCGAGACTTGTCCCATCACCCCTGGTTGCTGCTTCTATTTGTGCTACTGACATAGAAGCAGCAGCCAGTTCTAAATGGGAACATTTCCAGCCTGGCTCGGCAGCCCTGTGCACTGTGAAAAGCAAAATTCAGGATTTAGGTTGCAGTTGATGGCTGGTTTCTGAGGCACACTCCAAAGCAGTGGCTATTTTTCTTGACAACTATTATAAGAGTTTATTTGAGCCAAACTGATGACATGTGCTGGGGAGTAAGACCTGAAATGCTCTCCAAAGCAGTGGCTCAGGTGTCTCTGAGATCACTCCGCAAAACCCCCTTCAAAATGCACATGGCTGGTCCCCTCCCACCAGTACCTTCCACTACTAATTCTCAATAGAAATGGGCAGGGCCAAGAATCCATCGGCATTACAAACAACAACAGAAAACCTCCCCAGGGGAGTTCAAGGCAGGACTGAGGTTGACAATAGTGACAACAATTGCTCCAAAATGGGGGTTTTCAGCTGTTACTCTGTCTCCCCACAGTACATATTTGAGAGTGGCTGAGTGGCCTGCTGTGGACTGATTCTCACGGGGGACAGAAACAGTGTGGGAGAAACCCTGGGAGGATTCTCATTTGCTCCACTCTGGCTGAGAAACACTGTTCCAAACAGCGAGGCATCCGTAGTCCAGAGAGGAGACAGCAAATTGGGAACAGAACACATGCTCCAGGTGAAAACACCTGGCCTGCAAATCAGTGGACATGACAGTCACACAGACATCAAAAACTGGCATGGAGACTTCTATTTACTGGAAGACAGCCCTGATATACTGAAGAAAAAAGACCTTACGTTTCTGAGGAGTTTATAAGGCCTAATCGATTTTAGTTAAAAAAAAAAAACAAGATATCTCCCTCTCCTAATCAATCTATTAACAAAAATAATCCAGAGGGATTAACACCAAAATGCTTAACAGTTATCATTAGGAGTGGTGATAATACCGGAATTTTTCTTCACTGGCAATGTTCTAGTAGCATCTGTTACTTTCCAATGATAAGCATGTTACTTTTATTGTGATTTTTAATCATATAAAACGCCAATACATTCTCTTTGTTAAAATAACATTAAAACATTTGTTCGCTCCTGGACCTTCGGACCCTTCCCAGAGGTCACTAATCACCCTCGTCAGCCTTTTTCCATGCATTTACATACATACTGATGTTTAATCTGTGTCATTCCTCTGCTCTATACCAGTCTCGTCTTTGCCCCGCCCTTCAGGGCCCAGGCTCAACCCACACTGGGTCCTCTTCCCCACACTTACCCAGAAAGCTCATGTCCAGCAACTGAAGCCTGGCCACATCCCAGGCCCTCTTGATGCCAATGTTTGGTAAATTGAGGCTCACTTTCCCACTGCTGTGGGGTTGAAGCTGGAGAAATGTTCTCAAGTTCAAAGCTACTGCCAGTGCTACCTATAGAGCAGAGGGCAAAAGCAATTAGCCTGAGGGTGGGTGGCAGCAAGCATGGCTCACATCTTAGGGAAAAGCAGACAATGTCAACGTCCTAAGAAGAAAGAACAAATACCAGTACATAGGCCACCTTCACTCAGACCCTAGGCAGACACCGCTCATCAACCGTGGCACACTCTCCAACTAAGCCTGGGTACAACCACTACCAATCAATTAGGAGTTAATATCTACTCATATTTGCCTTCCTCATACAAAACTTCAGACCTTCGCAACACCAAGGGATGGCTTCCCTATAATCACCATGTTTTCAAAGATAAGAATAAAGAATGACAAAGAGGAGGCATGGAAAAAGCATGAGCTTTGGGTTCAGACAGTTCACTCCCAGCTCTACCGAGGAACATGGAATTGGTCAAGTTACCAATCCTCTCCTGAGCCTCTGCTTCCACATCAGTAAAATAGGATAATAAAAGTTCAACCTCAAAGGGCAGTGGTAAGAATTAAATGAGACAATGCATGTTTCAGGCTCCTTTGCTGGATCTTACCCATCTTCCTGACTTCTACATGGTAAAGTACCCCAGAATTCAACCCTCAAACCTTTTTTCTTCTCCACCGCACCTCACTGCCTAAGGGATCTGATTCCACAGGCAGGGCTGTATACGTGTCTTCCCTCTGCTATCTCACTGAGGGGGCCAGAGGAGCCCTTCAGTGGGCACAAGACCTGCCTTTTCCTTGCCTGGCCAGGGAGAAACTGACCTCCTCTCTGATCTACTATCAGTCTATGCCCCAAGGCTTCCCTGTAGCTCCTTTTAAGACTAGTGTCAGGCAGAAGTGCTGCCCAGTCCTTCTTGGAGGCTCTGGGGGCCTTTTACCTTGCCATGGACCACGGCGTGCTCGCCATGCAGAATGACTTTCCCTGGTGCAGAAACCAGCAGGACATCAGACAACATGGCTCTTGGGAATCCTGAAAGAGAAAGCCAGAGGATGGATGGTCCCAGGTCCTAGAAATCCTTTAATATAGCTAGTAACAATCTCATCATTATGACTTTTTTAAAAAAGGCAGCTTCAGTGCTACAGTTAACTAGACACACCAGAAAGACCTGGGTTCAAATCCCAGGGTTGTCATCCTAGCTAACTCACTTAAATGGCTTTGAACCTCTGTTTCCTCACATGTTACACGGAGACAGTTGTACTTACTTCAACAGGTTCGGGGAAGGTTCAACTACTGCAAAAGAAACACTTGAGCAGTGTCTGGCAGCTCGTAATCACTCGATTACTGATAGCTTATTGACTGGCTCCGTTCTGGGTTCCAGGTTTTATCATTACTACTAGTAACGGCAGAGATTTAAGTGAAATCATGGACCAGAAAGAACTCTTTCCAGGACATTTAGCTTGTCTCCAATTACGCCTCTATTTGTACAATGAAGTGAGGACAGCAGAGTCCTAGAAAGTGACTTGCTGGGTCTACGGGCGAGAGCATTTTAGATTTTAATAAATAATGCGAAATTACCCTCCACTTAAGGTGTTATGTGCATTAATTACCTCAGTACAGTAAGACCTGGCCGCACTATGAGCTAAGTACTACCGGAACTCCTTAGCAGGGGAAACTATGGCTCAGAGCGGGGAAACCTATTGCTTATTATCCGAAGCTCAAAATCACGTCTGTCAAATTCGAGGTTCTGGCCCCTCAGGACGGATTCTCAGAGTTGGTGAAACAGCCAGAGAAGTCGGGAGACCGGCACAGGGTGGTCCTGCGTCTCGGCTAGGACCTCGAAGACCCCGGCCCCACAACCCATGCTCCTCACCTGCCGCCGCCGCCACTCAGCTCCCAAGTCCCAGCAACACCAGGACTCCATCCCCCACAGCGAACAAGCCTCTACACCCAGCCAATCAGAGCGTGTGAACATTGGCCAATGGGTGCTGCCAACCAAGTCGTCACGGGTTTCCCCGCCCACCTCCTTCCGTGAACCAATGGAAAATGTATGCCTGGGAGTGTCCCGCCCTGGGCCGAGCTCCACGGACCAATGGAACATAGCGGATGAGCGATGGCGCGGTCGGCGGTAGGTGGAGTCACCCCGGGACCTGGACGGGAACCTGGTGGGGTCAAGCCTGACAAGAAGCTTGGCGCATGGCTCTGTGGGTCTTAGGAGGCCGCCTTGGCCTTCGCAGGTGCTTCGGGGCTGGCAGGCTACCTTGTCCCCGTTTCCAGAGCCGCGGTTCCCCGGGCGTGGAAGACGGGGACAGGTAAGTGCCTAGCTGGGAGGGTAACTCGGTCACCTGGAAGTGTGCTGTCGTCGCCACAGTTATGTCAAACAGCTGTGAGATCACCGGGGCACCTGCCAGGTGTCATCCTCTGTCTTGACGTCACCAAGGCAATGTAGGCACCGTGGAAGCCAGAGAACAAGATTTCTTTGCACAAGAAAAGTCCGAACGAAGCCCAGGACAGGACGTGTGGGCCAGAAGGGCCCTCTTACCTGGCTTCATGGTCAGGATGAGCCTCAATTCAGATTTTCACCTATCCCCAAAACTGTTTGTACTTCCAGACCCAGAGATACACCACATGATCTAAACACGGCTGTAATCATTTATCTTGAAACTTGCACCCGAGCCTGACCTGTGGTGGTGCAGTGGATAAAGTGTCAACCTGGAAACGCTGAGATTACCGGTTCAAAACCCTGGGCTTCCCTGGTCAAGGCACATATGGGAGTTGATGCTTTCTGCCCCTCCCCCCTTCTCTCTCTCTCTCTCTCTCTCTCTCTCTCCTCTCTATAATGAATAAATTTTTTAAAATCTTTAAAAAAATAAAAATAAACTTGCACCCGATTCCCAGACCTCAGAACCTATAGAGTACCATCAATTACTAATGGAATCATAGATTATTCATAGATCCAGTAATTTAACCTTTGAATAACCTGGTAATACCATATTTTAACCTTGTAGCCTGTATTAAAGGTGGTGTGTTGGTTTTTGAAAATGCTGGTTTTCGAACCTTGTTTTGGCAATTCTTTGAGTATCTTGAAGTTTCATAGAATGCAAGTGGCCCATGTTTCTCTCCCTCCAAGAGGCCCTGACTCAGTGGAGTGGCGGGTGAGAGTTTGGGTAGAGTAGAAACAACAGTAAGATGGTCGTGGGCATGAGTCTCAGCCCTACCACTTCCTCCCTGGGTGACCTCAGAAGGTGGGTCTCCTCTTATGAGCTACAGTTTCCTTAACAGTAAAATGAGGGTCATAGGTAGTGCTTACCTTTGGGGCTGTGGGAAGACTCCAGGGATAATTTCAGGAGATAATGCTAGTAATCCTCTTAGCACTGTGCAGGGACTGGGGAAAAGTGATTGATAAATTCTTTCAGTGAATACTTATTGAACTTCTGTGTTGAACAACGCACTACATCAGCTACTCTGCAGATATGGATGTGGCTAAAACACAGAACTTGCCCACAAAGGGCAACCAAGAGGGTTATGGAGGGCAAAGATGTCAACAAGATAATTCAGCATGAGGTGGGGGGATAAGTGCTGCCTCTGAGGCTACGATCAACAAGCTGGGGCCCACGAAGGGAGATGCCCCACCCACTGTGCCATTCCTACTCACCACCTCTTGCTGTCTGTTTTCCCATTAGGCCACAGCCTTCCTCGAAGACACCCAAGATCCCCAAGATTTACACCAAAACGGGAGACAAAGGTAGGGTGGGGACAAGTGAAAGATGCAGAGACATGTCAGACTGGAAGTGTCCCCACAAAGTTCTCTCAAATTCTTTGCAGCCGTTAGAGTATGTGGCAGGTCTCGGTGTACATCACCAAAATGTGGTATGATAGGAAAGAGGTCCAAAATAGATTAAACAAGTTTTAGAACAATCCATATATTAAAAATGATTTGGGTAAAAGGGTGAGGGTGAGTGTGTATGTGTGTATGTGTGTGCAAGTATGCATAAAACAGTATGAGAGGTTACACCTGGGAGAGAGATTGAGTTGTAGGGGAGGGGAATGGACAGAGGGCTTTGATTGTTACTGGGCATACTTTTTTTTTTTTTTGTATTTTTCTAAAGTTGGAAACGGGGAGGCAGTCAGACAGACTCCCGCATGTGCCCGACCAGGATCCACCCGGCATGCCCACCAGGGGGCGATGCTCTGCCCATCCCGGGCGTTGCTCTGTTGCAACCAGAGCCATTCCAGCACCTGAGGCAGAGGCCATGGAGCTGTCCTCAGCGCCCGGGCCATCTTTGCTCCAATGGAGCCTTGGCTGCGAGAGGGGAAGAGAGAGAGAGAGGAAGGAGAGGGGGAGGGGTGGAGAAGCAGATGGGCACTTCTCCTGTGTGCTCTGGCCGGGAATCCAACCCGGGACTCCTGCACGCCAGGCCAACGCTCTACCACTGAGCCAACCGGCCAGAGCCATATACTTTTATTCTATTATTTTTTCTAACGAGCATATATCACTTTGATAATATAAAAGAATACCAGAACATAATGTTGTATAGAAAAAAAGAATGTATCAGTATAATACCATTTTCTAAAGATAAAAACATATAGATCACTAGTATATACTGTTTTTTGGATATACAGCAGGTCCTCAAATATCTTTGTTTCATTCAGTATCATTAATTATGTTGATGAGATGCAGTGGAACTTAACTCTTGTTTACAATAGCCTATGGTGAAAGTGGTTTCATTATACATTGTTTCCACAGTGCCAAAGCATGCAGAGGATGTACTTAATGCCACTGAACTGTACTTGTAAAAATGGTTAAAATAGTAAATTTTATGTTATTTATATTTTACCGCAATTAAAAAAAAAAAGAAAATATGCTTAGGAATGGTGTTGATGCCCTCCAGCCAAAGACCTCCAGGGACAATCTAGTCAAAGTTGGGTCAGTTAGCTCATTACAGACCGGGAGATGGCACACCATGGGAACTGTGGGCAGATCACTAAGGGGATGCTAGAAAGGACTTTAGGATTTGGTTTATGTTAGGTGATTTGGGGAGAGTTCGAGAAAGTGGGGTTTTGCTCTGGATTGGATGGTGTCAGAAGCAAGGTAATTCTGTGATTAGGTATCTGAATCATTTTTATCTAGAAGAGGAGAGGGGCAAAGAGGGGCTAAATCTGTAATTGATAAAGAAACAGCAGTCTCATTAGCCAGGGAAGGGGGGGATGCTTGGTCATTTTGATAGTCCAGTGTTCTGTGCTCAGACATGATTAGGAGGGGTCCTGTTTTGGTCTTGATCTGTCATAATCATAGAGTGGCCCATTTGATAGTATTCTGTGAAATCATTTCTGTTCAACAAGAGAATGCCGCAGTCTACCTGTGAGTGCCAGGCCAGCACCTGGCAGCACCAAAGCCTGTCTGATGTTGCCAGCCTGGCTCCTGGCTGTCAGGAGCAGGTTTGCTCTTTCTCCGTGGTTGGGGAAGAAAGATGGGAATTGTGACCTGGACAGAGATATAGAGCACTCTTATTTTATGTGAAATATAATGTATACGTAATATGCACATATATATCATTTCTTTAGCAGGATGGTTAGTACACTATTGTTACATTTAAAAGCATAACAAGAAATAAGTGAGGAGAGTGGTGTTCCTTGAATGGTGGTGACTGAAAGGGGGTGCGCACGGGCTTCTAGGGTGCTGGTCATGTTGTTTCTTGACCTGACTGCCAATCACAGAGGTATATTCAGTTAGCAGCAATTCATCAACTTGTACAGTTATGATCTAGCACTTCACTGTGTATATGTTATAATGGAAATAGAAAGTTTTCTAAAAAATGCATGTTAGGGAAAAAAATCTTATTTTGGACAGCTAAACATTCCCCCCCCCCCCCACAGGGTTTTCTAGCACCTTCACTGGAGAAAGGAGACCCAAGGACGACCAAGTGTTTGAAGCCTTGGGCACCACGGATGAATTAAGTTCAGCCATTGGGTAAGGGAGACAGCACTGGTCTCCAGGCGGAGTTTGAATTGGGCATCCATAGATGTAATTAACATGAAACCTTTGAGACAGCTGGCTAGTCTCTGAGGCCATCAACCCTTGATGAATTTTCCTGGCCTGGAAGAACAGGCCATGTGAAGCTGCCCTGCCCCCCATCTCTGGCACCCCTATTCTTTAGGTGAGTACATGTACATGTATGCCATTGAGGCTCCCATACTAAGTGAAAGAGGTGAGTTGAGCCCAGTATACAGTGCATCAAATGCGATCCCTTTGGTGAGTCTTGTTTTTTAAATAAGCATAAACTCAACCAGGGTTTAGAAGGTGGGCTCAGGGAATTAGGATCAACCAGGCCATGCTGCGGTGACAGACAACACCCAAATCTCATTACTTACAACATCAAAGGTGTATTTCGTGCTCTTACATCAAGCCCGTCACAGGTTGGGTGTGTTTCTGTTCCACATGATGTCATTCTGGGACCCATGCTGACGGGACAGTGTCTGTCCAGGCCAACACCAGTAATTGTGGCAGAGGGAAAGTGATCATGCTAAAGCTCACACTGGCTCTTAAAGCTTCTGTGAAGTGACACACCACTTCTGCTCACATTTTGCTGGCCAGAGCCAGTCGCATGGACATGCTGGACTGCAGTGCAGTGGGAGGGGCAGCAAGTATTTGATAGAAGTTGTCCAGTCAGTCCACCAAGCTCAGCAAGGTGTTGACAATGTGAATGGCAGTTATCTCAAGTGCAGGTTCAGGAGCGCTGATGTGGCTCCGAGGGTGAAGGTCATGGGAATCAGTCAGACCTGGCTTCAAATTCTCTACCACTGTTGACTGGTTGTGTGACTTTAGGCAAATCACCTGGCCTCTCTGGGCCTCAATTTCCTCTTTTGTCAAATGATCATAGTAATAATGTCCATCTTGTTAGGTTCTTGTCAGGATTGAATAAGATAATTCCATTTGCACCCTTAAGAAAGTGCCAGGCCCTGTCTGGATAGCTTGACCAATTAGAGCATCGACCCCATACAGCTGCGGGGCTCTGGCGTAGCCCCCACTGAGAACCTAGCTCTCTCCAGGGTCCAGAGCACCTCTGACCCTCCCTGGCCCCTTCGGCTTCTGCTTTTGCTCATCTTTGTTATCCATGATCAGTTTCCATAACTCTTCCCATGATCTTTTAATAGTCCTTCTGCACAACTCTTCTCCGGGAACCCTTCGAGAGCACCACTGTGTGCGCCCTGCCAAGCCCCTGATGGTGAATGGGAGTGCAGAGTTCTGAGGGAGGCCAGAGCCAGGGTCCAGAGCTGCATCTGGGCGCTTTTCCTTCCCTACCCCACCTTACCAGGGAATTCCTACTCAGTCTGCAAAGTCTCACCTGCTATACTGCTTCCTCCAGGAAACATCCCTGAATCCTAGCCAAGATTAGGATTTTCAGGAATCCAGCCCTTTCCTTCAGAGTACTGACCTCAGTCTGCAACTTCACCTTGACTCGTGTGATGTTCAATTCAGGCCTTCCTCTCCTGCTGTACACAGCCTGTGTCACCTCCGCTCACCACTGAGTCACCTGGACACGGCCACAGTGGGCACTGAAAAAGGAATTGACAGAATGAGTAATGAGTATAAGAAAGGGCATTTTGGAAAACAAATACTGTTAACAAAAAGAAGGTTATGATGTCTTATATCAGCAAGAAATAACACCGTGGCTCTTATAGCCAAATTAGCTAAATGGCCCATAACCTGGGAATCTATTGCCTTGCAGCAAACAGCCTGGGGACGTACTGGTGTATTGGAGGCAAATTCTCTTTCCTTTTCCCTCATAGGTTTGCTATGGAATTGATCGCAGAAAAGGGCCATCCGTTTGCTGAAGAGCTTGAAAAAGTGAGTAACCTCAAGCTGGAATTTTTTTTTATTTTTTTTTTGGTATTTTTCCAAAGCAAGAAATGGGGAGGCAGTCAGACAGACTCCCGCATGCGCCCGACCAGGATCCACCTGGCATGCCCACCAGGGGGCGATGCTCTGCCCATCCGGGGCGTTGCTCTGTTGCGACCAGAGCCATTGTAGCGCCTGAGGCGGAGGCCACAGAGCCATCCTTAGCACCCGGGCCAGCTTTGCTCCAATGGAGCCTTGGCTGCGGGAGGGGAAGAGAGAGAGACAGAGAGGAAGGAGAGGGGGAGGGGTGGAGAAGCAGATGGGCGCTTCTCCTGTGTGCCCTGGCCGGGAATCGAACCCAGGACTCTTGCACGCCAGGCCGACGCTCTATCACTGAGCCAACCGGCCAGGGCCTGGATTTTTTTTTTTTTTAACCCTTTGAGTAGTGAGTTTTTTCATGCTCGCTGACCCCCGGGAGTGAGTTTTTTTTTCAAAAATTGAAATTAGTTCCTGCCAGTTTTATTAACTTAAAATCGTGTTTATTTAATAACCAGTTTATGGAAACAAAAAGAACTTATATTTGCCTTTTTTAAAGGTCTCCTTACACATTTTTAAAATAAAAATTTTGGTACGATTGTACTCTGGATGGTCAGGAGGCACGAGGATGTACATGAATGTTCGTACTACTCAAAGGGTTAATCTCCGAGGCCTGGTGACCATAACTGGATTTGCCATTTGATCATCACTTCTTCTCTGTGTCACCTGGGACTAGCACTCTCCTCTGAGCCTCAGCTTCTCCATCTGTAAAATGGGGACACGCAGTGATAGATAATCCACCATCCCAGAAAAGTGGTAAGAATTGCACTAAGAGAGGGAAATGGAAAGGGTAGTGGTCTCTGTCCCCCAGGGAACATTTGTGATGTCCGGAGACATTTTTGATTATCCCAACTGGAGGTTCTATGAGCATCTAGTGGGTAGAGGACAGGATGCCGCTAGACAGCCTACAGTGCACACGACAGCCCCACCCCAGAGAATGACCTGCCCCAGAGACGGATTTAATGGTAGGTGCACTGGGTGTGCCCTGGGCCCCGACTTCTGAAGGGCTCTACAAAACCCCAACTTTACACTTTTTTCTAATGTAAGGGGCCCAATATTTTCTTCTGTGCCCGGGGCCTCAACCGACCTTTAATCTGCTTCTGACCAGCCCAAAGTGGCAGTAGCAGCGAGGCTGAGAAACCGGAAGCCGGGCCGCAGTACGCCCTCGGCGAGGGGGGCTGTGGTTGTTATAACTGTTCTGCTCCTCACAAAGCACCTGCGGCCCGATCCACAGAGGACCCCAGAAGTGGAGCCAGGGACGCCCTCCCTAGCACACACAGGATGTGCCCACGGTTTTAGTCCACATGGTGACCTGCGTCTTTAGAAGCTGCTCTCTGGAGGGTCAGCCCTCAGCTCGCTCAGTCCTCCAGGCCAGGCTGGAGCTCACTGGCTCCTGGGAGCAGATGGAGGACAGTGAGGGGACTTTCTCCCATCCCCCAGAGCAGGGGTTGGGAACCTTTTTGGCTGAGAGAGCCATGAACGCCACATATTTTAAAATGTAATTCCGTGAGAGCCATACAATGACCCGTGTACATTACGTATTATCCAATAAAAATTTGGTGTTGTCCCAGAGGACAGCTGTGATTGGCTCTAGCTACCTGTAACCATGAACATGAGCGGTAGGAAATGAATGGATTGTAATACATGAGAATGTTTTATATTTTTAACATTCTCATGTTAAAAACATTCTTTATATTTTTAACATAATTATTATTATTATTATTTTAATTTATTCATTTTAGAGAGGAGAGAGAGAGTGAGAGAGAGAGGGAAAGGGGGGAGGAGCAGGAAGCTTCAACTCCCATATATGCCTTAGACCAGGCAAGTGCAGGGTATTGAACCGGCAACCTCAGCATTCCAGGTCGATGCTTTATCCACTGCACCACCACAGGTCAGGCTTATTTTTTTTTTATTAAAGATTGGTCTGCGAGCCAGATGCAGCCATCAAAAGAGCCATGTCTGGCTCGCGAGCCATAGGTTCCCGACCCCTGCCCCAGAGGGACGGGAGGCCTCACCTACTGGAAGACTCTGTGAACGAGGCAGCTCCTGTGTGATGGAGGACGGTTTTTAGCCTCATACTGGGGAGCTGTTCATGTCTGCAGGGGTCATTTCTGATGATGAGCCCCGCCCCCATGCTTTAGGCTCTTGTCCTTTGGATCACAGCTTCACTGTCACCTCCGCCAGTGCCTTCCCTGGCCGCCTCTGCCTCCAGCTGGGCTGGGCACCTCGCCCAGGTTCCCACGGCTCCTAAGCTTCCCCTCTAACAGCAGACATCACCAGGACCCTCACACCGCCTGGACCCCCATCTGCCTCCCCAGCCATTGTGACCCCCACGGGCTGCCCGCCGGGCCTGAGGAAGATGGCCAGGCAGCCCATTTGCCACTCCTCACATCAGCCCATCTGATCCTCGCAGAACCCCAGAAAGTGAAGCTTGTTGAAGGCCCCCCAGACAGAGGTCAGCGGAGCTGGAATCCGATTCCCACTCCTGGGCCCACTGTCCCCAGCACCACCTGGGGGGGGGTCGCTGCAGCGGCCAACCAGTGGGGAGTCCTGTTACTGCACACGCCACAGACAGCACGTGGCCAGTGGCTTGCCAGGGTTTGCCGGTTGGCGGCTGGGTGGGGAGCCTCTGCGCTAATTTGCCGTGTCCTGCTCCTGTCACACCGTCACACCATCACACAGTGGAGCTCTGTGTCAGGGGTCACAGAGCTCCACTCCCCACAGCTGCCATCTAGGCACAAGTCAGAGGTGGTATCTGTGGATCTATCTCCTTGGCGCAGGAGCCCCTTAGGCATCTGTCATTCGGGGTCCTGGAGTCATTCCAGCAGAGCTCAGCAGGCTGCCTCTGTTGAAAGCAGCCCCACCCCGCAGAGCACGGGCCTCCCCCCGCCCTGCTTCCTGCCCCTGAAACACCCACTCACTTCTGCTGACCACGTTCTCACAGGTTCTGTCCTTCATAATTTAGAAAGCACTGACAGGTGTGGTCCCTTGGCTCAACTATTACAGGATAGAAAAACAAAACTGTCAGTTTAGAGAAAAACAACCTTACAGGGCCCAGGCGCATGGGAGACCAGGGTCGAGGGTTGGGGTGAGAAGTGTCCTCTTGACCATCACTTAGCACTTGACACTCATTGTCTTCATAACCTAGCTGTTCACAAGGGATCCAGGTCCCCTCTCAACAGGGCTGGTGCCCAGCATAGAGGGTCAGACAGTTTGCTAATTAGCCTTTACACGCCCAGCGAAGTAAAGGTTCTGATGGTCCCCAACAGGCCCGTCCCACACGCCTTGCTCACTGCAGTGGCACCTCTGCATGTGGGGAAACCATGTTGTCTCTGCTTGGCCCCCAACAACAGATCTTCATTTGAACCTTCTGTTGCCTCCCCAGATCCAGTGCTCCCTGCAGGATGTCGGCTCTGCCCTGGCGACACCGCGTTCCTCAGCCAGGGAGGCTCACTTAAGTAATTCTCTGAACCCACTGTGTGTGTGTGTGTGTGTGTGTGTGTGTGTGTGTGTGTGTGTGTGTGTACACTCAGCAGGTCCTGTGGGGCGGGGTCTCTCCTGGGTGCCGGCCTCACCCACAGGCTCTGGCAGGGAAGGAACCTTTAGAGATGGTGGACGTGGTGTGGAAGGCATCGGGCAGAAGGGAGCTGGGAGCTGTTCCCTTGGTGATCCAGCGGGCAGTGTGCCTCACTGCCGTGTCCTTGACTCCTCAGGGCACACCGCATTTGAGACGGGGCCCATCCTGGAGCTGGAGCAGTGGATCGACAGATACTCCAGCCAGCTGCCCCCTCTCACCGCTTTCATTCTGCCTGTAGGCGCCAGGCAGCCTCAGCCAGGGGGCAGGGGTCTGGGCAGCTGCAGGCCAAGTATCTTGGCAAAAATTTACAGATGCGGAATCAGTCCCCCTCTCTAATTTTATATAGTAGCAGAGCTGTCCGCCAAGTCCCCTGCCCTCCCAGCCCTGTCCACTCGGGAGCAGGGTGCCCATTGGGTGCTCCCCTGGCAAGGCAACCTGCATGCAGAGCTGCCTGCTGGGGGCAGGGCCCACCTGTCCTCCCGACAAGCTCCCCGTCTGCAGTGGGCACCCCCGCCTGCCCCTCTGCCCCAGCCAATGCCCCCTTTCTCCCTTCAGTCAGGAGGCAAGAGCAGCTCTGCCCTGCATTTCTGTCGGGCCGTGTGTCGCCGAGCTGAGAGACGGTAAGGGGCCCAGGCTGGAGGGACAGAGCTGGGTCAGTGCAGGAGGCAGGCTGGCGGGGTCACCTCCATGCTGTTTAGCCACCCATCAACAGGCCTCCTGGCAACTTCACTGCGCCTGGTGGACACCAGGCCAGCCCAAGTCCCTGTCTTCAGAGCCCTACATTGTGGAGGGGAGACAGTGACCTGTGACCAGACAAATAACAGATGACATAACTGTACACCAAGATCAGAGCTTGTACACCAGATCAGGGTGGGGAGGGTCATCCTGGTGGGTTTAGTTGGTCATTTATTATAACAGATGGTATGAAATTCAAGGGGGTGTCCTGTGAAAATTCTCACCTGGGCCCCAGTTCCCTCGTTCCCGGGGTTCATTGAAGCGGGGCGGTCAGCTGAGCAGTGATAAGGGCTGTGAGGGAGGCCGTGGGGCGCCGGGGGTCCCAGCCCGGGTGCAGGGAGGGTCTCTCTCAGTCATGCTGTGGGAGCCAGGAGCTGAAGGATGGGGACGGGGCAGGAAACCAAGTGTCCAGGATGAGGGGACGGCAAGGGCTTCTAAGGAGCAGGCCTCATTGAAAGGATAGAAATGAGGCCAAGTGTCTGGAAGCAGGGTGAGGGGCGTGGGGCACAGTGAGGCCAGAGGCTGAGCGGGGGCCGGGCCAGGCCGGTCCTCACAGGCCCACGGGGGTCTTCCTTTATCCTGAGAGCAACAGGAAGCCATTGCTGGGTTTTAGGCCATGGGGTGATGTGAAAGGACTGCTGGGGAGGAAAGGGCCCAGTGGGAATCACATGGCTGTGGGGGTACAGATGGAAGAACTCAACAGACAAGCCACCTGCTACCCCAACCCCTCAACTCAGAGTCTGGGAAAGGAGGGACCCGCAAAAGCTAGTGTCTGCCTTTTCAAGGAGACTGTAAAGTACTTACAAAACCTCTATTCGCACTAGTCTCCAACCGGGCGGCCACCCAGCTTCACAGAGACATAGAAGTGAAGCCTGCTGGACTTTGATCCAACAGTCAGGGTGGTGCTGGACACTTCATGTTCATTGTTTCACTGATTCCTCGTGATGACTCTGGGAGAGAGGTGGTGGCAGCCCTCACTGTATGGGTGTCAGGAAATTGGGACTCAGAGAGGTGATGTTATGGCCCAGGTCACCTGAGTGGTTCATGGCAAGGGTCTGGAGTTGAGCCCAGGTGTGCCTGGGTCTAACCTAAGCTCTGTACAGAGCCCTACATCATAAAGGAAGGTTTCATCCTTCGTGACAGTCTCTTGGGCCCAAGTTGTCCCTAAAGGGATCCTGGTAACAGAAAGGACTTTGGCATCAAAAGGAAGTAGTCATTTATACAATACAAAAGCCATCCACATCAGCCATGCTTATAATAGCAAAAAGTTGGAGGCAACCCCAAGGCCCAACAGTGGGGAATGGCCAAGTGGTGGATGGGCCCTCAATCCATCAGATAGGAGACGTGCATTTGGGACGCCACCAGGTGACAAAGCCCCCCTGGGCAGGGGACACAAACCCAGAGCTGCAGTTTGGGGAGAGCATCTCCTGGCAAGGGTTAGGCAGCAGAGGTGACGCGCATGAAGGCTCCCGGCAAGGGCCTCCCTCGTCATTGGTGCTCAGCAGACAGCAGTCCACTGTCCAGCATGTCCAACAGGCTGGCAAGGACACTAGGTCAAGGTGCAGCGGCTGTGACATGCTGGCAGGGGACACACCCCAGGGTCCTATAGTGTGTTGATCCCGTGTGATGCTGTATCTCCTCTCTTTCTAGCGTGGTGCCTCTTGTCCAGATGGGTGAGACAGATGCAAATGTGGCCAAGTTCTTAAACAGGTACTTAGATGGAATTTGGAGATCACTCTCTGGAAAATGAGACACCTTATGGATAGTAACAGTAATAGAATGGGCCTCGTTCATTCACTTCCTATTCACTGAGGAAGTGCTGTGTGCTAGACACTGTACCAGGCACACGGATGCAGCTGAGAATAAGGCGGGCACCATCCCTGTCCCCAGTGAGGTGACGATCTTGTTGGGATAGGCTGCTATAAAAACCAGCAAAGAGAAACATCAGAACAAAGGGACCATGCCGTAGCAAGGGGCCTGCTTTGAGGCTGGGTAACCAAGGAGGCCTGGAGAGGTGTCATGGTGGGGCCCAGGCAGGAGTCAGACCCGCTTGCAGCCAGTCCTCCTCCCTGTGAGGCCCCTGGCCAGTGTGAGCCCAGAGGAGACAGCCAGACAAAGCGAGCTCAGGACCATCCAGGCTCAGGACCCTGGCAGTGAACCTGCTTAGCCGGCTGGCCCAGGAGGGCCCCTGCTGCCCACACTTGGCCTCCACAGCCAAGGCTACAGCAGGCCAAGGGTCTGTTCCACTGGGTTCTGTTCCAGCTTTGGCTTGTGCAATTTTAGTGTGGGCAAGGCCAGCACCCAGGGGCAGTCCAAGAGCTGGGGGACCCTTGGGAGCTGTCCTAGGCATCCAGAAAGTGGCCTCATACTCAGTAGCTGGCCCCTTATTGTGGTCACTACTCCCACAGGTTAGACCTCCACAATCCCAGGCCCGGCCCAGCTCCCCTGAATCAGAATCACCAGGACTCCTAGGGACTTGTGCGCATGCTGCAGTTTGTGGGGGCACTAACCCTGGTCCCTGAATGGTGCAGAAAGCAGCCCAGGGAATGGCCCGGCGTCACCAGCCCTGTGCAGTTGCATGGGGGTACTGGCCTTGTCCTGTAGGAGCCACCCAGTCCCGGCGCCAGAGCTGGGCGCTGGGCTCTCACGGAAGCTGGCTACGAGTGCCATCCATCAAGGCCAAGTCGGCCGTGGCACATCGTCCCACCCGACGCTCCCGGGGGCTCATGATTTATACTTCCTCCTTGAAGGCTAATAGGGGAATGACCCAGTTAGCATTGATTGCTCCTCTCAGATCATTCTGCCCGCTTCTCTCTGCCCCTCCAGACTCAGCGACTATCTCTTCACATTAGCCAGATATGCAGCCATGAAGGAGGGGAACCAAGAAAAAATATACAAGAAAAATGACCCGTCGGACTGAGCCTGAGCCGCTTGGAAATAGTGGAAAGAAGGAACTTCATAGACCCCCTCGCTGGTGACCCATGGGAAAGGAAGAGTTTGCCCTTTGTGTCCTGACTCCTGAGGGTCTCTCCCGGAGGGGCTGGAGGCCAGGCTGTCATTCAGACTCCCCGCCTTTCTGACCTCCTGCCACTTCCCTCCAGGAGCTGGGACCCCTGGACAAGTCTGCCCGCTCCCTGCTCTCCTCTTGGTCTTAAAGGGAGTGGGAATGAATTCAGTATTGCAGGAAAAAAAAGGTAAAGTGATTGTTGTAATGAGGAGCCACACAGAAAGAATAAAAGTGGGAAAGGCTTGAACTGAGTGAGTGTGTGTGTGTGTGTATGAGAGAGAGAGAGAGAGAGAGAGAGAGAGAGGGCGCGCAAACGCCCTTCCACTGCCAGCTCGGCTTGTTCAAGGATTTGGATTGGTACCAGAGGCCCCTGGAAATGTAATTGTGATTTACCTGTGCCAAAGGGGCTTTAAATGTCACATTTATAAAGGGGAAGGCAGACAGGATTTGGAAGTTTAGTCACCTCTGAGCCACCCATCAGCACCTAAATGTGCATGGAGGACAGCTGCAGATTGACAGGTGAGACCTCGGGAACACTCAGCCTGGAGACTCCTCTCTCAAAGGGGAACCTTCCGCCCCCCTAGGGACCAAGACCCTGGTGAGAGAAACACCTCGGCTTAAAGGAAGGCGTGTCCTGCGCAGGCAGCTGGTGTCGAGGGGCTGAGGTGGAACCGATTCAGTCTGAGACAGTAAGATCTTCCGTTCTCCGCGAGGCCGACCCAGACAAGACTTATTTCCCTGATGTTGCACTTGGCTGGTTTGTGCCTCCAAGATCCATGCCATGGCAGTATTTTATTTCACTTGTCACCACTGCTCCCTCCCGCGATGAAGCGACACTGCCAGTGCCAGCTGTGTCCTTGGGAAGGGGATATTTATGAAGGGCGCGGAGGCAGCCCTGAGAACTCGAAGATGCCATGCTGCTAATTGCAGGAAATGACTTCGGAAGGGCAGGCTTTTGCTAGCTGTCGGGGCTGCAGCACCTGGTGAACTCCATCCAACAATCATTTATTTACTGAGTGTCTGCTTAGCAGGAGGCACCAGCAAGGCCCAGGAAGGCTGGGCACAGCCAGCTGACCAGCCACCATTAAAGCCATCGGTCACACGCATATTTTTGTCTTTATTCTCACCACTTCACCTGCTGACTTTGCTGGAGGAACAGGCACATTGCGTCCTTTCTGGGTCTCTTCGTTCCCAGCAGGCTGCGGTGACCTTCTTAAGCCTTGGGCAGAGTGGCTTAGGTGCACATGACTATGATTGAAAGTGAAAACCCTCCTGGAAATAGCCATGTCCGGTTCCTCCCACAGAGCCCAGTGGTTAGCGCCGGGTCTGGTACACAGCAAGTGCTCAGTGACTGTGGACAGAGCTGGAAAGAGTAAAAGCACGAACCTTTCAGGAGAGGCCTGCGGTGCTGAACTGCCCACTGTGTTGGCACTCGGGGTGGGCCGCAGGGGACTTTGTTCCAAGAGCTTGCAGCAAACGGCTCCGGTGCACTCAGTTCTGCCCGCTCCTCAAAACCTTCCAGGAAGGAGCAGGACGCATCTAGTAGAACAGCAAGCAGTCCTGCACTCCTAGCCATGGTGAAACCCACCCCACAGAGGACGAAAGGCACTCTTTGAGTAAATACAGCATCCTAAAGTGACACTCGCTCATTGAAACAAGGCAATTTGCCTGTTGCCAAATCCCGACCTCACCAGCCCTTGCTGGGAGGGGCTGTCATGGGCAGCCCAGTTCCCAGGACCCCCTCTGCATCTGCCCTCCACCAGCCAACATTCCCCCAGAGACAGCCCAGGTGCAGAGCAGACTTGGCAACTTTGGAGGTATGCCCTGGGCCGCCAACCTGGGAAAACGGGTTCTGCTTTGCGGGGCCCTGAGGATGGTTGGCTTGAAACCTTTACTCTTCTGCAGCGCCTGGTGAAGCCGTACTGGAGCCTGAGGCACAAGGCAGAATGCACACCCCATGTGCATGTACTGAGACATCCTTCTCTGTCCTGAACCCATTTGAAGAAGTGAAAGCCTTACTTATCTTGGCTATGGGGGTTTGGGGCACGCCCATACATTCTGCACCCACGAAAGTGCCTCACCTGCCTCGGCCTGGTTCAGGTCCAGTTCTCAGGAGTGCATTTAGTACCACTGCCAGAGATGAGCTGGTGATTGGACGTCCCATCAGAGAGAACCCCTCTATACTAATGATGCCACCAGAACCATGCCAGGCCCCGAGCTCCAGACTTCATCTCCTTTAAGCCCCCAGCAACCCTGAAGGGGCACTATCGACTCTTAAAAAAAAAAAATTATTTAGTTTAGAGGGGAGGTGCAGGAAGCATCAACACATCGTAGTTGTTTCTTGTATGTGCCTTGACTGGGCAAGCTTGGGGTTTCGAACTGCCAACCTCAGCGTTCCAGGTCGACGCTTTATCCACTGCGCCACCACAGGTCAGGCAGCACTATCTACTCTTGTTTTGCAGGTGAGGAAACTGAGGCTCAGAGAAGCCCACTTGTCTCAGGGAGTCGGCACCAAGGTGTGGGTGGGCCCAGGATGTGGCCTTGTGACTCCCAGCCCAGTGCTCCTGGCCTCCTTCCAACCGCCATTTGACAGTCGTTTTAATCACGGCCTGGGCCGCCGAGATCAATGTCAGGCACTAATAGATTCCGCTGTCTCATTTCTCAACCTAGTTTCCCTTAACTGATATTTCATGGCTATTGTTAATGCGCATTTTTCACTGAGTAATTTTCACAGCCCGAACTTGTAACACATCCTGATGACAAACGTCCCCGGTTTCGAATCCCCCATCAGCTGCAATGTCACCCTCGCCTCCTCCCCAACACCTTCCTCCGACAGCCCATCCAGTTTTATGATCGCTCTGTCCCAGTTATCACTACTGAACCTTTAAGAATCCAGACGCATTTCAAGTTTAATTGAATAAAATTCTTTGTATAATAAATTCTGCAGGAATGCTACATAAATCAGTGTGTCTGGGAGGATTTGTGGCCCACCCCTCCCTTCAGACCAGGCTCGGGAATCTCACTGGCAATACTGGACCCGGGCTGGTCCGATCTTCCTTATTGAGGGGACCAACTTCACCTTTACAGCACAACTTGGGGTGCAGCTTTCATTCACCTTGACCTGTTGCGTTCTTCTCTGGGGGGCCCCTAATGGAAGACAGTGCTTGAGCCCAAGAACAGGCAGGTTGGAGACACCTAGGACTCTGGGGATTTCCCTTGTGTTCTCCCATGCCACAGAATCAGAAACTTCTGATGAAGGCCACCCTCTCCCTGGGTAGACACACACACGTGTCCATAGGTTGCGCACAATTTGAGGAGGTCTGGAAGCCCCAGGTAAGAGTCCGTGTTCTAGAATAACCAGTGCTGCCCCCTCTTCAGGAGTGCATTGAACTCACAAGGCAGCCTCTTTGTGGGGTGCGCACAGCTCCAGCCTTCAAGTGTGAGAGGAGCATGCGGGACTGGCCGGGGAGGCTGCCAGGTGACCTTCAGTGCTTGTGAGACTGCAGGACCGTTAACAGCCCCAGGCAGTTGAAGACCAGCTCTGTCCCTTCCTAGCTTTGTGACTCTGGGCAAGTCATCCCTTCCTCCTTAGACCTGCTTCTCCATCTGTAAAATGGGAATAATACAGCAGTCCCCCCTTATCCGCGGGGAATATGTGCCAAGACCCCCAGGGATGTCCAATTCCAAGGATTGTGCTGAGCCTGATATATACAATGTTTTTCCTATGCATACGTATCTAGGATAAAGGTTAATTTATAAATTAGGCACAGTAAGATATGAACAATAAAAGAACAATCACAATAATATACTGTAATAAAAGGGATACGAATGTGGTCTCTCCCGCTCCGATAATGGAGATGCCTACTAAGTGACTAATGGGCAGGGAGGTCTACAGCTTGGACACTCTGGACAAAGGAATGATTCACGTCCCAGGTGGGAGAGAGATGGCACAAGATTTCACCATACTACTCAGAATGATGCACAATTTAAAGTTTATGAATTATTTTTAAAGTTTTCCACGTAATATTTTTGGACTATGATTCACTGTGGGTAACTGAAACCATGGAAGCAAAACCTCAGATAAGGGAGGACTGCTGTAATATCTATCCAACAGGGAGAGCTTGATGAGGCTTTTTTTGTTGTATTTTTCTGAAGTGAGAAGAAGTGGGGAGGCAAAGAGATAATCCCGCATGCGCCCAACCGGGATCCACCCGGCATGCCCACTAGGAGGCAATGCTTTGCCCATCTGGGGCGTTGCTCTGCTGCAATCAGAGCCATTCTAGTGCCTGAGGCAGAGGCCATGGAGCCATCCTCAGTGCCCAGACCAACTTTGCTCCAATGGAGCCTTGGCTGCAGAAGGAGAAGAGAGAGATAAAGGATAAGGAGAGGGGGAAGTGTGGAGAAGCAGATGGGCGCTTCTCCTGTGTGCCCTGGCCGGGAATAGAACCCAGGACATCCTCATGCTGGGCCAATGCTCTACCACTGAGCCAACTGGCCAGGGTGACGAGGCGGTATTTAAAAGGACTTAGTACATTTCCTGGCATATGTGAGCTGCCATTATTATTATAATTAAATGTCTCACCCTGCCACTTCTTTGCTGAGTCACCTGAAGTGATTGTTTAACCACTCTGAGCCTTGATCCTCACCGTTTATAATTTGGGATACCAGCTTCCAGGGGTTCAGGGAATAAGTCCATGGACCTGGCACGTGGTAGCAGCCCAAAAAAACAATGTAGCTGTTGTTGTTAAATCCCATTTTATCAGTTTCAAAGCACTTTCAAATAGCTCAGGCCCAGATGAAGCTCAGAGAGCCACAGAGCAGTGCATCTGGTTTGTTTAGACTTCCTGGGGGCAGGGGAGGCCAGTGGCCTCCAGAGGGTCTGGTCCTAGTAGACAGGGGCATATGGCTCTAGGAACATCATTCCCAAGGGAAGGGGAGAGGTGACGGTCACAGAGCAATGAGAGCTGAAGGAGATCGCAGAGATCATTGCCCCATTTTACAGATGAGGAAACTGAGGCCAGAAAAGGATAATTTGGTAAGTAAATATTAATAATGATCACTATTTGATCACTGGTTTTTCCAGGCATCTTGCTAAGCCTCTTACATGCAATAATAGTTCGTTTTATTCTTTCAACAGCCCATGAAGGCGATGCTATTATCATCATCCCCAACTTACAGATGAAGAAACTGAAGCCCAGAGAGATGATTCAAGGTCACATGTGTCCAGGAGGTGGGCCTAGGCTTTAAATCCAGGCACTGTGCCTCCAAACCCCACAACTAGCATTTACTCAACACTTAGCTACACACTCAACTGTACCACAACCAGGTTTTTATGTCTTAGTTCTCAGAACCCTATGAGCCATGTAGTTATTCTTCCCATTTCACAGGTGAGGAAACAGGTTCACAGGGGTGCAGTCACTTGCTCAGAATTGCAGTGTCCTCTGGGATGATGAGGATGGTTATAATGATATCATAATAAACAGCAGACATTTGCTGAACTCTTCTTTCGTGCAGAGCTCTTGAAACCCCATCACCATGGTGATACGAGGGCAGGCTCCATGTGCACTTAGCATTTACTCCTACGGCAGCCCATCAGGTGCATATTAGAATCTGTGTTTCAGATACAGAAACCAAGGCACGGAGACCGCACCTTGGCCAGTGTCACATAGCTCATAAGAGGTCAAACCTGGATTCGAACTTGGATCTGCCTGCCTCCAGCACTCTCACCTCCCCAGTGACACAGGTTGTTTGAGTTCTCCCTGTGGGCAGCAGCAGAGCCAGGACAAGAACCCTGGTCTTCAGATTCCGAGGAGGGAAGGGGCACCTTGGGACAGTGGTGATGAGGACGTGATTGACAACTAGGTGGGACAGGGGAGAAGAGGGTACCATAAACCCAGGGGGACCTTCCTGACCCCACTACAAACTCCCTCCCCCAGGAAGGGAAAGAAGCAGGCACAGTTCAGGGGACACGGCGATAAAGGCAGCCTGAAGAACTGATTAAAGAAATGGCAGAAAGGTATGCAGCTGACTCAGGACCTGGGGGAGGCTGGGGGACCTCTCTCTCCCCCACCGGATGCTCCCAAGGCACGAATCTTTTGGCCCACATCCCTCCCCAGCGAGCGGGTGCCTTATTTACGATCACCTTGGAAGGGTCGAGCAGACATATGTTGCTAAGGGTCGTTTATTCTTGTTTATAAAATTTATGGCTTCACCTCGATTACACACTGTCAAAACGGGAAGGATTGGCCCCAAAGTCTCTTGCCGCATGACTGCCTCAGACGTGCGTACATCTGTTAACTCTGTAGGAGCTGTAGAGGGAAATAAGGTTGACGATAACTCACAGGCTTGCGGTCCCGTCACAGGTGTGGGCGGCAGGCCTCGGGAAAAGACATCCATCCAGGTGCCTACGTGGGAACGAAGGTTAGGATCTGCCAGTGGCCACTCCAGGTGGCATTGGATCCTGCCCCCTGCTTGGCAATGGACTCTGTCAGGAGACTTCGGGTAGGGTAGTGGGAGGAGGAGGAACTTGATTCTGATGGTCCCCGGGGGTCCTGCCACAGGACCGGGCAGCTGGAGAGAGTACAAAGCCTGTGGCTCTGCGCCTGCAGACTTCAGTGTGGAGAGAGAAACATCGACTCTCCCCTGTTGGGGATTGGAGATAGGTATGACCTTTCAGGAGGGCAATCTGGCAGTGCAGACGCAAGCCCCAGAAACATGCCTCCTTATGGCCCAGCAATTCCACGGCTGAGAATCTCTCTGAAGGAAATAGATATGTATGTTGGTGGAACTATTAGGATTTTTTTTCCCAGTGCAGTGCTGCTCATTATGGTAAAAACTTGGAAACAAATGTCCAACAATAGGGAGCTAGTTAATAAATAAATAAATAAATAAATAAATAAATAAATAAGGGACACTCAGAAATAGCATAAAGATACTGAAAATGATGGTGCCTATGGATTTATTACTGTAGAAAATTGTTCACAATCTATTAAGTAAAAATAAAAACACCAAGTTCTATAATAGTATATAATGGGGCCAAATCCTATAAAAGAGATACATGTGTGAATATATACCACAGACAAAATGCACAGAGCCGTTCCTAATGTTCATAATACTTATGTCTAAGTCATGGTATTATGGGGTGTTTTAACTTTCACTTTTGTTTGGATTTTCCAATTTTTTTAAACAGTGAGTTAGGGTTGAACTGGACAAGGCTTACCTGTGTAATAAACTTGAGTGAAACAGAAAAGGAACAGATAAGTGCTTTCCCTGCCTGTAATAAATCACCTACCTCCCTTGGGATGTTTGGAGCCAACAGGAGGGTGCCCTCCAGTTGCCAAAGCCATAGGGGTCCCTCCCACGTCTATGACCCTGGAGACCATGCCCTGTGTTGGTTCTGCTGGAGACGGCTGGCTGTTGAGAGTGTTGCCCCTGGTCAGCCCGAGTCTGGATGCTTGGCTTCCATCCATCACACCACACCAGCTTTTCACAAGAGCTGAGGATGCTGGCATTCTTCTCTGGCCCTCGGGATCTGCTAGAGAATTCCTTTCCTGTCCATGTGAGGCACAGCTCGTTCCCGCTGCTTGCAGCTCAAGATCACTCACTGGTGGTGGGCAAAGGTGGGCAGCTTTCAACCTCCCAGTTCACAGTGTGACCACCTGCTGGGACAAGCCACCCAGCTCGTTCACCTGGGGCTACTGTTACAGCAAACCAAGAAGGAAGAAAGACCAAGGGACTCTGGCCATTGCTGCAGAAGCAGTGGCAAATTCACTGTCATTATTAAGGTGTTTTGGAGGTCGAGGGACAAGGTGACAGTATGTGCTCATACATCTCCTTGGATTAGTTCTGCCTCTTCCCCTCTTCCCCTCCTCCACCCCCTCAACCCATACTGAGCTCTCTGTAGGGTGGTGTCCATATTCTTCCTGCCTGTATCCCCAGCACCCAGTCCAACCTGGAGCATGGGTAGGTCTCACATGCCTATTTGCTGGATGAATGGACGTGAGCCTTGACTCCCCAGCAGTCAGGCTTCCTGGGCCAGCTCCTGGCTGGGACACCGGCCAGCTGCCAGGTCCATCTGGCTGGCACCATCTGTGATGATGACAAAACCATCGGGCTGCACGGCAGACTTCATGCCGTCCCTCACCACCCTATGCAGGGTGATGATCCTTTCCTGGACAGGGTCCCTGGGTGGGGCATAAGCAGGTCAGGGAGTCAGTGGGGCCAATCCCTGTAGGGGAAGGATCTTGGGGCCTGATGTCTGGTACAGGTGCCCAGAGCAGGCAAAACTGTCAAGAGGACAAGGCATCATTGTCCCTGTTCCCTGTCTCTTTGCCCTAAACTTCAGGTTCCCCCTCTCCCCTTGGAGCCCCTTCTCCTGCATCCCACCTTGATTTGTACCCAAATAACTTCTAGCCCTCTTCACTGAATGGGACATCTGGCACAGAATGTCACAAAATAAGGCTTTTGATTTTTAGGTGGGCGTGTCTCACATAGGAGGCCACCAACGTATTTTGGGGACTTTGCAGTATCTTTTCCTTTGGCAGTACAAAGGAAGCCTTCTATGCACGAATTCCTCCTGGGTGCCCAGGCTTGGTGCCAGCTGTTATAAAAGGGCCCGTAAGGCTTCGAACACTTCTTTCTGGAATCCCTGGATTTTTTTTTTTTTTTTTGAATCCCTGGATTTTGACAGGCCAGTGTCCTACCCTGACCCTCAGGCACTCCCAGACCGGGGGTGGGGGGAAGTAAGCCCTCATAGATGAGGAAAGCCACGCAAGGCAAAGCTGGAGAAAAGGGCAGGTTTGAGATGGCTTTCCTGCTGGCTGTAAGGCTGGGTTTGTCAAACAGAATGAGACAGGGCCATGTGTCCTCAAGACTGATCCTCACAAAGGGACAGGAGCCGAGTGTGTCCAGACGGAGTTGCAGAACATTACTTCATACACTGATGAATTGTCTGGATTCTTTTCAACCGCACCTACCACTTTTTATCGATTACTGTGTAGAACATGCAATGTGGCCCTGGCTGGTTGGCTCAGTGGATAGAGCGTCAGCCCAGTATATGGACATTCTGGGTTTGATTTCTGGTCAGGGCACACAAGAGTAGCGACCATCTGCTTTTCTCCGCCTCCCTCTCCCTTTTTTCTCCTCCCTCTTCCCCTCCTGCAGCGACTGGCTCAACTGGTCTGAGTGTTGGCCCTAGGCATAAAGAAGGCTACGTTGGTTGGAGTGCATCAGCCTTAGGTGCTAAAAATAGCTCAGTTGATTCGAGCATTGATCCCAGACAGGGGTTGTTGAGTGGATCCCGGTCAGGGTACATGTAGGAGTCTGTCTCACTATCTTCCCTCCTCTCACTTAAAAACAACAAAACAGCCTGACCTGTAGTGGCGCAGTGGATAAAGCATCACCTGGAATGCTGAAGTTGCTGGCTCAAGGCCCTGTACTTGCCTGGGTCAAGGCATATGCAAGAAGCAACTATGAGTTGCTTCCTGCTCCTCTCCCGTCTTTCTCTCCTCTCTAAAACAAAAAAACAAAACAACAACAGAGAAACATGCAATGCAGAGTGATGGCTGCCTCTGGGAAGTGGGTAAGAGGAACAGGAGTCTGGATGGTGCAGAAGGGGACTTTAGTTTTATCAGAAACGTGTGACTTAAAATCAGAAGCAAATGTGACAAATTGTCACCTGCTATCACCTCTGGTTAGGCAGTGAGCAGTTAGACTCAGGTTCTGTTATGTGACTTTTTTTTTTTCTTTTGTATTTTTCTGAAGCTGGAAACGGGGAGGCATTCAGACAGACTCCCGCATGCGCCCGACCGGGATCCACCCGGCATGCCCACCAGGGGGCGATGCTCTGCCCATCCGGGGCGTTGCTCTGCCACGACCAGAGCCAGTCTAGCGCCTGGGGCAGAGGCCTCGGAGCCATCCCCAGCACCGGGGCCATCCTTTGCTCCAAGGGAGCCTCAGCTGCGGGAGGGAAAGAGACAGAGAGGAAGGAGAGGGGGAGGGGTGGAGAAGCAGGTGGGCGCCTCTCCTGTGTGCCCTGGCCAGGAATCGAACCCGGGACTTCCGCATGCCAGGCCGATGCTCTACCACTGAGCCAACCGACCAGGGCCTTGTTATGTGACTCTTTGTATCTTCTTTCCACTGCGGGAGCCCATGTGCTTAAGCCCCGGCCACCCCATCCTGAGCTACCCAGGGATGTGGTCAGAAAGCGCTCCTTCAGATAAAAAGCGGAACACAGCCATCGCGTGCTGAAGTACAAATTTAATAAAGCCTTTGACTACATTTTAATCCATAAGTTATCTGTGAAAACAAAAAAAACCCCAAAACTAATTAGAGCCATCAAGAGCCATTGCGGTGTCCCTGAACACCTACTATAAAAGTACAGATTTAGTGTTTTAGATAGTGCAATATTTCCAGCTGTTGAAGAGAAGGATTTAAATGAAATTACAAACTACCCCTCCTCGTCAAAACAAAGTTGATGTGGGTGCTCAGGAACCTCTCTCGGCCCAGTCCCACACAGGATAATCCTCAGGTGATCAAGACGGGACATTTTTTTGTGCACGCTAAGATTCTGTGGGCCATTCACTAAACACATGGAACCTGCTCAGTGCACACACAATGGGACTGAGCATTTAGAGAGGGGCAAATCCACAGACTCAGAGATAACTAACAAATCCTAATGATAAGTTCCTGTCTGTAAATTCTTTGCTGTCCTTCCATCAAAGGAAAGCCCACACTGTTCTCTAGCACAGGGTTCCAGCATAGCCAGACTCAGACGCGGACACCACAGAACGCTGGTACCTCACAGAAACGCTGCCGGAAGCCACGGAGACAGGTCCTGGTCACTTGGCCGCTGAAATGGAGGTTGTTGCTGAAAGGTGCTTTGCTGCTGGGAAGAGAGTGAGCAACAAGCCCGAAGCCGCTCCACGGAGCAGAGGGACCAGGCACTTCTGGCTTCCATTCTGGCTTCCGTCTCCATGGTGGGGAGACAGGAGGGGGTGATGAGTGGGCGAGAGTGGATGGTTGTCAACACAGACCACTAACGTGGCCTTTGCCTCGATTCCCTGGATCTGAGGTTCTCATGATAAAGGTGAAGAATGAGGACAGAAGAACACAATGGATTGAAAGAGAAAAAGTAGTAAAAAAATAAAACACAGATAACCAACCCAGAGGGCCGTGAGTCCGGAGCCCCGTGAGCTGTCAGTGCGCAGGGCCCCGGGTTCCCTGTGCTGAGGAAGGATGAGTGCGAGACCCTTGTCTCCTGGGACTTTACAATCAGTGCAGCAAAGCCGCGCCCAGACGGGACAGGTACCTTCGCGAGTGTTTGTTCCTTACTAGGTAACAAGTGGGCAGACAAGCAGGAGAGAGCTTCAGGTAACAGCCAGAGCCTTCTAGAACGGAGCTGCTCTTAGGACCAACAGGTTTTTTCTGGCAAACCCAGGATGCCCACATGAACGCACAGCCGGGAACAAGCCAGTGGAGGCTCCCTGGCAGTGCAGCCCGCTGAGGACTCGTGGTTTCCTGGTGGGCGCAGCGCCCCGAGCTTCCTGTGCTGGTGACCTCCCCAGCAGGCATCTGCTTCTCTGGGGGGCCGGGGACTCGGCTGGCTGGAGAGGCTGCTGTGGACGGCATGGAGGCAGAGGCTTTGTTGGGTGCATAGAGACTTGGCAAGGCCTTACCTGAGTAGTTTTCAGAACGGAAGGAGAGCGTCCCATGCGTACTAGGCTTCGTGCACTTGTCACGAATGCCACTCTGGAGCCTTGGAGCGCCTGGGTCTTGTTCATGCACATCTCACTCAGAAAGTTAAGGAAAGAGTCACAAAAAGACCAAACTCTCAAAAAGAGAAGCCCCTCTGCAATCACAGGCCTGGGCTTCAGGCCACTGCGATGTAGGAAGAAAGGACCAATGCTGGCGGACTCCAGAGGTTTATTTCCGATACCCTTTCCCCTTCAGTGTCACCCGGAGAATGCTGTGCAGAGTCGTCATGTGCGTCTAAAGTTCTTGAGGCCACAGGGGAGTGTCATGGCTATAGAGAGGGCCTGGGGGCCACTGTCCCCTGGCATGCTGGTCCCGCTGCTAGGGCAATGCAGCCTTCTGGTGCGGGAGGTCCCTGGCGGGCCAGGCGTCTGTGGGGCAGGCGGCGGGGTGGGGCTAGGACAGCTCGAAGCCCGTGTTCATGCTGACGGCGTAGCGCAGCTTCTCCCGGAGGACGCTCTTCTTGCTGTAGTTGGGCAGCTTGAGCAGGTTGAAGCAGGTGGAGGAGGTGGGCAGACGGCCACCTGGCTCCCGCTTGCGGATGGTGAAAAAGCCCCGGAGGACGCTGCCCAGGGTGTCGCCGGTGTCCTGCAAGCACACATCACAGCCTCGGGTTGGGAGCTGTCTGGTGTGGGAGCCTGGGCAGGTGCCAAAACGGGAGGTCAAGGAAGAGGACCCAACCAGCACCAGGGTGCCGAGCGGAGTGGGCGTGCGGCCCCGGTGTGGCTGGGCCTGAGTGTGCATCCCAGTGCCGACGTCAGGCCCCAAACTGAGAACAAGCCTCGGGGCGAGCACACCGAGGCAGCCCTGGCTCTGCGGGCCTGTACAGGGGTTCTATATTAAGCTCTAGGAACTGGGAACTCTGAATAACCGCTAATTATCAAGTAACCAATTTTCAAAGAGCCAGAACACTGTAAAAATCATGTAGGTCCCAAAACTTTTCCTCCTTGACCTTACCAGTGCTGTGGCCATGGCAGACTGTCACTTGGGGCAGCCTTCCTAAAGCAAGGGGGCTAGTGTCACCCAAGAGAGACTGGAGCCCAGACTGCAGCATCCTGAAAGGGGTGACGCTCAGGGACCACTAGGATGTCAGGAGTGGGGGGAGAGGCACTTTTAACAAGGGCTATTATTTGAGCACCAATCCCACAGAGCAGGAACACCCCTAAGGCATTCATTCATTCATTCATTCTTTCTTCACAGATGACAAAAGGAAGTCACTTGTCCAGACATGCAGATGGAGGAGTTGGCAGTCAGTCCTTGCTTGTTCAATTCCTAGGCTCCTAGGCCCATGATGGCGAACCTTTTTATAAAAACCGCCCACGCCCTGGCCGGTTGGCTCAGCGGTAGAGCGTCGGCCTAGCGTGCGGAGGACCCGGGTTCGATTCCCAGCCAGGGCACACAGGAGAAGCGCCCATTTGCTTCTCCACCCCTCTGCCGCGCTTTCCTCTGTCTCTCTCTTCCCCTCCCGCAGCCAAGGCTCCATTGGAGCAAAGATGGCCCGGGCACTGGGGATGGCTCTGTGGCCTCTGCCTCAGGCGCTAGAGTGGCTCTGGTCGCAACATGGCGACGCCCCGGAGGGGCAGAGCATCGCCCCCTGGTGGGCAGAGCATCGCCCCTGGTGGGCGTGCTGGGTGGATCCCGGTCGGGCGCATGCGGGAGTCTGTCTGACTGTCTCTCCCTGTTTCCAAGCTTCATAAAAAAATAAATAAATAAATAAAATAAAAATAAAAACCGCCCACTTTTGCAGTGCTAGTCAACCTGGAGGGACCAAAAGTGGGCGGTCCCTCCTTTTATAAAAAGGTTCGCCATCATGGCCTTAGGACTGGCTCCCAGGAGCCCAGCTGCCTGCCCTGTGGCGGGCACAGCAGACAACACTCCCCCCAGCAGCGGTACCTGGTCATCTGACACTTCGACACAGCGAATGGAGAAAGGAGGCTTGAGGTAGGCGAATCCCAAGAGTGGAGGCCGGGAGCAGCTGGTCACAAACTGCAACACAAGGCATGGGATCAGCAGACAGAGGGGCTCGTGCTCCCCCAGAAACGGGCCCTTGCTGTCTGCTGTGCTGTTTTATTTGCTCCGGTCTCAGTATCGTTAACTGCGTTCAGCTGGCAGGCTGAGTCACAGAAGGCACATTCAGCCCAAGAACTGGGACACATCTCACATGGCTCTTAAGGGCTCTCTCTGGGGCTAAAGCACATGAGATCCCCAGCAGCGGACACGACTAGTCATTTGTGGGTGTCTGGTGGAGAATGTGTGGCTGAAGAGTTAGGACCAATGCAAACGGCCAGCAGGGGAGTGGTCTCCAGCTGGACTGCCAGGAAGGCAGAGGAATCACTCTGTTGACAACTCTTTTCAGGGATGCCATGCAGCAAAGGCACTGAGAGGACAGCAACCAAGTGTGGCACGGGAGAAGGCTGTGCCAAGGGCTACGGCCCCAGGGCTGGGGGGCAGGGAGCCCTGATGCGGCCACACCGCTCTGCTTAGCTTCTTAGCCACGCAGGGAGGATGCAGAGGTGTGCTTGCCCAAGCCCCCACCTGCTAGTTTGCAGAGCAGTCTGTGCGTTTGGCTCCAGGGGGCCCTTCTCTAACAGACTAACCTGCTCTCAGCACGCTGACAAAAATCAGGCCTCAGAGCCAGCAAGATGGAAGGGCAGACCAGGGCCCCGGGCACACCAACTAGGACCTAAGGGCAGGCAGCCACACTTCCCTGCTACACTCTGGAATTCATTTCTAGATGGCAGCACCACTGTCATTTCTCACAATGTGCACAGGGAAGTCCTAAGAAACCATTTACTTCCTTTAGTTCAACAGTAGCCAAAACTGCTCTCCCTTCTCTGGGGGATGCAGGGAGCTGCTACTCACAACGAGCTTGCTTCAAAATTCTGTGGTGAGTTCACTGTGTAGGTCTTTCAATAAGCACTACTATTTAAACAGTTATAACTGGGTGTGAGATTCCTGAGGTCTTCTGAAGATGGTTTGTGTCATGCTTCAAAAATAGTTTTTTATAAAAATATTGACAAGACAGATTACTGTTCTAATGTGTTTTCTTCACCACCAGAACCATAGAACAGTTCCTATTTAGCAAGCACTGTGGAGGCTGCACACTGCCAAGTGCTCCGTGAACCCGACCTCATCTCATCATTCTGCAATGCTGTGTGGTTCGACCTGGATTAAGGAGGAGGAGACAGACCCGAAGAGCCTGTGCACATTCCCACTCATGCTGCCCAGCCAGGCTTGCAGCCAGCCGCTGCTGGGGAGGGCAGGAGGGAGGGCGCTCCCACTCTCCTGGGACAGGAGGAGGATCGGAGGCACGGGAAGCCCCCAGATGTCCTGCTGTCACTGCAGTTCAAGAAAGCAGTCACGTCCCCTCCCGAACAACAGTTCTGTGGCTCCCACCTGGCTCTGGGGACTGTCTGCAGCTGCAGCAAAGGGCAGACTCATGACAGGAACTGCAGGTTTGGTGACAGGCTCTCCAAAGACACCAGACACCTGCCCACAGAAGGGACCAGGACTGCATGGTGAGAGACACTGGCTTTCCTCTCTAGGAGAGGCAGGGACTATTTTTCCCACAAAAGGCACTGCTGGAAAAACTCATTCTCTTAAGAACCAACTTCTGGAAGTGTGTCTGCTTGCCCACCGAGTCCCTCTAGATCTGCGAGGATGACCAGTGTGTGTCTACATCTGTAGACTGAAGGGAGAACCTCCCTGACCTCTTCTTGGAAATACAAAACAAGGAGAAAGAAAACCCATTTCAACTGGTGATGATATTGTCCCTGAGGTCACATGGGACTACAAGAAACCCAAATGTCTAAAGGAAAATATTTCAAGAAACTTAAATTTATCCCCAAGAGTATGGCAAAATGTTCATGATGAAATAGCAAATAGAAGAGCAGATAGCAAAGTGATATGATTCCATTTCTATAAAAATAAACACATAAAACACAGCCATGTGTGTCATCTGGTGTCCTATGAAACACTTTGCTGGTGTCAGTAACAAAAACAACATGGTGGCACTGGGGGAACATTTTGAACGTTATTACTTTAAAGACACCATACAGGGGTCTGGGTTAATGTCAGCCATTCTGTTTGCAAAATATACATTAATACTCGTCTACTTAATTGTATGCATTTTATTGGGACATCATATGTATGGTATTGCCTGTTCATACTCTTGAGAAAAAGGGTACACAGAGGTGGTCCCTGATGAGCAGACATGGAGACTGTTTAAAGCCTACACTGTAGGAACACAGACTGTTTAAGAGCTTGTCTCTATTTTCTTGAGATAAAGTGATAAACACTGTTTACTTCTATAATGACAGGAAAGCGAGAAAAAGGTTTGGCAAGGCCAGCACCAGCGAAGGGCAGATGCAGGCCTGTCCCTGCACAGCGTCCGCAGCAGGCTCACTGGCTCACTGGCCTCAGCCTCAGCCACCTCGCGGCCCTCTCTGGTTACTACCTGACCCACCACCTAGGTCTGCCCTCGGGAAGGACATGCTGATAAGATGAGGTCCTCTTGGTAACTTAATTTTTTTCAGTATGAATTATTAATCAGCTTCTAGATTTATGAGAATATCCATGTATGCACGAATGCGTGACTAGGTCACATGTACAATACCTTCAGAAACATGGCTCTCTCGTTGGGGGTGAAGTCAGAGGCCAGAATATCCCAGAGCCAGATAATGACCCTGTGACTTCCATGGAAACCACCATAGTACACTGTGTGCTTCCTGAAAAGAATCCAGACAACGGGCTCAGCCACAGACACAGATAAGCACGAGATTCAGACAAGTGGCACTACTAACTAGTAAGTTCTCTTAAAGCCAGGAGTTCATGCCTTAATAACCCAATGTCCCTGGAAGCTGAATAGGCGGAGGTTTCATGAGCTAGCCCTGCTGTTCCCAAGCACGAGCCAACAGGAGATCCTGCAATACTGTTTCCTAGAATTTCAGAGCCCAGCAGTCCTCAAGATCTGCTTCCACCTCACTCTCCAGGCAGACAAGTGGTTGAGCTTTTATCCCACAGCAATTCACCCATGGCCAGGGAGCATCTTTGGCGATGGGCTCCTGAAATAACTCCGAGAGGAACCCAGCAAGCGAGCAGCTAGCTTTCTAGGAGGCCCAAGTCTTTCACCCTCACCCTCTCACTCACTCCTTACTTTAAATCTTCCAGATCAATCTCAGCATTGTCACCGGAGATGAGGCGCTGAAGCTCAGGGGTTGAGAACATCCGGATCCACTCGGGTTTGATGATAGAACGGAATCCACTAATGAGGGCAGCTGTCTGGTTTTTGATTTGAGTGTGCATTCGAAAATGTGCCATCAGATGGATGTAGCTAATTCTGTTGCCAACAAAAGAAAACAATGGAAATTAACAGGACAGGGCAGGCTGTTCCCAGTGGGCTGGAAGATGAGTTGTCACTGATGGACCATTTTACAAAAACACAAATAGTACCAGAACATTTCACCAGAACAACGGAGATGATGATAGCTCTCCTGAACAGTAAGTACACTGTGCGCCACTGTGAATGCATTAAATGTTCAAGGACATGCCCTCATTTACTCCGCCAAAAAAACACTTGGGTCATATACATCAGGATAACACCTACCCAACGTGTCAGGAATCAAAGCAAGACATTCTCCAGGTGAGGAGAGAACCCTTCTTGGTACAAAGGATATTTTTCAGACTTGTATTCATCCTTTTGTAAACAAACCAATTAAAATATAATTCAGTCCTACAATAAGCTTTAAAGCAGAGAAAAACAGTTTTGTGTTGAAACTTCAATCAGAACCTCACTAATGTGGACCAAGAGTCTAGACCAGGGGTCTCAAACTCGCGGCCCGCCGAACAATTTTGTGCGGCCCACAGACTAATCCACGAAGTTCAAAATATTTTGGATAAAATTAAGTAAGCCTAGGGGCCTACTTGTATTTTTCATTCCTCTAGCATCCTAGCTAGATATTAGCTTAGTTAACAGCAGTTGTGATGCGAACTACAGTTTCTGGTTGTTTTGTGACACTGAGTAAACTGCATGTACGATTGTGCTTGTTGTACTGATTTTTTTTTGTTTTCAACTGCAGTGAGAAAAGTGTTGCATAACAGTTGCCTTTTGTAGACCTAGTGCGGCCCGCCCAACGGCTGTGATCTTGCCCTGTGGCCCACATGCTGAGTTGAGTTTGAGACCCCTGGTATAGACCATGAAAAGGTAAACCTGCAGAAAGTTCTAATCAAACGCTGTTGGCTTAGGTTTAGTTTCAACTAGGAAGTCAGAGCACTAACAATGGCTCCAAGCAGACTGTGTTCTGGGTCTGTTTTTTTTTTTATTGATTGATTTTTAGAGAGAGAGGAGTGAGAGAGAAAGAGAGAAGGGGGAGGAGCAAGAAGCATCAACTCCCGTATGTGCCTTGACCAGGCAAGCCCAAGGTTTTGAACCGGCAACCTCAGTGTTTCAGGTCGACGCTTTATCCCACTGCACCACCACAGGTCAGGCTTCTGGGTCTGTTTTTATGAACACAATGATCACATCTACAACTCTGTAGTATACTTCAATGTTTTGTTTTTTGTTTTTTTGTATTTTTTTTTTCTGAAGTTGGAAACAGGGAGGCAGTCAGACAGACTCCCGCATGTGCCTGACCGGGATCCACCCGCATGCCCACCAGGGGGCGATGCTCTGCCCATCTGGGGCGTTGCTCTGTTGCAACCAGAGCCATTCTAGCGCCCGAGGCAGAGGCCATGGAGCCATCCTCAGCGCCTGGGCCAACTTTGCTCCAATGGAGACTTGGTTGCGGGAGGGGAAGAGAGAGATGGAAAGGAAGGAGAAGGGGAGGGGTGGAGAAACAGATGGGCGCTTCTCCTGTGTGCCCTGGCCAGGAATTGAACTCGGGACTCCTGCACACCAGGCCGACACTCTACCACTGAGCCAACTGGCCAGGGCTTGTTTTGGTTTTTTTATAAATAAAGTTTTATTAATTTTAATGGGGTGACATCAATAAATCAAGGTACATATATTCAAAGAAAACATGTCCAGGTTATCTTGTCATTCAATTATGTTGCATACCCATCGCCCAAAGTCAGATTGTCCTCCGTCACCTTCTATCTAGTTTTCTTTGTGCCCTTCCCCCTCCCCCTCTACTTCAATGTTTTTGAACAGTTAAAATCATTCCAACAGTTTTGCTAGCACTGCTGATTTCGTAGCAAATCATTTACTCAGAGATAAAAGAACCTGAACCCAGAATTCCGAATCAGTACAGCTCAAATAGATCCGTTTTACTCCACGGCACTCAGATCTAAGTTACTGACCTGGAGAATATCTCTATTTAAAAAAATTATCCAGCAGCAAATGTGCACATTAATATACTTCAATACAACCTTTTCTATTATTTATTATCTGTGACTCTATCTGATACTCTTTGAAGCCACATACTAACACTGTTCCATTTTGCCAAAAGAAAGAGAGGGACTTACCCAGTTAACAACTAGGAAATGCAAGATCAAAGATCACCCTGAAGGAGGGAGAACTGGCATTGCCAGGCCTCTAAGGGTAGTTTACAGAACTGAATGTCCTCGCTCTTACACTGCGGTTTTACGCTGAGAACACGTAAGGGTTTGTGAAATAGTTTCCTACATAGGTTTCCGGGCAGTGCAGGCATCTCACTCAACAAAGGTGTGCTGATCCACTTCCTCTGGCTGTCATACAAGCAACTCCTACCATCACCCCGTGCCTTCATGTCTGGCAAAAAGAATGCCAATCTCAGGGTGGCTGGCTGTGACGTGTCAGGTTTGATGATGGTAACAATCACTGCTCTCCTTTATTAAGGCCCCTTCTTTGAGCCTGATACCCTGGAAGGTACTGTTCATGTGTCACCTCACATGAAGCCCTCTGAGGGGAAGGTTAGAGGGCACGTGGTGGGCAGTACCAGGATCCACTTGTTCTGATGCCTCCAGGCAGATCCTCCCAGCCAGGCTCTCTGTTCTTTCTTAGTTGTCAAACCAACACCTTGGGGTCAAGGGTCAAACTGCTGTATTTTAATCCTGTTGAGAACTAGGTCTGTTCTTCTGACTTCAGACAGTCCAAATACAAGCTCCCACGTAAGCAGACTGACCAAACCAACCAACCCGAGAGAGAAGTGATGCTCAGGAACACCGGGCCAAACGACTCACCAGGTGGGGCTGAGCTCACACTCATCACTGAAGAGAGTGACGCTCAGGTTACAGTTCAGATGCTCAGCTGAGCCTGGTGGTAGGGGAAGATCGACAGATTGATAAAGGGGCCAATATCGACTCCTCGTGCTGGGTTCTGCTGTTTTAATTAGGTAGGAACAGGGCCGGGTGGAGACAGTGCATTGAAGGATTTTGCTTCTAGGGACCAAAGAGGTTGACGCTTATAGATTCCTAAAAGCCTGTTATCTGTGACAACAGCTGCCAGGCCTCCGAGTCTCCCCATGTCTAAGGACCTGTCTGCTGCATTTGAATTCGTCACTATGTGATCCCCAAAACAGTGTGCTATACAACTGCCACACACTATTATTCCAACGTGATCTGCCCCCGAGGTGTCTTTCTGCCTCGGAGCCCTCTGGGTTGAGGACTGCATGCCCGAACGGCTCAGAACCCATCTGTCTGCATCTAGAGCCGTCATTCAATTCCTCCAGACACTGTGGCCTGGGCGCCTCTGACCTTAGAAGTGCTACTGCAAAAAATAAATTGTCAATTCTTATTTTGCAAATCGAATTTAATACGATTTTGGCCTATGAACTGTAACCAGTAAATTCCATTATGATATTTATGGCCTCTTTCTACTTCAATCTATCTTAATAAATTCTCAAAGTAAGCCCAGGGAGCCGGAATGAAGTCTTTTCAAGTGGTGACCTTAAAAATCGAATTGCTATACTCACTTATTTTCATTTGTAACAGGAATGGTCTTCCCTCCAGGAATCAGTTCATGGCAAACAAGCTGGGGAGAAGATGGGGAACAATTACTCGCGAGAATTCTAATGGGGGAATAAAGCTCCTGGAGATGAGAGGGTCCGATACCAACATCCACAATGACAGAATTAAGATGAGACACGTTTGTGATTCATTATTTTCACAAAAAGCCTGGGCTTAAACATCGACAAGCAGCCCTGGCATGGTCAATATGGAGGGTTTCCTCTCATTGGGTCCTTGTTCAAATATCTGTATGAGGCTTTGAACGCGTTAGCATTTAAGCACAGCAGGATGATTAAATCAATGCTGGTGCACTCACACCCTGGAACATTGTGCAGCTGTTAAAAAATATGATAAAAATGTATATTTTTGAAAAGGTGTGTGCATGGGGGAAGCACGCATGGCATGGTTTCATTTCTGCAAACAGAATTACGTGCGTGCCCAGGGAGGAACACCTAGGAGGACATGCACGTGTTCTCAGCGGCACTCTCCAGGCCTGGCATGGTGCGTGGTTTCCATTTTCATCTTTATGCTCATGTTAGAGTTGATATTTGGTTAGGAGTCTGCATTATTTTTAAAGTCAGGAGAGAAAATTAAGAATGTCATGAGAAAGTCTCAAAATCTGATTTAAAGATCTGGAAATGCTATACTCAACTAGTTGCCTCAACTTCAGTAACTTCTGTGGGTTACCTATAAAAATCAAAGAATGGGCCCTGGCCAGTTGGCTCAGCGGTAGAGCGTCGGCCTGGCGTGTGGGGGACCTGGGTTCGATTCCCGGCCAGGGCACATAGGAGAAGCGCCCATTTGCTTCTCCACCCCCCCCTTCCTCTCTGTCTCTCTCTTCCCCTCCCGCAGCCAAGGCTCCATTGGAGCAAAGATGGCCTGGGCGCTGGGGATGGCTCCTTGGCCTCTGCCCCAGGCGCTGGAGTGGCTCTGGTTGCGGCAGAGCGACGCCCCGGAGGGACAGAGCATCGCCCCTGGTGGGCGTGCCAGTCGGGCGCATGCGGGAGTCTGTCTGACTGTCTCTCCCCGTTTCCAGCTTCGGAAAAAAAAAAAAAAATCAAAGAATGCATCCTTCTAAAGCTAACTTTAATAGAGATATTATTAATATAACTCTGAAGATGTAGAAAGTTTGGAAAACAGTGACCTCTAGAGCAACTGCTGTGTAAAGCTTAGGGCACACCAGAGGATTTTAAAACTACAAGGGCCCTCACGAGTCGCTCAGCATGGTGTTTCCCACAGAGGGTTCCAGGGAACACGCTGTCCGTGAGCTATGATCTGAGAAGGCTTCTGTGAGATGGCATCTCCCTCTCTGAAAGGAGTCCCATGACCAAGAGGGCTGGGAAAGCTGAGGCTAACATACCCACACTAGGTCTCGTTCTCACAGGCCTCTCGGAGCCCTTCTGTGCCAGCACGCTTGGTGCTCTCAGGGGGCGGGGGCATGCAGGCATTTACAGAGCATCTGCTGACAATGGTTCACATTTGGCAAATGGTGCTTTTTGAGATAAGAAAATTGTGGCTTAGAGAGACCTCTCCGAGGCAACACAGGCTGGGCTCCACAAGCCAGCCCTGCACTGTTGAGCTCAGGGCGTGGTATCTCCAGAGTGGCCCTCTGACCACGTGCACACAAAGGCTCGTCAGTGTCCACTGGGACACAACCGGAAAGGACGGAGGGCACTTCCAAGAAAAGCCGAAAGGAAAAACTCGGGGAGGAAACAACGCTGCCGCCACGATTCCCAGGGTCCTTCTCTCTGCTCTTCGAGATGAGTTGGAACAGGGTAGCATTCTGTTAGCGGCATGCCTCCTCAGTGCTGTACCCTCCCTTTCTAAGTCACACTCCTCGTGTGTGACGGTTAATCCTCACCATGGTAACAAAAATCTACAGACAGGGAGGTACAGCTTTCATCAGGAATGACCCAGAGTGCAATATCAGCACAGCAGGGGACCTCGGCAGAGTGGGGGCCGAGCAGACAAAGGTCAGGTCAACTGGGAACAGAAGGAGAAATGCCTTCCTTCCGGCCAGGTGGGTCGAGGGGGGTGGACACGGGAGCCAGGGGGCAGAGGCCAGACAGACAGATCGCCATCCGTGGACCTCATAGGGAAGCAGCAACAGCAGGGCGGGCCTCAGGAAGCCAAGAGGGAGAAGATGAGTTCAGCCAGAGGCCGGCCTACCTGACCCATGACGTCCTCATCATACGACAGCGTGAGGCCCAAGTCAGCAATGTCCCCATCGTAGCGCTAATAAAACAGAGAAGGAGAAAGTGTTGGGACCAAGGAGAACTATGTCCTTGAAAAACTGAACACTCCTGCCTACAATGTCTGCTTGAGCAGTAACTGCTGCGGCTGCTGTACAGCTTGAAGCAAAGCAAAAGGTCCCTCATCACTTTGAGGAAGGAGGCCATGAGCATCAGTCCCAAGAGGTGTCTCCAGGGGGCACGTGGGGGCCTGCGGTGATGGCACAGAGGGCGTCTCCACCATGGCAGGAACCCTCCTGCTGGCACACCACACCCTGCAGGGCCTCACATCTCTGCCTTCACGTTAGTGCTCAGCTAAGCCCTCCCACCTTTCCACACTGACCTTAATGGAAGTGAGGTTTTTATAGAACTCAGAGTCCAGGGAAGGCAGTTCGTCCACAGAGCTATAGAAGATACTGTGGTGGTGCCCAAGCAGCTGGCTCAGGAAGAAGGATGCAAAGGGCACGTCCACCACAATTCCCTGGGAGAGAGGAAAGACAGAAGCTTGCCATCGCCGTATGTCTAGGATTCCGTCTCAATAATCTCATCGGGGCAGATCAGGCTGCAGACGGTGCCAACAGCACCTCTAAGCACTTCCTCGACTTTCAATCTGGACAAAACCTCCCATCACTTAACACAACTGAGTACCTCTCGGGGACATGACAGCAGTGGTTAAGGGCATAGGCTTTGGAGCTACACAGCTCAGGGATCAAATCCCAGCCCTGCTGCTGCCGGGCCACAAGGCCTCGGTTTTTACACCTGCAGATGGGTAACAGCACAATCTGTCAGCAATAATTATAGAAGTAGGAAGTAGGGGAGCACAGAGGACAAGCTCTCCCCCGGGAGGCAGAGTGGGGTAAACTTATAGGAGGAAGAAACATGTAAGCCAGACCTAAAGAAGCACAAAGCCTTTATATGAGGCCCCCAGGCATGCTCTGGGAACAGAACACAAATCTATCACAGCACAGTGAGAGGGACAGAGAGTGAGTGCAAGGCCAGGGAGGCAGGCAGGGCCAGGTGAGAGGGCTTCGCAAGCCCCTTGGGGCCTGGATTCTATCCTGAGGGCAGCAGGGCGTGCTGGCAGGGCTCTAAGCGGGAAGTGCCACATTTGTCTACTGCCAGGGAGAACTGCCTACAGTGTGCACCAGGGCAGCGGCTGAAAGGGTGGAGAGAGGTGTGTGGACCGGACAGATTTAGATGGAGAGTCAACAAAACTCAGTGATGGCCCATCACAGAGGATCAGGAGGGTTACGTGAGTTAACAGGTGCTGCTCCTCACATAGGGCCCAGTATGTCCTAGTTTTTTTCTTTCATTGGTACTATTCTCATCGTTGTTGGAGAGGGAGACAGAGATGGGAACCAGGAAATATGGGAGGATATTTACAACAGCTGGGAAATCACGCTTCCCGGCCAGCCTAGACTCTTCTGGGTCTCGCCACAGCTACACATTTAAAGGAGAATCATGGCATATGCCCAAGTAGGTCCTCATGGGTTTTTCTTTTTAATGGGAATCAATTGAGAAATTGTTTCCATTTTGAGAACATGAAAACAAACATTGCGAATGAGCCCAGGCTCCCCAACTAGTCCACAGCAGAAGGAGGACTCAGATGGGGCACCTGACTTCATCAAGGCCAGGGACTGAGGCTGTGGACAGCAGCTGTTTACACAGAGAGGATGATGGATTACGTGAGAGTCAAGGATGTTTGTCCCACACGGCCTCCTTCCCTCCTGGCCCAGCGTCTGGCTCCTCGCCTTTGGAAGGCATCCTGGTTTCTCTGGGCTCCCGACAGCATGTGAGCTGAGTGGTGCTCAGGTGGCTCGCTTCCTCGCCGCCTGGCCAAGCAGCTCAGCAGCGGCTGAGCCCCAGACAGGCCCCCTGCTGCTTTGGAGCCCAATGTGAAGGCCACGAAGACTGGCCACTGACCAGCTCATGCTGCAGGGCTCTGACAGTGCGGGGTCACGTGCTGCCTGGAGGGAGTTCTGCCAGCCCCGTTCTCAGGGGACAGGGACTCGGCCTCACCAGGGCCTGCACAAGTCCACACCGCCCTGACCCCATGGCACTAAGAGGAAGTTCGTACACCCTTCCTCTTAATAACAGCCAAAATGGCAGCTCTACTTACCCATGACCAAGTAACAGGCAACACAGCTGTTTTACCTGTACCACCTCCTTTACCATCTACAGCAACCCAATAACATAGCCTGTGTTAGTCCCACTTCACTGAAGAGAACAGTGAGAACAGCGACCTGATGGAGAAAAGCGACTCACACGTGCAGTCACATGATTAGCCAGGAAGGCCCGTCTCCACCAGCTGCTATGGGCCACGTCCTACCTTCATGTTCTAGTATATAGGCATCTCCCAGGAACCGCTGGCTCCCTTTGAAGCACTCACTCAAATAACAAAAGGTTTTTTTAATTGTTAACAACCATCAAACTCCATAAAATGCTGCTTGCCTACAACTGGGACCAAGCCTCCATGTGGAGACCTGGCTCTGACGTACCACCCCTCATCCCTTACCCCTCACCCCTCTGCGACACAGAAGGCTGGTTTAGGACTCAGGCTACCTGGGTTCAAATCTGGATCCTACCACTTAACTGTCAATGAGACTGCGTAAGAGACTCCTTGCAGCCCCAGTTCTCATCCCTGCATGAATAGGACAGCTGCGGCCAGGCCACAGGACTGCAGATGATTAAATGGGAGAACACATGGAAGCACCAAGCGTTTGTGGACAGTCATCTTGGTTCCTGTCCTCTTTCCTTGCCTTTACCCTAACGACAAGTAGTTCGCACGGCTAGGCCCAATCACACAAATGCACACAAAGCCCATGGTATGTCTTACATGCTATTTTCCTTTCTGGTTCAATGCTCCTTAACAGCCTACCTCATACACAGCCTTCCCCAGCATCTTGCCCACGAACTCAAAGAGCTGCAGGTAATTCTCATGAATGTAAGATGTGGGTGAAGGGTAGAGTCTCTCATCCCCACTGGTTGTCTGCAAAGAAAAGAGACAGATAGAGGCAGGGAGGTTAAAAGCCTTGTAACGAGCAAGCCCAGCCCTTCACAACTCGTTTGTCACCTTGAATTTGGCTGCTGTCAACCCTGCTCTCGCTCCCCTTAAGTACCTTGAACAGGTTGAGTGCCGGGTCAAATACTCTCTTGATGATCTCTTCCAAGAACTCCTTGAAAACCCCGTCTTGATCAATCCCTGCCTCGTCCACCCCGAGGTCGTTGACGAACTTCACTCGGATCACGCCCTTCATGGCGTGCTGGGAGAGCTGCCGAAGCTGCTCGTAGCCGTCCTGCCGAGGGCAGAAGGGAGCCCATTAGGAACCCAAGGCCTGCTGCATAATCAGGGCTCCCTCCTCTGGCTCCTTCTCCCCGTGCGAGGCCTCCCAGTATCATAAACGTGCAAACAGGACGCACGGGTGCATGAGAAGAGCAGTCCTCACTCAATGTTAAATGGGAGCCTGTTAAATGGAAAATGCATTTTGGGGGATGTGACTTTACCACTCTTGGGCAAGGGGACACTGCCCTCGAGAGGGGCAGAGCAGCGAGACAGGAAGTCAGACAAGATGAGTCATGATAAGCCATCAGACAAGGGATGAAAGAAACCTGGCAAGATTTCCCCCACTCTTTTTTTTTTTTTTTCATTTTTCTGAAGCTGGAAACAGGGAGAGACAGTCAGACAGACTCCCGCATGTGCCCGACCGGGATCCACCCAGCACGCCCACCATGGGGCGACGCTCTGCCCACCAGGGGGCGATGCTCTGCCCCTCTGGGGCGTCGCCATGTTGCAACCAGAGCCACTCTAGCGCCTGAGGCAGAGGCCACAGAGCCATCCCCAGCACCCGGGCCATCTTTGCTCCAATGGAGCCTCGGCTGCGGGAGGGGAAGAGAGAGACAGAGAAGAAAGCGCGGCGGAGGGGTGGAGAAGCAAATGGGCGCTTCTCCTGTGTGCCCTGGCCGGGAATCGAACCCGGGTCCTCCGCACGCTAGGCCGACGCTCTACCACTGAGCCAACCAGCCAGGGCCTCCCCCACTCTTTTTTAATGCTAGAAGTATCTTTTAGCTCAGGGGGTCCCCAAACTTTTTACACAGGGGGCCAGTTCACTGTCCCTCAGACCATTGGAGGGCCGGACTATAAAAGAACAAATCCCTATGCACACTGCACATATCTTATTTTAAAGTAAAAAAACCAAAATGGGAACAAATACAATATTTAAAATAAAGAACAAGTAAATTTAAATTTAAAAAATGACCAGTATTTCAATGGGAACTATGGGCCTGCTTTTGGCTAATGAGATGGTCAATGTGCTCCTCTCACTGACCACCAATGAAAGAGGTGCCCCTTCCGGAGGTGTGGCGGGGGCCGGATAAATGGCCTCAGGGGGCCGCATGCGGCCCGCGGGCCGTAGTTTGGGGACCCCTGTTTTAGCTCATGGTAAAAATAAGTAAATCAATGTAAAATAAAAATACCCTCCCCTCTCAACTCCTGGTACTTAACCCCTAGATCATGAAAAGCCTTGTGAGTCACACTGAAGAATTTAAATTATATCCTCTGAGGGCAACGGGGAGTCACAGAAGAGTTTATGCAAGGAGCAACATGGCTGGCTCTCTGTCTTGGAATGATCTGTCTGCTGGCAGCAGAACAGATGGTGGCAGGAGAGAAGGCAGAGCGTAGGGAGACGGGGTGCTGGGCATGGATGAGGGCAGGAGCTGGGGGGCCTCCGTATGCCTCTGGCTGATGTCCAGCTTTCTCGAGGCACCCAGCCAGTCAGCACATCTCCCTGTCCAGACCCCTCAGACATAACTCCAGAGTTCTGCTACATCGTCATGCTTAATTTGTCTCTGGATTATAATCTCTTGGGGTCTCCCTGGCTCCTGATTTGGCCATCTGACACGCACTTCCGGCATGCGGATGGCAAGCAAGCTGCTGAGCTTTCACTTCAGCGATTATGAGCACAGCTGTACAAGACAGGACGCAGGGAGGCGCTCTTCGGCCCAGCAGCGGCCATCACCAGGGTGAAATCTATGTCTGCAGATACTGTCCCAACCGCAGCGCTGCCAGATGTTCTGCTGACATTAGAGACGCCATCTCCACAGCTTCCATCCACTCATCTGCCCTTCTGGTCCCTTGTCACAAAGTGAACAAGGCCAGTCTGGCGAGACCTGTTTTGGGGAACCCTTGCTGGCTTCCTGCCGATCACATTTCCTATGTGCTCACCTAGGGATCCAAAAGACTGTCCTATAGTAGCCCCCAATTCTATTCAGAGCCAGGCTCCAAAGTCAATGAGCACAGAAAAAAAGTGATCCCTGAAGTCCCCTAAGTCACCTGAAGGAACAGGAACACGATTTTGAGTGCACAATCCTGAAAAGTACTTTCACGTATACAAAGTTTGGGAACCATTATGTTGGATGAAAAGCAGAGAAAAATAGGAAGTCGCCATGCAGCTGCTGCAGCATTTAAACCATTTAGTCTAAATTTAAGATAATTATTTTGGCACTGAATTGGGGACCAGTGGAGAATACAAACGTGTCCCCGTTTGCCTGCAGATTGCCTCCATTCTGCTTTAAAACGGTGCCTCCTTGACCTTGGTGCACATTAGCAGGTGTTTGGGCAACACAGAGTCAATGAGAAGGTGTACGTGAAAGCACTTGGCACACAGATGAACACACAGCAGGTGGCCAAGGAGCATTTGCTGGACGCAAATTTCCGTTTGGCTTGATCAGGCCCATGTTGGCCTCCTCTTTGAAAAGTTGAAGAGAGGGATTTGCCACCTGCCTTCTCTGATGTATTTCCTGTTGCACCTACTGCACAGTGGGCACTGATGGCATTAGGTGAAGACTAGAACTTTCCCCTTGGGCAGGTGAGCAGGGGCAGGGCATCCTCTTCTCTACTGCCCCTCAATGAGCAGACGCAGACCCCTGACCTGGGGATGGGAGACCTGGCTTTGTTCTTCAACCCCTTCAAGGCCTGATACCCAAGTGCCTCTACCAAGAATCAAAATTGCTCTGGCCTCAGTTTGACCACTGACGGGGTGAGGGGAAAGGGCTGGGCAAGAGTATGTCTAAGGTTCCTCCTAGTTCTGAAATGCGCCAAGTTCCAGCTCCAGTTCACCCTCTGTGAGGGGATGCTTGCCCGCAGAACTAACACCTGGGCCTCATGCTGAAGCACAGCTTTCAATACAAACCACAGAAAAGGAAAGAAAAAAAGCTTTGGACATCAGGAGTCTATTATCAGCTTTTGATGCCCCCTTGTGTCCAAATCAAGCAAAGGCTCTTATGGTCCAATAATCAAACCACCAGATCACAAGACAGCAAACTGAATAAACGACCCTCTCACCCACCTGATTCAACAGCAACACCAGGAATCAATTTCACGACAAGATATTTCCAATGGTACATAACGAGGGAAACAGACGTTGCCTACAACCTAAGACAGACATCTCTCCTTTGACATCCCTGAGAGTTGTGTTTTAAGAAGTAAATCAGTTAACCGGGATGTCAAGTGACGTTTCCATTAACAATGACACATAAGGGAGTTAGGATACTGGCACTTTCAGGAGACATCAGACACTTGACTGCCTCAGACTTCCCGTGGGTGCTGGTCACATTGGGGTGGGGTGTGACAGGTGGTGGGACTGGGAACATTAAGAACTAAGGGAGGTGCACCTGAAGCAAACGCTGGAGAAGTGAGTTCCTACAACACAACCAGACTTTTTCGAGTCAAAGTAGAGGCTGCAAGTCGGCTGGATGTGGTTGGAAGACAGGTGTTATCTGACCTTTCAGGTACTTTATAAAATTTCATTAGTTCCCAACATAAAAGATCTGGGGATTTCATACAAACCCTCAATTCTGGCCTTCTTTTTTTTGTGTGTGTATTTTTCTGAAGCTGGAAACGGGGAGAGACAGTCAGACAGACTCCCGCATGCGCCCGACCGGGATCCACCCGGCACGTCCACAAGGGGGCGACGCTCTGCCCACCCGGGGCGATGCTCTGCCCCTCTGGGGCGTAGCTCTGCCGCGACCAGAGCCACTCTAGTGCCTGGGGCAGAGGCCAAGGAGCCATCCCCAGCACCCGGGCCATCTTTGCTCCAATGGAGTCTTGCTGCGGGAGGGGAGGAGAGAGACAGAGAGGAAGGAGAGGGGGAGGGGTGGAGAGGCAAATGGGCGCCTTTCCTGTGTGCCCTGGCCGGGAATCGAACCTGGGACTTCTACATGCCAGGCCGACGCTCTACCACTGAGCCAACTGGCCAGGGCCTTCTGGCCTTCTCTTAAAAAACAAAAGTGTCATGGAGCCCAAATCTCCAATAGTCAGGTGGAGCTGAGTGCTCTGCGGGACATGTGTTTTCCCTTGCCTGCTCTCTACTGCTCCCCAGCTCCGAGGCTGGACATCGGTTGTCATTGTTCAGTTCACTCATGGGCTGTTTCTTAGGTAGCACTGCCGAGACCAAGGGCTTTGTTCAAGAACAGTGGACATCAAGAACGCTTCCATTTGTTTAGTGTGCAAACAAGGCGCTCCTGTGCTGAGACTGCTCAGCCAGCTTTCCCCATTCCCATGACCTGCAGGGTCCCTGTGGGCACCTTTCATTTCTTATCCCTGCTTTTAACAATGTAGAAAGTATCACCTGTTCATGACATGCCACCTTTCCCCGGCAGTCCTCAGTGTCAATCGCCAGCGGTCAGGGGAACTGAAACAAGCTCTGCAGGAAAGACCATGAAGGCCCCAAGGGAGAGAATGAAAACACGCAGCGGGGAAGGCTGTACCGCCATGCGCTGCCCTGGGACCCCAGGACTGCCCTACATTGCACAGCACAACCTTATAATGAGGACCTGGGGCTGGAGTGGGACAAAGGGTCTAAGGAACAAGCATGGAGAAATAAACCAAGCCAAGCCTCTCTTGGGAAAGGATGTTTGGGGCGCAGTCACCACATCCACACTGCACAGCCCTGGGGAAGGGTGTGGCACGCACACGGCTACATCGCAGGCACGTACATTCAGCATGACAGTGTTCCTGCAGGTGGTAGCCAGTGTTTTGTTCCAACAAAATCAACGTATTATGACAATCTTCTGACACATGGAGGTACAGTGTTCTGAGACCAGGCACCTATTTCTAATTCACATTAAGTTGACACAAGTGGTAACTGTGGACACTGGCTTTGACTTCAGAGGGCCACTTCCCCTATGTCTTAAAGTTTATGTCTACAAAGAACTTCTAGCTCTGTGATAAATGCATTTCCCTGTATGGCTCTGTAAGCTCAGACCTACACTACAGCCTCCACACTCACCACTGGGAGTCTGGGCGAAGGCCCACCAGGACAAACGGAGTTCATGGACATGAAACTATATGTACCCCGCACTTCCTGTCCTCATTTCAGGAGGCACGAAGTGTTTGATGCTCTAGCCCAGGGCCCTCCCGGTGATAAGGAAAAGAAATATTACACTGTGGTCCCCATCCCTGAGGACACGTTCAATCAAGCAGCCCTCAGTGCAGGAAGCAAGACAAATGGCCACTCTCCTGCTCCCAGAGCCTCGATCTCAATGTCATCAGATCAAGGAGTGACAAGAATAAGGTCAGAGGCAACAGATCATCCACTATACCTCCCACATTTCACACAGAGCACACCCCTCTGTGGGCATCTCACCTCCAGCATCCGGGACCGTCGGATGGTGATGTGAGTGACGTGAGGGGAGGCGGAGCTGGTCTCCACAAGCCCCAGCCTCTCCTTCTCCTTGGTAACCATGTTTCGGAACAGGAGAACTCTCTGAAATGAGCAAAGGGGAGGCCAGAGACACGGTCAACACTGCTGATTCCCTAAAACACACTGTGTACAAAATGAATAAAATTTAAGTCATACGAGATGCTACCAGAGCGGGATGTTTCCGTATGTGCTGCAGGTTAGAAGGGACTTGGGGGAACAGGAAACATTCCCCAAAACACTCCTGGGAATTAGACATAGCTGAATTCATGCCAAGGAATCAAGGTTCCGGAGAGAGTGATCTGGCTGCGGCTCGAGTCCCAGTTAAGAACAGTTGGGGAGAAATCAGTCTCCCTGTTCAGTCAAAAACCCACTATGAAGGCCTGGCAGTGAGACAAGTTCCAGAGGCAGCTTTAGACAGCCGCGCCTGCTTTAAAGGAAATCAATATTACAAATTTAAAAAACAGAAACATTTTCAAGGTAATTTTTTCCACTGTCAGAATTTTCTTCGATGATCCTACAGAATAAAGGCTCCCAACCTTTCATCTGCCTCCTCTGAGCCCTCCGGCATACCGTGGTCCCACTGGTAATACTTCTCAATTACTGTTTGGAAGGAACCTTCTCTCTCCTTTCTCAAGATTCTGATAAGGCCCTTCAGGTGAGTACTGACCTGCCCCATTCTGGGTTTGAGGATCCCTGCTGTAATAACATTCAAATAATGCCACCTGAATGAATAAATAAATTCAACCACAGCTGTTTTTTTAAAAAAAAATCAGAGTCCCCCCAAAGCCAAAGGTTTTGTTAAACACAAATAAGAACAGTAATAAGAATTAACTATACACAAAGGGAGGCTGGTGCATTGCATTCTATCATTTCTTTTAACTTAGGAAGTAAATACAGTTGTAATAGAAAAAAGCAACTGCCAACAGCTTCCTAAAAGGAGAGATGTATTTGGTGGAGGTGCCACTGTGGAGTGAAACAGCTCAGTGCAGCTGGTGCATGAGTCTAGAAACAAGGACTGAGGTGCTCTCAATAGTATGATCAGTTTTGGGACTCCGGGCCCACATGCACGGGGCAGCGGGCTGAGGACAGTGAGGTGGGTGAAGGGCACTCTTGCCTCTCTTCTACGGCAAGGAAACTGGAGACTTTGAGAAACAGTTATATAACATGTGTGGGGCCACATGGCACAAATGCTGCCTGTACCCCAAATCTTTAGCATGATCTCCTAAACAAGGGGTGCCATTGCACGGAACATGAGCGGGTGAGCTTCCCACCCGGGTTAACTGGTGCAGGGCAGAGAGCACACGTGGAAGCAGAGCTGCAGGGGTGACCACAGGGACGCCAGCCTCCAGGAACCAAGGAGAGACTGGATGGGGCTGGGCTTCCATGGGGTGTGGAAGGTCTGAGGTAACCATAACCAGCTTTCAAGGGACAGTGACCTCAGCAGCAGCAGAGGGCATCTGGGTGAGAATCATCATCCTTACCCAGATAAAAAAAACTGACTCACCCAAGGACACACAGTTGGTGGCCAGGGGGGTGAGTTTCAAACCTAAAGCTCATGCACAGAACACTGCACAGCCGCTGTCCACCCCACATGGCACTAAGCCTTCTAGGATAAAACAAGAGAGAAGCCTGAAGTCCTGGTTGGGAGATGAATTGCATATTAACACGTAATAGCCATGTAAGAGAGTGCAGAGAATGAAGTGTTGTGTGGGTGAAGCAGGCAGCTTAGGCTCTTAAAAACATTAAGGAAAGCAAGAAAGGCAGGAAAAGCCCCCTACTTGAGGGAGATCAAGAGCAAGGGAGAGGTTCAGCATCATGGAAAGATGCTGAAACTGCTATCTTGGCTAGTACTTTGTATAGTGTCCAACAGATTTCACTGTGCTCCCCATAAAACTTCAAATACCCTGTGGCAACCCAGGGTGCCCCAGCAGACCATCTGTGCGCTGCAGATACACTAAGCGCAGATTCCAGGCTGTAAGATACGGGAGCGCTATGGTCCAGGGCTCAGTTCACGGACACACAGATCCAGGAGGTGGCATGGCATTTTAAGTCCGACTCGACCAAACTGGACTAGGCCCAGGAGACAAGGGGCTGAAAACTGCTTTAACGAGTAACAGTTGGAGAAAGCTGCTAATCCTTGAAAACAGGAGACTCAGAAGGCAAATGAGAGTTGCCTGCAAACCTCAGCAGATTATAGAGATTCTACTGTTAGTGGCCAAAGGGCAGAATTACAGAGAACTGAATCGTCACAGAAGAGGACAGCGACGGAACAGCCTGCTCTGCAGAGTTGAGTGTTCTGTGAGCAAGGTCAGGGAGACTGCTGAGGCCTCTCTCCCTGGGGCATGTGACTAAGCCCCTCCACGCGGTCCCTCATTTCTGAGGTGCTCTGCTGTCAGGGGCAATAAGCATTTAAGCAGGAATGCCCATTTGTGAGCCACCGCTGCAGGGTAAAGAAGGACTACCCTAAGTATTCCCGTCAAGGTCAAAACAGTATCAGAACTGTGAGTGTTGCCTCTAAAAAGCGAAATTTAACTTGTAAAAATGCAACATAAAAATATAAAAATGTGACAGGCTTTTCTAAAAATGTCTACTTTGTCAAAAACAAGAAAGGATAGGAAGGGCACATCTAGACCTGTAAGAGCCTCTCCTAAAGGAGCACAGTGCTGTCATGGTACCCAACAGACGTTTCTAGAGTGTCCACGACACACGAGAGGTGAGCAATGCTTCCCGTCGGCCCCTGGACACTCCTGCCACAGTAGCTGACCCCTCCCAAGTCTCTCATGTCCTTTGGGTCTGGGATACCACACTCTGCTGGTGTTCTCCCTGATTACTCTTTGTACTGGCCCTTCAAGGGATAAGTTCCGCAGGGCTCGAGCCCCAGTCCCCGATCTCCTTACTCTGATTCCCTCCACACTTCACCCATGGCCATGCACGCAGTTCGGTGCTTTGGGTGCTGTCTCGAGCCCAGTCCTCTCTCCTGAGCCCCAGACCCATGCATCCAATGGCCTTGAGGAGTCACAGACACCTCCCATCCTTACCTGCTCAAAGCTGACCTCACCAGCACACCCCAGACCTGCTCTTGCCATGTTCCTACCATAGGGAAAGGCTCCCCCAGGCACCCAGGCCAGAAATCTGAGTGTCACCATTATCCAAAGCCTGTAAGTGCCACCTCCTTCAAAACCTCTTCATCTTACTGTCTTTCTACTCCTGCGGCCCCACCCAAGTCAGGCCAGGTTGCCTAAACACCTCTGCCTCTAGCCAGTGCCCCATACTATACCCACAGGAATTTTCAAAAGCATTGCTTTCACCAGGTGCCTCCAAAGCTAAAAACTCTCCAGTGCCGTTGGACAAAATACAAGTTCCTGCCCTTGCTCGACAAGGCCCTTATTACAGTTCCTATAAACGCTCTGAGCTGCTTAGCTCCCCCCTTATGTTCTCTGCAGCAGCCTGCACGCCAGGCTCTCCAACAGCACTGCACTCGCCCTCGCCGGAAGCCTGAAAGCACTGCCCACTTCCGCCTGTGCTCCTGACCCTGTCCCTGGGCCCCCACAGCCCACAGCCCTGCAGCACACCCCCCACTCCACCAGGACTGCCAGTTCACGTTGTCTTCAATCTCTGTATTTAGCTTCCTACCCAACACAGAGTAAGATCCCATCACGGTTTGCATTTGCCGGATGAATGATCTCATTTATTTATTTCCAATTGCGGTCACAGAGATGGAAAGTCTGGAACCATGTGATGGGTCAGAAAGACACATAAGGAGCCCAGCTCTGGTGTGACTCACGTTTTTGTGAGGAATGACATGAGGGATGTACTGCAGGATCAGCTGGGCACGTTTTCTGTCCTTGTCCAGTTCTTGGAAGAGCACACTAGGTTTGAGATCCCTTAAAAATAAAGACATCAGTTTGGGATAATTAAAAATACAAACAAAAAAACTTCTTGGCAAACTATACTCTGCCCTTCAAATCCAGCCTGCCACTTATTTTGGTAAATAAAGTTTTAATGGAACACAACCACACTCATTCGTTATGTACTGTCTCTGGCTGTTTTCATGCTACAACAGTAGAGTCGAGTAGTTGCAACAGAGATTATCTGGTCTGCACGGCCTAAAACATTTACTGTCTGGACCTTTACAGAAAACGTTTCCCAGTCCTGTTCTAGGGCCATGACTTTGAGATGACATGCCACTGGTAAAACAATCTGGAAATGATCTTATATTTAGTTGTTCCAAAAGAATTCCCCAACCCTATCCCCCCAAAAGGACCTAGCTGCAGTTTTTATCCTACTAATTCTGATTTTTAAAAACTGCCATTTAGCTAACATATCCTGTTGTTCAGTTCAGCTGGAAACTTTTCTTCTTCCCAGTTTGGATAAGAAACATTTGCTAAATGGCCTGGCTTTGCACTATGGTGAGCTTCGCTCCAATCATCTTCAGCGCTGGCACACTCTAACAGAAGCGATGCTAGGTGATCGCCAGCAGGTGCTTCCCAGGAATGACAGCAAACACAAGATAAAGCAGAGGGACAAGTCTCTCTCGGCCCTAGCACACGCGTGCAGAGCACCCGGGCAGCTCTGCCACGGGCAGCGTGACAGTGGGGACCGGCTCACAGCCCTGCTGCCCCACCCGCCACTCACTTCCGCAGCCAGTGGTCCTCAGGGGCGAAGCGGCGCCGACAGTCCCGCTCGTACAGCACCATCAGCCAGCCGTGGACGGACTGGAACAGCTCCAGGGTCTCGCCCTTGGCGTTCTCTGTGGGGCACACAAGCAGGAGCGTCACACTCACAAAGCTGATCAGAACTGGAGAGAAGCTGGGGGACAGTTCTCGTCAACAAGTCGTCCCGTTATGGTCTTCCTCTCCCTCACTGAATTTTACACAGAACCGCAGAATTCAGAGGCACGGGGTATGTTCGAAGTGTCTACAGGCCTGAGTATCACTTAGACCAGGGGTCCCCAAACTACGGCCTGCAGGCCACATGCGGCCCCGAGGCCATTTATCCAGGCCCTGCCGCACTTCCAGAAGGGGCACCTCTTTCATTGGTGGTCAGTGAGAGGAGCATAGTTCCCATTGGAATACTGGTCAGTTTGTTGATTTAAATTTACTTGTTCTTTATTTTATATATTGTATTTGTTCCCGTTTTGTTTTTTTTACTTTAAAATAAGATATGTGTAGTGTGCATAGGGATTTGTTCATAGTTTTTTTTATAGTCCGGCCCTCCAATGGTCTGAGGGACAGTGAACTGGCCCCCTGTGTAAAAAGTTTGGGGACCCCTGTTTTAAAGTCTAAGGGGCTTTGTACTGAACCACTGGAAACACATCAGGAGGTAGACTCTAATCTGCGGTATGACCCAGCTCACGTTTTATCTTCTCAAAGATAAAATCAACTCCAAGATTTGAGGCAGAATTAATCATCATTAATAATTCTTGACACATACATGCAAATCTTGTAAGGCTAAGAACCAGCTGTGGTTACCGACTCTGGCCTCCCTACCAGTAGGGTAAACAGAACAATGGCTGCCTTCTCTGCTTACCTACGATCCCATCCCAGATCATCTTAAACACGAAGGAGTTCAGGAAAGAGGAGATGGTGACCAGCTCTTCCAGTTTGAATGAAATTTGTTCTTCGTAAACTTCAATATCATCAAGGATCCTAAATCAGACAGAAAATGATTCACAACTGTCTGCTGAGGAAAGGGAAAAATGAGATCTGTACTTCTCAGAGGACAAAATAAGGTTAAGAAATAAGCTCTACCTTTTAGATACTGTAAAATTTACAAATAAAGTGATGAAAGTCTAGGACTTGTTTAAAAATAATGAGTGAGGAGAGTGGGGGGGCATAGAAGACTGGCCATGAGTTAACTGCTGAGACTGGTGATGGGCATAGGGGGCTCACTGTACTGTATTCTCTCTACTATTGATTTGAAATTGTCCACAGTAAAAGGCTAAAAACACAATTAAAAAAACAAAGCTCTCCTCTATATTTTTCTTACTCATAAGAATTCAACTGTAACACTTTCTTAATTCATGCCTGAAATCACACCCAAATATCAAGGAGTCTTGACTGAGAGTCTGTCTACTGAACAAAGCTGTGGACTCTTATCTGCACCCACAATTGGCACTAGCAGCATTTAGTATGCACTTGAGAAATACTCATGCATGAATGAATAATGTCTGAAGGAACATATGAACAAAAGAACCATTTAAGATACAGCTCTATTGAAAATATCCTAAAGCTGTTCCATTCATTTCATAACATGTCTCATTCTTGGCTCACCCTTGACCCAGCAATCCAGGGCACCTGCACAGCAGCTACAGACCCTGTTCTTGCCTCTAACTCCTCCGTAATCCTTTCCCTCCACAATTCTTACCCAACCTACCACCTACAAGACCCTGATGCCCTCCTGCAATGTCTTCCATTCTAGCTTATAATTCTTCACCAACCTTTTGGGGAAAAGTGGAATTAAACTAATACCAAATATACCAAAGAAAAACTGGGCCCTGGCTGGTCAGCTCAGTGGTAGAGTGTCAGCCTGGTGTGTGGAAGTCCTGGGTTTGATTCCCAGTCAGGGCACTCAGAAGAAACAACCATCTGCTTCTCTACCTCTCCTCCTTCTCTCTATCTTCTCCTCCCGCAGCCATGGCTGGGTTTGAACAAGTTGGCCCTGGGTGCTGAGGATGGCTCTGTGGCCTTGCCCCAGGCACTAAAGTGGGTCTGTTGCCGAGCAACAGATCAGTGGCCCTGGGTGGGTAGAGCATCGCCTGATAGGGGGCTTGCTGGGTGGATTGGGGTTGGGGTACATGTGGGAGTCTGTCTCTTATCTCCCTGCCTCTCACTTAATTTAAAAAAAATTTTTTTTAAAAGAACAAAGGAACTGAATGGGACTAACATTTGTTAATTTCTCATGCTGGGCCAGGCACTGCACTAATTGTCATTTGTTTTCTCATTTACTCCCTAACACACTGGTGATGTTATCTCCAGTCTACTAATGAGGAAACAGAGGCTCAGGGAGGCACAAACTCTAGTGCCATGGCCTAGGGTATCTCAGTAAGTGGCGGAGTCACGTTCTGCACTTTGGCTCCCCGGCTCTGAAACGTTGTGGTAAACAACTAGCACAGTAAGGAAGTGGCCAGAGTAATTTGGACCCAGGTCAAAGGAAACCCCAAAGCCCACATTCAGTGGTACTGATCCTGCTCCCCTAAAAGGAAGGGAATGGACAACTGCCAAACCCCTACGACATGCCACCTACTTTGTTGTACATGTTTCCTCATCTAATTTTTCCAAAACTTAATTTACAAAATCAAGCGGTGGGCCCTGCCACACAGGCCCGAATGTTAACAGTAATCACATCAGTGATGGCTTCCTTCTTGACGCTGTTATTTGGTTTCTCCATATTCCAGGAAAGGCATTCAGGACCACAGCAGTCAACCTACGTGATGAGGTGCCGGGAACAGTCACAGAACAGCATCAGCATGGCCAAGAGCTGCTTAGACTCCTCAGTGTCGTTGTTGAGGCACTCCAAGAAGAGCTTTAGCCCTCCATGAGGCCCCAGCTCACAGATAAATGCCCACAGTTTGGGCAGCAGGTCATCAAGGTAAGTGAGACCTGGAAAATAGAGAAACCCAAGCCTAAGGTGGGGGCACCTGGTCCATTATTTCTTTATCCATAAGGAAAACAAAACACACCTGCTAGTGAACATTTAACATGTGTGAGAGAAAGAAGGGGTGCACTTACTAAGAAAATCATTATCACCATGAGAATAATGGAAACAGCTAACATTTGATGGGTGCTTACTATGTGCCAGACACTATTCCAAGTACTTAACACGCACTATCTCCTTCCCAGTGTGAAACCCAATGTTATCTCCGTTTTTGGGGAGAGGAAATGGAAGACCAGAGAGGTTAATTGGCTCATCATCACACAGCCAATAAATGTCAGAGCCAAGAACATAACCGAGGCCTGTGTGATTCAGTGTTTATGTTTTAAATCAGAGATCAGCAATTTTTCTGGAAAGGGCCAGAGTCAGTACTTTTAGGCTTTGCAGGCCAATCTCTGTCACAACTACTCAATGCAACCATTATAGCACAAAAGGGGCTACAGCCAATATGGATGTGGCTTTGTTCCAACAAAACTTTATTTAAAAAAGCAAGAGATGGGCTGTATTTGGCCCACGGGCTATAGTTTCTCAAACCCTAAACCAGGGGTCTCAAACTCGCGGCCCGCGGGCCACATGTGGCCCACCGAACAATTTTGTACTGATTTTTTTTTGTTTTCAACTGCAGTGAGAAAAGTGTTGCATAACAGTTGCCTTTTGTAGACCTAGTGCGGCCCGCTGAACGGCTGTGATCTTGCTCTGTGGCTCACATGCTGAGTTGAGTTTGAGACCCCTGCCCTAAACTATCTTGCGGGCTTACCCACCTTAAGCAAAGCCAAATCAGAACTCTCCCGCCCCCAGCCAGTCATTCCCAGCCCAGCAAATGGGACCACTATCAACACTGTTGTTGCTTGGGCCAAAAATTGGGCCTCATCTTTGAAACATGTAGAGTTCAGTGGTAGTCAACCTGGTCCCTACCGCCCACTAGGGAGCATTCCAGCTTTCATGGTAGGTGGTAGTGGAGCAACCAAAGTATAAATAAAAAGACAGATTTAACTATAGTAAGTTGTTTTATAAAGATTTATTCTGCCAAACTTAGCAAAATCTGACATAAGGCATTTGGTAATTAATTATTATTATATGCTTTAACTTGCTGTAACTCTGTTTTATAAATTTTATAAGGTTACTTCCCTACTTTATAAATCACCATTACTGTGGAACCGGTGAGCAGTTAGAAAATTTTACTACTAACAGATACAAAAGTGGGCGGTAGGTATAAAAAGGTGGACTACCCCTGGTGTAGACCCCAGTCTCCCAAATCCAATCTGCCTCTGAAACATATAAACCCTCCCACTTCCATCTCCATCACTACACCAGTTCAGTTGCTCTTAACCGGGATGATTCTATCCCCAAGAGCATTTGGTAAAATTTGGAATCATGTATGGTTACCACACCCAGGGGGCAGCGCAAGGTGCTACTGGCATCTGTGGGTAGGGGCCGGGGGCTGCTAAACACCCTACTACAGTGGACAGGACGGCTTCCACACACAGAATTATCTGGTCATTATCTTCACTGTCACAGAGCCCAGCATCACATTTATTTTTCCCTAACTTATTACTGGTCTCCCCCTCCTGGAATACAATGCTCTTGGAACACAGACTATGGTTGTCTTTTCAAAAAATATAAAATGTAGCAGAGAAGTTCTTAATCCTTTATGTAATAAACAGCTTCAAAGTTTACAGACTTCTTGTCTTTATAATACCAATTCATAGTAACTCCTGCACTGCCACCTGAAAGACCCTGGTATCCAATTCTTTGCACACAGAGGGAACTTTCTTGTCAGCTAAAAAGGAAAATGTTGGGCATATCCATGCAATGACATATTATGCAGCCTATACAAATGAAGTTTTTGAAGAATTTTTGACATCATAAAATGCTTACAAGGTGACTAGTGGAAAGGGAAGGAAAACACTACATGTTTCAATCTAAATATACAGACAAGTAGCACACTCAGGCACAGGCAGTTGTGTCTGGATTGTGGGATTAAGAATGGCTTAAGTTTTCATTTTTCTGATTCCTTGTCTTTTCTAGTTTTCTGTTCAGAAAATACAGTAACTTTTGGGGGAAAAAAAACACAATAAAAACAAACCCTGTACTTCATAATAAACATAAAGAGCCAGGTCAGAGGAATGAACCAGAAGGGCAGGACTGAGGTTAGTTTGCTCTGTTTAACTATTTGGTTATTAAGAATGGCTCAGAAATGCCCTCCTTGAAGGAAGCCAGAAGAAAACCAACTTGTCCAAGCAAAATCATCGGCCAAATGTGAGAGGCAGGAGGAGATGGCTCAGGTCTCCAAACCTGTGAGTATCTGCAGCCGGATCTGGGTCAGAGTGGTCAGCGAGGTCTGATAGAGGACACAGATGTTGCAAACCTTCTGCACCTCTGCAGAGTCAACGCGTTTACCCCCCACGGGCTTGAGAATGTTCCGCACCGACGCAGACTTCTGAAACGCCCGCTTCAGGAGATCTGGCAGTGAAGAGGAGAAAGAAGGTGTGAGCAGAAGTGTAGCCATCTGCCACGTTCCACCCTGTAGAGGGAAGAGCACTTCAATAAAGCTCCTAATTTATAACCACAACCAGACAGTAGGGGTTGCTGCTTGATTCAAGTCATCTCTTTGGGATAAATTAGAAACACATTAACAATAGGTTTTTAGGTAAAACCGCAAGACGTCTGCAGAAGCAGAGAATTTCTCAGAAGCCAGACAGTCTGATCCTCACATGAGATCCCCAACTTTCTGTGCTTTTTAGATGGAAGAAGGGACGTCAACCTCAAGTAGTGATGTTCAGCTGGGGCTTGTGCTCCACTTTTGTGTTAAGCCTTCCCATTTATATCCCACTGAAGTTACATGTGTTGAGCCCACGCTTGCTGAAAGCTACAAGATGGAACTCTGCAGCACACTGGCTGCCAGAGAAAAAGCCACCTTGAACTGGGACGTTTGAATTATGTGTTAGCAGCATTTCCTTAAATGCTATCAGAGCAGGCAACAGGAAATCTTTCCACAAAATCCATTACTGACCCTGCCATGGGGACACTGCTGAGCTGGTAGCCCGGTTGGTGACCCAGTGTCCCCTTTATCAGAAGCCCTATAGGGAGATTTCTTTTATGATTAGGAGCTCAGAAAGCTCTACTCCCCCTAAGAAACAGGTCTTCCTATTTATGAGAAGAACGGGTCCCAAGTCCCTTTTCCTTTCGGCTACTAGAAATTCAGAGCCAAATGGAAGTTAAGAGAAAATGGCAACAGCCCTCATCAACCATTTATCAGTGGACATTGTCTATGCGTGACCTTGATTTTGTTCACCTGTTTCTATTTCCCAGGTCCTTGTTTTCTATACCTAAGGGTTTTCTGTCATTGTTTTGCTAGACGCAAAATCGATTAGCAGTCTCAAAATCTTTGCAGGAGAAGTTAGAGCATCACAGGAACAGGGAGGCAGGCACCCAGGAACACGCATAAGCGGCGCTCCGGCCCAGCAGAGCCATGGCCCAGGCCTGCTCCCGCCACTCACTCTTCACGGGAAGCACGTTCTGGGGGGAAGCTGGCTGCACGTGGGCCGCCGGCTCCTGGTTCTCCAGCAGCTTCTTGCTCAGGATGTCACTGAAGAAGGTCCGGATCAGAGGCACCCCCCACAGAACCTGCAGCTGTTTGGTGATTAAGGGCATGGACTCGTTAAGGCTGGAAGGAAAAGGAGACCAGGCGTGTCAGTGCCCCCTGGTGGATGGCCAGGGAAAGCCCTTGTGGCTCCCGAAGGGGCCTTCCACTTGGAGGTGTAGCGAGGGTCTGCCAATCAACATGGTCAGTAAGATCATCATAATAATTTTAAAAAGTGGATCCACAAATTGCAGCTGAGGCCTGGATGAGGAAGGCACTGACCTCCTATCTTCCCTGTGGCTCCACCAGACTTCCTGTGCTGCCTGTAGCCCTGCTGCTCTCCGAGGTCTCAGGCTCCATTCACCACAGTCCCCTAGTCACCCTGTATCTGCTCCTCCTCCTACCCCGTCCTGTTCACTGCGCAGTTGACAAGTACTCTCTCACGCCTGCTGTGCTGTCTTCCCCTGCACAGCCGGCCCACAGGCATTGCAAACAAACCTCGCTGATTCTCCGGCCCCAAGAGTCTCCCTGCCTTCTAGTGCTCCTTTCTCCAATCCACACCGTACCCCAACATCAGACTCACACCCGAAATCTGCCTTCCTCACCTCCCTGCTCGGCACCCCGTATGGCTTCCACGGCCTTTTGGCATCAGTGGACGGCCACCCCCCACTGAGTTCGGGCCAGGCCAATGGCAGCCTTGGACATGCATTATCTCATTCAACCCTTTGAGCTACTCCTGCCCCTATATTTCAGATGAGGAAAGTGAGGGGAAGAGACTCATCCAAGGTCCCCCGGAGGAGTACAGCTGAGACCAGGCGGTTCGCCTCTGTGCCGTTCTGCCCACCCTCTGCCCACAAATCCCGATGCCCAACACACACGCCCCTCTATCCTCTTCAGTGGGGCAGCACACTAGTCAGTTGATAATCACTTTTTTTAACTGGATACCACTCAGGTACAAGGACAAAGGGAGAAACCTGGGGATCTCCTTTCTTGGCCGTCAGTTTTCTGCATCAAGAGCACCTGCCAGGGACCTGGGCCTCAGGCAGGCACATGAACAGGAGCACAACCCAGCGAGCGGCACAGCTGGCACAACTCCTAAGACAGCTTCCTGTCACCCGGGGGCACATCTGTAAACCTGTCATGCCACCTCACTCAATCTCTATCTTCTAGCCTAGTGAGTTCTTTTTTAATATCTTTAAGTTATTAATTGCAAATTTTTAAATTTATATTCCACCTCTTGAAAAGGATCTGAGCTAACATCTATTCCCTTTGAATTATGTGCCTTATTTTAGTATCTCCAAAACATGGCAGTCTCGGCACTCAATAAATGATATTGACGAAGAGAAGAATACTAACAGATAAGGTTCATAATTGAGAAGAACAAAATACAAATTCACGTGACCTCATTTTTGTGGGAGAGGAGGCAGATTAAGAGGGCAGGAGGCAAGAAGGACAGTGATCTGCCCAGGGACTCACCCATAGTCCACAGATTGGGAGAACCAGCCCAGGACAGGGTGCCAGTGGGTCAGGTTGGACTTCTTCTGGGACACGTACTTCTGACAGTAGCACAGCATCTGGGTGAGCAAACTCACGAAGCCATCCGTCTCCTCCTCTAACACTCGGGGGCTGAGGGAGCCCAAGTGCAGGAGGTTGCCTACAGAGAGAGAAGGCTGAGTGCGCCAGGCGCAGACAGACATATGCCCGCAGACAGACACGTGCCGCCACCTCCCAGATCTGCTCTCTGCCCGGGCTGGAAGGAATTCCACGCAGAGGGGCACCCGTCAGTGTGAGGACTACGAGGTGAGGCAGGACTAAAACATGCGCCCACCTGACTTCCAGTCCTGGCTCTGCCTCAGACCACCACTGTGACCCTCATCCTGCCTCTCAAATCTTGTTTCCTTATTTCTAAGACTGGAATCCCTACTTGTGGTGTGAAAGTTGTATAAAGTAGCATGTAGAATGGCTAGCACACAGAAATATGTGAGATTTAGCTAGTATGACATCGTATATTATGCTGAGATTTTAAAACCAAGGGTTAACATCAAAAATGACCTTCTGAAGAGTATCTGACCTTCCTGGAAAATCACTGTTATTTAAAGTTCACCAAAGTTACTTAACCTGCCTTATAGGAGGACTCTCTAAAAACTGAGCCCCAGGAACATTGGTCTATGTAAAATAAATAAGGTGATGAAAATTGTGTATGTCTGCTGTTTTCACATGCTTCTATCCACAAAGCCTTTCATCTACAGTGAAAACGCAGTGAAACAGACGATGCAGGTCTTATTCTCACCTAGCCCCCCCCAACTGCGCCCTCCCTTCTCCAGAGGTGGGAAGTATCCAGGTAACCCATCATGTCTTCAATTCTCCCTTGGCCTCCAGGAAGCTAAGGGCGGAAACTTAACACTCACTGGCAATCACTCAGCTGCTTAGCCAAGATGATATATTTTCCATGTGACTTTCAATTTTATGTGTTTACTTTAACTGTCTGATTACACATTTTTTCACTATAAGCACTTCTAATCGTTATTAAAAACAGCTCTCGTGACCTCCAGAATGGCGAAGAGCAAAGCACTCACGACGCCTAGTTCCCAGTCACATTCCAGCCACGAACACTCACCCATCAGACAAAGCGTATGGCATCCTTCTAAACTTTCACAGACATCACGGCATCGATCCTTATCTCTTAAAAAGGTGATGAATTTATGAAGCATGTCATGAGACTCTAAGACGGTGAGGCGCTGTAAACAATCGCAGACTGTTAAAACAGAATCTGGCAGGAAGTTTCCCACTAAGGCATTGGTCCCCAACCTTTTTTGGGCCACGGACCAGTTTAATGTCAGAAAATATTTTCATGGACTGGCCTTTAGGGTGGGACGGATAAATGTATCATGTGACAGAGACAAGCGTCAAGAGTGAGTCTTAGATGGAAGTAACAGAGGGAATCTGGTCATTTTTTAAAAATAAAACATCGTTCAGACTTAAATATAAATAAAACGGAAATAACGTAAGTTATTTATTCTTTCTCTGCGGACCGGTACCAAATGGCCCACGGACTGGTACCGGTCTACGGCCCAGGGGTTGGGGACCACTGCACTAAGGCTCGAACTTGACCGCCAGCAGATTACTGCCTAGTCATCAAACATGCTATTGATGGCCAAGAGCAAAATGAACAAAGACAAGAACGTGGTTCTTTGGGCTACGCACAGAAGTGTGTCTACAGAGGCTACTGACTTTGAGGAAAAATCGGGGGGGGGGGGGTGGTAATTAACCGAGAAAACATTTTACGCTCTAATTTCTAAGAAAGAAGACAAAAATGGAGTTGGGAGGAACTCCCAGAGCCCACTTACCTCAGGGGTCACCACGCTGAGATGAGTCACGAGAGCAGGCACAGACATGATGTGGATGAGGAATGGCCGAAGCAGATTGTCTGAAAACTGTGCAGCAATCACAGGGCTAGACAGACAGACCACCGTACTCAGACAGGTGTGCACATGAGCCGGGAACAAAACAACCCTACCCACGCCCCAAATTATGCTTCACAGGGCTTCTAAAAAATGAAAGACCAAAAACGGGGACAACCCTAAGGAAATGGTTGGGTCAATGACAGTAGTCATATGACACAGCTATAAAAAATCAATTTCGACATTTTACTGACATGAGATAATGTTCAAAGTATATGGTAAACTTAAAACAAAAAACCCCAGCAGAATAAGAATCTTTATATGCATGGGAGAAGAGAGGAGTTAGTGATTGGCAGGAAGGAAAACAGGATTTCGGAATGCTGGCACTGTTGTTCTATTTCTCAACTGGGGGTAGTACTTACATGGGTGTATTTACTATGTGATAACTCATCAATAACTCATACTTGTTAAGCTACTTTAAATATATATGCAGTTGACCCTTGAACAATATGGGGGTTATAGGCACTCACCCCCCTCTCCATGCACAGTTGAAAATCTGCGTATAACTTTTTTTTTTGATTCCCCAGAAACTTAACTGCAGTTGTCCTCAGAATCCATGGGGGATTGGTTCCAAGATCCTTGCTGCTACCAAAATCCATGGATGCTCAAGTCCCTTATATAAAATGGCATAGAACAATGCATACCGTAGAACAATACATATGTGGACTCCCAACCCTGACTGAGAACACACACAGTTTTCGATCTGCAGTTGGTAGGATTTGCAGATATGAAACCTGTGGATATGGAGGGCCACCTGCATACTTATTGAAAATATCTGAGCATAAGTGGAGTCACACAGTTCAAACCCATGTAGTTCAAGGGCCAACTTTCTTATGACATATTATGTATTAAATATTCAGTATTTTAATATGTATGTATAAACACACAAGTACATATAAATTAAAAAAAGACCAAGAGGAAAGATTAAAGAACTGTTAACATTGTATCTTTGGGTTGGAGAATAATGAGAAACACTGTTTCTGTCTTATTCTTTTCTATTTTACCCAGGTTTCTTATAATAAGCATGTATTACTTCCATAATCAGAAAGAGATAAGCATTATCAAAGAAGATAATGACCCCTACTTCACACCATATACAAAAATTAACTCAAAATGGATTACAAATGTGAATACTAGTTTTACAACTAAAACTATAAAACTTGTAGAAGAAAATGCAGGAGAAAACACAGGTCATGCATTAAAAAAAAAAAAAAGATAATGAGAACAACTTACAGGAGAAAAATGATCCCTTCTGGCTAATGTGCTCTAATAGCAATGAGCAGATAAGTTACTATTAGAATTTATATTATGATCTTTTACTTTCAAAAGTATAAGGTCTACCAGAAAGTTCTGTCCGTTTTTGGAATAAAACAAAATACAAGTTTTTCTTACCGTCAATAAACTTTATTAAATAATATAATTGCCATTACTATTAATGATTTCTTGCCAGCATGAGGGCAATTTGTATATCCCATTTTTGAAAAATGTTTTATCTTTTGATGCGAAAAATTGAACCAGTGCTTGATTGTTATTTTCTTCATTTTTGAATTTTTTGCCCTTCAAAAAATTTTGTAAGGACAATATCTTCTTCATTTTTGAATTTTTTGCCCTTCAAAAAATTTTGTAAGGACAAAAACAAGTGATATTCGAGGGTGCTAAGTCCGGGGAATATGGTGGATGCAACAGACATGCTTCTTTAGCATTTCTTCCTTGTTGAAATTCGTAAAAATTACAGTGGCGTAAATGAACTTTATCAGTAACCATGGGTACACTATCGCTTCACACATAAGACTAACGTGAATCAACTTTGTTTTAGTTAATTTGCTATGTCAGTATGTATACATTAAGTGATAAAAATAGAGAGGCACACATGCACCAAATAAATATGTGCTTACCTGTCGAAACTTGTGATAGAAATGGACAGAACTTTCCGTTAGACCTTATACTATTTTGGGGACAATAACATTTTATAAGGCTGACATGCTCAAAATACAGGTGCCCATGTCAACCAAATGTCTAGAGCAGTGGTCAGCAAACTCATTAGTCAACAGAGCCAAATATCAACAGTACAACGATTGAAATTTCTTTTGAGAGCCAAATTTTTTAAACTTAAACTATATAGGTAGGTACATTCCTTATCGAGGTAGCGCCTGCACGTGGTATCTTGTGGAAGAGCCACACTCAAGGGGCCAAAGAGCCGCATGTGGCTCACAAGCCACGGTTGGCTAACCACTGGTCTACAGGAAGCTGACCAATCACACTCAACTCATTGAGCAGAGCCAGACAAAAGAGGGAGGCCTGAAGACAAAAAAGAAGTTGTGTTCTCAGCAGGAGGCAGAGCTGCACCTGTGCTTTAGACTCAGGCACCTGGTCGACCTGCCTTGACTCTGACCGAGGAGAGGAGTGGGCGATGCTGCTGCTGCTGCAATGTGCTGCCCCAGAAGGTGACTCAGGAAAGGTCACACAGTAAATCTGTTACCAGGAAAACCTGTTTGTACCTAGATGTTATGACTCATTAAGTATGCCTTGATGTGACCTCTCTCTAAGGGTGAGACGAAGGTCTGATGGTTTGCTAGGTGATTTGGCCTACTTCTATAACTAGCTGCAGCATAACTTAGATCCTGTTCCTCTGTTGGGTGTCTAGCTTCTGGAAGCGTGCCGTCAAATACAGTAGCCACTGGCCACGTGTAGCTCCTGAGCACTTAAAATGTGGCTCATCTAAATTCACATATGCTGTGTCAAACCACACACCAGGTTTTGAAGACTCAGCAGGAAAAGAAAAAATAATAATAAATTTAACTAAGAGAGATAATTTAAGAATACTGACTATATGTAAATATGATAACATTTTGGATATATTGCTTTAAATCAAATACACCATTAAATAATTTTTCCTTTCTTTTGACTTTTTACACATGGTTCTCACTGTATTTCTTTGGACAGTGCTGCCCTAGACCAGCCTTATCCGACAGAACTTCCTGTGACGGTGGAACTACTCCAAACTTGCAGTCCAACACGGTGATCTAGCATCACTGTTACTAGTCACGTGGCCCCTGACCAGCTAAAATGTGGCTAATGCAACCGAGGAACTGAACTCTTAACTTTATTGAATTGTAATAAATTTCTACTTAAACACCCCATCTGGCTAGCAGTTAGCAGAAAACATAGTTGGCAAACTATGGCTCACAGAACAAATTCTGCCCACTGCCTATTTTTTGTAAATAAAGTTTGATTGAAACATAGACACATTATCTATGTCTGCTGTGTGCTTCAATGCCAGCTGTAACAGAAGCTACGCAGTCCTCAGGACTGAAAATATTAGCAAGCTCTGACACATTTAGAGAAAGAATTTGCCAACCCATGCTCGAAATCATCATTTACCAAACTGGTATTCCACAGAAATGACTGACTGGGTATTAACAGACATACTCCACCATCTGAACATCAGGCGAGGTATTCCACATGCAGATGTGTTTGGGCCCACGTCAAGTTAACCATGCCCAGGGACCTGTGCTACAGTGGGACCTGCCGGAGTGCCGGCACACAGTGCACCAGGGGTCAGCAGGAGGTCACAGAGCAGGGAGCTTTACCACACTGTCTGACCATGGCCCTCCTTCTTGCCCAGGTTATTATCTGGGGGGATTAAGATAATCAAGTCCCACTAAGTAGCATTCCTCTAAACAGCTTAAGAATGTTCTGGACCCATGAATAAGCACAGCTTTTCATACTTCGTGGTTTTCAGAACTGTGCGATTTCTATTAGGAAATATTTAGTTTCTCATGTGCTGTTTCTTAATTGGCCTTTCAAAATTTTAAGCCCCCCCTCCTCCCCTCTTTGCTGGCCCTCTCCCAGCTCTTAGGTTGCCTTTGTTTTATCAACTAAAAGCTCAAAAGGAGAAAGTATCTCATCGTGGCCGCTGGCTGACTGAAAGCAAAAACATTCAGGGATACAGAGGGAAGATAAGAAAAAGGACAGGCCCTGGCCGGTTGGCTCAGTGGTAGAGCGTCGGCCTGGCGTGCAGGAGTCCCAGGTTCGATTCCCAGCCAGGGCACACAGGAGAGGCGCCCATCTGCTTCTCCACCCCTCCCCCTCTCCTTCCTCTCTGTCTCTCTCTTCCCCTCCCACAGCGAGGCTCCATTGGAGCAAAGATGGCCCAGGCGCTGAGGATGGCTCCATGGCCTCTGCCTCAGGCACTAGAATGGCTCTGGTTGCAACAGAGCAATGCCCCAGATGGGCAGAGCATCGCCCCCTGGTGGGCGTGCCGGGTAGATCCCAGTCGGGCGCATGTGGGAGTCTGTCTGACTGCCTCCCCGTTTCCAACTTCACCCACACCCAACATGAGTAACGAGAGGAGAAAAGGAGGAAGAAGCCCCCGTCCCACGCCGCCCTCGCTGCGGCCCCTCCTTACCGCAGTGCCAGTGAGAAGGCCGCAGTCAGAGTGCCCCTGGACAGACAGGGCCGGGGCCGTGCCAGGCCGCGGGTCAGCAGGGCCTGAAAGGGACATTTTCACTGGTCAGGGAATGAGGCCAACTTTGCCTTCATTTGTTCATAAAAAAATAATCAAGTGTAAAAGATGAGTGCCTCAGATTAAAAAAAAAACTATAGGCCCTGGCCGGTTGGCTTAGCGGTAGAGCGTCGGCCTAGCGTGCGGAGGACCCAGGTTCGATTCCCGGCCAGGGCACACAGGAGAAGCGCCCATTTGCTTCTCCACCCCTCCGCCGCACTTTCCTCTCTGTCTCTCTCTTCCCCTCCCGCAGCCAAGGCTCCATTGGAGCAAAGATGGCCCGGGCGCTGGGGATGGCTCTGTGGCCTCTGCCCCAGGCACTAGAGTGGCTCTGGTCGCAATATGGTGACGCCCAGGATGGGCAGAGCATCGCCCCCTGGTGGGCAGAGCGTCGCCCCATGGTGGGCGTGCCGGGTGGATCCCGGTCGGGCGCGTGCGGGAGTCTGTCTGACTGTCTCTCCCCATTTCCAGCTTCAGAAAAATGAAAAAAAAAAAAAAAAAAAAAAACTATATTAAAATGTTTTTTACAAATGAGGGGAGAGAAAAGTAATGGGTATGGAGGTCCATTATACCCTCCCCCACCTTTAAATGATACATTTAATTTTTTTAATAATAAACAGTTAAAAAATTAACAGCCGATAAAAATACCAGATTTAAAATGTCAAGACAAGCTACATGTTAGAGGCAGTCTGAACTACGGTGCCAGCAGACACTACCTTGCTGGGTGAACTGCGGGTAATATCACCTTTGGCCATCCCACCTCCTCACGGGGCTGGTGTGAAGATAAAATGAAGCTACACCAGGCCAGACCCCACCTCAGTGCCGGCAGAAGGAAGAGCTAAAGCAATGTTACTTCTCATACTCGAGAATTCCAAAGTCCTTCTACACAGCAATAAGGCCCTGACCACCCCTTGGATATATGGGCCGGCACAAAAGGTGCAGTGTGGACAGAGGCTGTTTGAGGACACAGAGGTAGGAAGTTCATTCCAGACACTAGCCAAGAGGGAACCAGCCCTGGGGCCTCTGCCCTCAGTTTAGATTTCCAGCAATTGGATTACACCTGAGGCCAAAGACAGAGTGCATTACAGAGACCCCAGAGCCATTGCCTCCCCTTACACACACCGCAAGTGACCCAGGCAGGGGGATGGAGGAGAGGACACTGAGCGTTCCGCCCTTCCTGCAAAGTGTTTCTGTGAGGAGGGCATCAGATATGCCAAAGGCAAACGTGAAACTCCAAGTTCACGTTTGGAGAGCAAGGTCACGTCTGAGGGGATGGGGTCACAGACCTGCAGCACAGAATAAAGTCCGTGCTGGTTGAGATGTCCCATTATATTTGCGCAAATGTGGTTCATAGCTGGTCGGAGACTCTCACCTAAATAAAGAAAAAAGTGTGAGGAGAAAAAAAACCTCTAGACACAATACAAACTGCTTAGGTTGGACAGAAAATCCTGTCCCAGGCCCAGGCCACAAGAAACGAGACGTTCTCCGCTTGCCTTCCTGCCTCCCTCAGGTCTGGGGCCAGTGCACACGGAGACGCCGCATATCCGAGCTCTTGCTTCCCTGAAAGGCCCAGCTCATGTGTCACCTCTCAGGTGTGGGGCCCACTACATCTCTTTCCGGAAGTACCACCCCCGCCTCTAAGCTCCAATAGCACTTTTTAAATCCCCCCCAAGGGACTGGCATTTTCTATTCTCTGTGGCTGTCTCCTCTCTCCTATGAGATACAAGCTCCCTGGCCGGACCCAGAAGGCAACGTATTTTAAATCCTACCCAAATCCACGGTAATGCCTTAAAACAAACCCTCCTTCCTGACCTGGGGCCTTTCCACATGCAATTTCCTCTGCTTTCAGAGTTTGTCCCTCCTCTTCCATCTGTGAACTCTCACTCTTCCCCCAGCTCTAAACTCAGACACCACCTCTTCGAGAAGGCCTGAACCCCCGACAGAGCAAGGCAAGGCTGTACCTGCCCACTCGACTCTCACTTCTCTGTACTCTTCCTTCTGAGCACCACTTCACACACTTTTGTTGTGATGTGGCATATGCACATGACTTCTTTACTACCTGTCTCCCTCCAGTGAGGATGCATGTGGTCACACTGCAGGAGTTCAGCAGGGAGGGACCGTTTTTGTATCTCTAGTGCCTGCATGGTATATGGCCCATAGTGGGCTATTTGTTGAATGGATGGACTAAGTGTCTGAAAAACATAAAGCTAAGTATAATATTCAGAAAAGGAGGCAGCATTACAATGCAAATTTTATGGCCAAAAGAGAATCATTTGCTGCCAAATGATTCACCAAATGAAATAACAAGGCTTAATAAGCAAACATCACTGCTTGGTGCTGTGGGAGGAATACAAAATCAGATCAGAGGAACATGGATTTAAACATAAATACCAAAAAGGGAAAGACTATCACACATAGCACTGAACATATTCCAGACACTACAGTGCAACCTGACAGGACATGCGGAGGGCACCTTTGTCTGTATGGTCGCGGGGCCTTCCCTGAGGCTCGTGGGGGCAAAAATGCTTCTTAAAAAAATGAGAGGGTGCCAAAGTTCTACTGCTTAGGGAGGATTTTGAAGCAAGTCCCCCAGACCTTTTCCCCGGAGAATTTTCCACGTTGAAGTGTCTGTGAAGGTGACAAGCATCGTGAGGTACAGGGTGACGAGTCTGGAGTCTTGTAAGATTTCAGGCTGCAAACAATGAAGGGAGTAAGATTAAGGCACACGCCAGCCAGTCCCAGACAGGAAGCACCCATTTCATAACTTTTTCGAGTGTGCTCAGGCTCAAGTAAGGGAGTCAGGGTTATAAGTATTCTTTTTCTCTTTCTCTTGGGGAATGACCACTTTTAGGAGTTAAATGAGAGGGATTTTGAGCCACTCATGCTTGGGACTGTGGAATCTGAAGCACTCCTGGGAATGGAGAATAGGGACCCCTGGAGAACAAGATGACCCACGCTGGCCTGCTGGTTTTGTGCACACTTAGGAATATACGTGTGTTCACACGCACACTGGAGCGAGAGTGGGAAAGTAACTGAGCCTGACAGGGACCTGGGCTCAGACCTCTCCCTTACCACCTACTCGCTGTGGGACCTTGGGCAAGTTCCTTAGCCTTCCGTGCCTCAGTTTCCTCATCTGACTAGGGACAGTATGGCTATTGTGAAGAATAAACAATTCATGTACATAAAGCACTAAGAACAGTGCCTGGCTCAGAGATACTTCTGTGTAATACTGCTATTATTATCGTTTCAACAGACCAGGTTGGGAAAAAACCCTCACTCTTTTCTAGGCTCAGAGGCCTTTTAGCACGTACACCTGCAAGGGACCCTGAAGACCATCTAGTTCAAACCCCTAAGCTCACAGAGAATGAGAGAGGGGAAGGAACTTGTTCAAGGCCACATGAGAAATCGGCAGCAGTCAGGACTAAATTTAGATCTTCCTGGCTCCAGGTCCAGTGTTCTCTTCTAATGTGTTTCTTTGCATAAACTTAAAAAAATTTTTTTCAAAACAGAAGAGCCTTTCACCTCTTCTCAAAGAGAAGTCTGTTGTGGAATGCAGACACAGAAAACAGGTAAAAGAAGAGACCACTGCTCTGCGTCATAATGCCCCCCGCACCTGAAAAGCCAGCTGTGGCTTGCTGCTGGGGCAGGGTCAAAAGAGCTGTTCACCAATGCCCAGAGAGAGGTGGCTGGGAGCGGGTTGCTGGGAGCCCTGCTGATACTTGCTCCCCTGCTCCGCTGCCTCGGAAACCCCTTCCTCCTTACATGCAAAATGGAACAGTGCCTGCTGTTTGTGTCTACTCACACCTCTGTCCACCTTCTCATAACACAAGGGTGGGCAGAGAGCAGGCTGGGTCAGTCAGTGGTAGTGGCCCAGCTGCACGCTACTATAACCAGTCAAGGGTTGACCAGGATCCCACTGAGTCTTTGTGAGACCCTCCCAGATTTTTCAACTGCTGGAGTAGTCCGCTCTTTTCTCTTTGGTCAAGACAGAGTAAGAATGTGAGGCTAGAATTGTGGCTGCCATGATTGTAACAGAAGAGGACAAAGTGACTCCAAAAGGCGTTAGGGATGAGAAAAAATGAGGGAAAGAATCCAGAAGCCCCTGGCTGCATGTTACAGAACATATTCTATGACAAAATGTTCTTTCTTGCTTAGCTAGCATATATTATTAGCTATGCTCTTGTTGAGTTTCTGCATTTATAACCAAAGACCTGACTAGTATAATATGAAGTATCCATTATACCAAAAGCATGGGTAGGAAGATAACAGATTCCCTGCATTTAGACAGTGGCAAGCACAGGTCAATGTTCAAAATACTGTATATCAAAAGAGGGCTCATACTGAAGACAGTATGTAACTTGCTCTCTCCTAGAAGGGGGGCTCTAATAATTCTTTACTAGACCCTGACTGACAGATCACCAAAGGTAAAACCTAGGAGGGAACCATGAGGACTCTGAAATATACTGCTCACAAAAATTAGGGGATATTTCAAAACTGAATATGAAGCTATAAAATATCCCCAATTTTTATGAGCAGTATACATCCCTAAGGCCTGAAATGGGAAGGACATATTCACAGTGTTTCATTTTTACCTTGAGCTGCTCAAGAAACTCACAGCAATACCACAGAATGCCCTTGATCTGTTTAATCCATAAGAGGGTGAGATCCTTGGAGAGAGCCAGGGACACATACCACACCTATAAGTCGGAGAAAGAGAAATGTATCAGGTAGGTATAGGGATCAAATTACCTATGTTCTAACTACTGGCATGAGACCAATCAGCTAGGTCCAGTGCCAGATGATGCAGTGAGGCCCAGTGAACAGCTAAGCAGCCAGCAGGACTTAACTTTAACACTAAACCCATCCCGCTTACCTTGGGTTCATTCTCAGCATCCATGCTGCTCAGGATGCAGCGACACAACTTTTCAAATCTCTGCAGAGGCAGAATAGGGGTTATAAGTTCCTGTAACTAATAAAAAATGAAGAAGAAGCAAATGTTTTGTGGGCACCTGGCATGTGTAGGCATTATGAGATCCTTTAAAATTCCTTCTTACAAACAGACGGGGAATTGAGAATCAAAAAGGCTAAACAGCCTGACCTGTGGTGGCATAGTTGATAAAGCGTCAACCTAGAATGCTGAGGTCACCAGTTTGAAACTCCAGGCTTGCCTGGTCAAAGCACATACAAGAAGCAACCACGAGTTGTGTTTCCCGATCCTCCCCCTCCCCCCTTTCTCTCTCTAAAATCAGTAAATAAAATTTTTTAAAAAAGGCTAAAGAAAGGCTCTCAAACTAATAGCCCACTGGCTCAATGAGCCCTACATTTGTTTTAGAAGCTGGTATATTTCATATAAAAATCCAGACTGGGGCTCCTTTTGAAAAACAAAATCTGGCAAAGCTGGGCTTGGATTCCTGTGGATGAGCAGCTATCTCCTACATCATGCTCTCCTCTTTGCCATTTTGTAAGCATCATGTAGCATCACTGTAATCTTGAAATGCAAAAGGAAGAAAAGTGGAAGCTGGAAACCAGGCTACACTGTGGCATTACCAACCCTGGATCCACCCTTAACAGTGGCCTCACTCTGGGTGGCAAAAATGAACACATAACCCCAATCACCCAGAGGCATTCCTCAATGGTGTTGTTAGTACTATCACAGATAACTAGTGGCTTCTGGAATTGTATTTTCTGGGGTAATTCTAATCCCAAAGGTACAACCAGCCCATTTTGTTTGGTTTACAGGATTTAAAAGGAATCTGAAATTAGCTACCAACTTTTTACAAAATAGAAAACGGACTGCAAAGAAGTCCAATGCCTCTGTAAAAACATCAGAGGCTACCACTGGCTGAAGCTGAGGAGAGGCCGCCCCTCTGGATGGGCATGCCACAGACCCCATCACTCCCTCTGACGTTCTTCCCACCACTGTGAGTTACCATTTAACGTGACTTGTTTTATGTTTTGTCTCATAAATGGCTGCTTTCATTCATTTACCTAACCTGTCTGGCTCCTGTATGCATCTAAGTTCAACAAGTGCATGGAACAGTCGATGAGAAAAGAATTGTTTTCAGGCCCAGAAGCACTGGGAGTTATCCCTGCAAAACAGGCCCCAAGAAAACAAAAGGGCGGGATGTGGGAGTGACAGCGAGCTGCTACCTCAGGAAGTTGCTGTAAGGGTAGATGATGTAATAGTTACAAAAGACCTGGCAGACAGTAAGTATGATGGACATTTGCTCTCATTATTTTACCTCATTGTCCTCTTTAATTCTGAACAAGAACAGCAGTTTCCTGGCAATCTTAAAAATACAAAGTGCGCTTCTTTTACTGGACCCAGAGTCATCTGCTTTAAAAAACTCATCGATCTCTCTCCTAAAGGAGGGAGGGGCAAGAAAAACAAAACAAAACAAAAGGCATTCTTAATTCAAGCTCACAGGAGCTGGAAGGCTTTTCAGGAACTGTAAGGGAGAATGTGCTGAGTCCCTGGCACCCACCGGATCTCCCTCTGCAGCCGGCTCCGACAGAGAAAACTCCGGACATGGGCCTGAATCCCGACAGCGGCCCGCTCCCGCTCCTTCTGCACAAGTCTTTCCTCTCGGGCCTGACGGGCTCTGTCGATGAACCAGGCTCTCGAGGTCTGAGAAACGGTGAACATGTTTACAAACTTGCACAAACCCTGCAAGGAAGGAAAACGCCAAACAGTCAGTGTAGATCATTATACGAAAAACGCACACAGAAAGGGGCTCAGGAGCAAAGGGTGGGCAGGGGTGGGGGCGGCAGCAGAGAGCTACTCAGGGCCCTCCAGCACCCTCCAAAGTGCTAATAGCTCTCCTGGCACAAGTCCCAACTTTCCCTTGGCTCTTTTCATGCAACTCCCAAGGGCAGCGAGGCTCTTTCCTATATTAATTACATTTTCTTAAGAGAAGGAGCACAGCGCCTGGCATAGGGTATGGGTTCTGTAATTGTTTAACGAATGAACAAAGCATGACACAGTCCCATTTATAAAGCACCAGTAATGCAAACCAGGCATCCTCTAAGCCAAAGCTTCCTAGATATTTTAATTTTTTGCAGCAGTCCACAGTATCTGGGAAGCCAGCATCAAGCAATCCACTTTTATTTTGCCAAGGGAAGATGTAAAAGAAAAACCAATCATGAGTATTTACTGTCACGGTTAGTTAGTCATCCATTCAGTCAACAACTATTTACTGGTACATACCTGTGCCTAGCGCACACACACAAAAAAGCCTTTCATTTTTTAAAAGCGTCGTTTTCACTAAAAAAGCCAAAGGTCCATGATCCCAGAACGCACAACAACCTACTAAGTTGAATGTTCTGTTTTATGTGTAACTTATTCCATTGTCCTTACTGATCCCATTCTGCCAAAAACCAATGAAGTCTTGAAAGCGGAACGGCTCCCATCCCTGGCCCGTACTTTCTGGACAGAGGCTCTGAAGGATCCATTCCACATTTTTACCTCAATCACCAGTAACTCTTTTCCCAAAGGGATGGTTCTGGCTAGCAGCCTCAAGCACACAGTTCTGGTCCAAAGTCATTCTATCCAAAATCTGAAATCAGCCCCACTGACAAAAAGCACTGAAATGAGTTATTCATAAATCTAGACTTCCAGAAAACAATTGCTTTGCTAGGTTAATTCCCTCAAAGCAGCACTCATGTGAAAACATCATCAAATAAGAGGCTCATGCAAGGCTCCTCCCATGTCCACATAGTAAGGGACCTCTGTGTCCCCTTCGCAGTCCTGCTTCACATCTGCTAAACAACAGGTCTTTCCCAACATGGCCATAATTCTCTCTATAAATTAAAGCCTGCCTGACCACAGGAGGGTGGGTAAGATTAGAGGAAAAAAGGTCGTCTGACCATTCACTCTTCCAGCCCCAGCAGGGGAAGCCCAAAGAGCTCACCTGAGGACCTGCCTGTGTCGCGGAAATGCCACGTAATCATTAGTGATCTTGCAGAGGACTCACAGCCAAGGCAGCGTCTCACTTCTGAGGGGCTTGCCTGCTCTGGAAGGAGCAGAAGGAAAAAAATCCTGATTTAGGGCTAAGTTGTATAGGTAGGGCATCATGCAGTCCCTCACTGAGTAAAAGTAATACAGTGCCCCTGGTTTAAAAAACACCACTGTGTTCTCTTTAGTTTTTTTTTGTTGTTGTTTTTTGTGACAGAGACAGAGAGGGACAGATAAAGATAAGACAGACAGGAAGGAAGATCAGAAGCATCAATTTTTCGTTGCAGCACCTTACTTGATAATTGATTGCTTTCTCATGTGCCTGGACCGGGGGGCTCCAGCAGAGCCAGTGACCTTGGCATCAAGCCAGTGACTTTTGGACTCAAGTCAGTGACCATGGGGTCATTCATGTCTATGATTCCATGCTCAAGCCAGTGACCGCACACTCAACCCGGATGAGTCCGTGCTCAAGCCGGCAATCTCCGGGTTTCGAGTCTGGGTCCTGTGCATCCCAGTCCAATGCTCTATTCACTGTGCCACCGCCTGGTCAGGCCACTGTGTTCTCTTTAGTTACTGTCTGGTCTAAATGTTAAACCTTACCTCCATAGCACTCCCAGTTTAAAGGGAATTGGTTGAAAATATAGTTGATTCTTGAACAACACGGTTTGAACTGCATGGGTACACTCACATGTGGATTTTTTTTCAATAAACATTGTAAATGTCTTTCCTCTTTCTTATGATTTTAATATTTTTTTCTAGCTTACTTTATTGTAGAAATACAGCATAGCCCTGGCCAGTTGGCTCAGTGGTAGAGCGTCGGCCTGGCGTGCAGGAGTCCTGGGTTCGATTCCCAGCCAGGGCACACAGGAGAAGTGCCCATCTGCTTCTCCACCCCTCCCCCTCTCCTTCCTCTCTGTCTCTCTCTTCCCCTCCTGCAGCCAAGGCTCCATTGGAGCAAAGTTGGCCTGGGCGCTGAGGATGGCTCCATGGCCTCTGCCTCAGGTGCTAGAATGGCTCTGGTTGCAAAAGAGCAATGCCCCAGATGGGCAGAGCATCGCCCCCTGGTGGGCATGCTGGGTGGGTCCTGGACAGGCACATGCGGGAGTCTGTCTGACTGCCTCCCCGTTTCCAACTTCGGAAAAATATAAACAAATAAATAAAAAGAAATACAGCATATAATACTGTTTATGTCATTGATAAGGTTTCCAGTGAACAGTAGGCTATTAGTAGTTCAGGCTTTGGGGAATCAAAAGTTATATATGTGGATTTTCAACTTCATAGCAGGGGGTGGGGGGTTGGTGTGCCCCAATCCCTGCATTGTTCAAAGGTCAACTATAATTCCAAAGTTACTCAGTTAAAGCTTTACATGCTGTGATGTAAGCAAGAATAACATAGGGGAACATTAAAAAGCTGCTGAAAATGTTTGACATTTTTAATACTGAAAAATGTTTATGCCGAAGAAATTCTGTGAACCACTTAAGATCTCAATTACGTGAAAAAGAAAAATACGGCCCTGGCTGGTTGGCTCAGCGGTAGAGCGTCGGCCTGGCGTGCGGGGGACCCAGGTTCGATTCCCGGCCAGGGCACATAGGAGAAGCGCCCATTTGCTTCTCCACCCCCCCTCCTTCCTCTCTGTCTCTCTCTTCCCCTCCCGCAACCAAGGCTCCATTGGAGCAAAGATGGCCCGGGCGCTGGGGATGGCTCCTTGGCCTCTGCCCCAGGCGCTAGAGTGGCTCTGGTCACGGCAGAGCGACGCCCCAGAGGGGCAGAGCATCGCCCCTGGGTGGGCAGAGCTTCGCCCCTGGTGGGCGTGCCGGGTGGATCCCTGTCGGGCGCATGCGGGAGTCTGTCTGGCTGTCTCTCCCCGTTTCCAGCTTCAGAAAAATACAAAAAAAAAAAAAGAAAAAAAAAAAGAAAAATACACGCGCACAGATACAAAACTGGGTGAAAAATACTCCAGCATGTTAAATAAGAGTTGTTTTGAGAGAGTGGTATTGTGGGAAATTTCTTTAATTGGTCTGTTTTCGAAGTTTTCCACAAGAAGCTCATGTGGAGGCAGCACTCCCTACGTCTGCCACATACTGTTGGCTAATGTTTCAGAACCTTTCTGTCTCCCTCTGTTAAACAGCTCAGAGGCCACGCATGAGCCAAATAAGGATGTACTTCAAGTACCTACTGAGTGCTGACAGAGCAGTCAGTAAGTCTGATATTATTTTTATTGACATTGTTGTTTTTTTTTAAATAAAGTCTTCAGCAGAGGCTCTTGTCCCTAAGGTTTCTGGGTAGGAAATAATGTTGGGACCTTTACATACCTCACCCATTAGATTTTTCCCCCTTATCCCGGGGTACACTAAGATTCGCTAGTCCTGTCACGTGGGCAATGAACCCCCAGGCCTGTTTAGATTGAGTAACAGCTTCAAGCTCCTGAAAGCTGCAAAAGAGCTGGGCCCAAGCAGCGAGCGCACAGTGGTATGCTCTTTGCTTACAATGTAGATAGTCCCTCATATATGGGGAAGGGGAAGAAGGCGCAGAAGAGGGAGCCTAATCCCAGTGGAGAATGAGGAGGCTGTACAAAAACCGTGAGACCACAGTTAACATCGTCTATAGGTTATTAGAACTGCGACAAAATGACATATAATGAAATAAAATTTACCATAGGCTGATAGATATAAACAAGAGTTAAGTTCCTACGACATATCATCAATGTTATAATGAAACGACGTTGAACAAAACAACGTTATTTATTTATTTTCCTGAAGCTAGAAACGGGGAGAGACAGTCAGACTGACTCCCGCATGCGCCCGACCGGGATCCACCCGGCGGCAAGCCCACCAGGGGCGACGCTCTGCCCACCAGGGGGCGATGCTCTGCCCCTCCAGGGCGTCGCTCTGCCACGACCAGAGCCACTCTAGCGCCTGGGGCAGAGGCCAAGGAGCCATCCCCAGCGCCCGGGCCATCTTTGCTCCAATGGAGCCTCGGCTGCGGGAGGGGAAGAGAGAGACAGAGAGGGGGAGGGGTGGAGAAGCAGATGGGCGCTTCTCCTGTGTGCCCTGGCCGGGAATCGAACCCGGGACCCTTGCACGCCAGGCTGACGCTCTACCGCTGAGCCAACAGGCCAGGGCCCAAAACAACATTATTTAAGGACATGCTATATCTCAAACTTTTACTTCTCCCAGGGGGCCTCTCAGGATAAGATCCTTTCCTTGTGATTATCACCCCCTCAGCAATATTATATGTTGGTTTCTGTTTACAACATATGATCATCTATACTCCACAGTTTTCCTAATTCGTTCTTATGTACCTCATCTATTTGCAGTCTGTCTACTACAATTCATCAATAAAACATGTCATAAAGTATTTATTAGGTGCTTACTCTGCTAAACGCCATGGAAAATCAAAGAAAAGGCTGTAACAGAAAAGGCTCTGGATCAGACAAAGTAGTCCTTGGTTCATTTTAGTTCTGATTCTACCTCACTTGGCCAAGTTACTTACCCTCTTTAGGTCTCAGTTTCCTTATCTGTACATTGAGGATTATCATATTAGTGTACCTACTTCCTAGGGTTACTGAAAGGATTAAATTAAAAGGATTAAATAAAAGTTACCCTTCTTATACCTCAATTTAGTCATGACACTGTAAAGTTAGCATTAAATGGGATGTTAAAGAAGCACCTGGACGCAAATAGCACTGACTGTATTGTCCTTAAGCAGCTAAAAATCCAGTTAGGGAAACAACAGAGATATAGGTGGGAAGATTAGGAAACAAGAGGTTGGTGATAATCAAGATCATGCAAAACACAAAAGAAAAACATGTTGACTGCGTACCCACTATGGGCCAAGTCCTTTCTAAGTGACTTCCCCTAATAAGAAAAGCAACCCTGTGAAATGATTTAGTATCTCCCATAGGACAGGTTAGACCACTAGTAAGAGTTAGAGCCAAGATTTTAATATGAAGAGACAGGACTCAGATTCTCCTTTATTTCAATATTTCCAAGAGATCTGCTCAAAATCAGTCTTTTCAGGATAAGGCCAACTTCACTGGGAAGTGTGAAAGAGCAAGAGAATCCAAGGAGTATTGTCCAAACGTGAAACGCCATAAATGCCCATTGCTGACTGAGCCCAAAAGGATTCTCCCTATTTGGTAGGAATAGCTGGGTAGCCAGGTTTAATTACCATCACCACCACCTAGGTGCGGGCTATTATCAATCTCACCTTCACAGGGAGAAAATGAAATGTAGAGAGGGAACAGGACTTGTCACAGGTCACTATGCTCCTGAATTTGAACGCAGGTCTGACTCCAAAGCAATTATTTATTTGTAAGTGAAACACACAAGACCCAGAGAGTACCCCAATCACAGGCTGGCAAAGAAAAGCTGAGACTGCAAGGCTGCCATGGGGCTAAGTTACAGTCAAATTTCGAACCGGTTTCATTAACTCCAGCTGCCTCTGATAACAGCGGAGTGTCTGGCCCAGTACTAAAAGTTGCATTATACAACATCGCCTGTGAAACGAGCTACACCATTTCACAGAGGAGGAAACTGAGGCTCAGATAGGTGACAAAAGGTTACATTGCGAGAAAACAGGATTCCAACAACGGTATCAGTGACTCCTAAGATCCTCGGCAACAAAAACTACAGTAAGAAATCTTTTTCACCTAGCGTTAAAACGTTTATAAAGGCCCCAGCAACGAAAAGAGATGGTAAAGGCTAAGAGAGGCCACCCTGAAGCGCCAAGGCAAGCCGCTAGCACCTGCCCCTTGGACCAGGTGATGCAGGGACCCGGCCCCAGGGCCACCTCCCTTAAAGTCCCGGCCCCACCACCAGGTGAACCCACAATCCTGTTCCCACTCGCTACCCGCGGGCCATAGACCTTTATCCGCTCGAAGCCCCCGCGCTCGGGATCGGAGCCGCGCAGGTACTGTCGCCTCAGCCCAAAACCCCTGAGCTATGCCGGACCCGGGGCAGCGGCCGAGACTCCACCGCCATCTTGCCCCGGGATGTTCTTTCTCAAAGCTCCGGCGGGAAACAACGATCCAGTTCTTGTCAATGACAGTTCCGTAGAGCTTCTCCGCCCCGGGAACGACAACCTCCGTGAATCTTTTCCTCCTCTCTGGAAGCTGAAAAAGCCGAGCATTCAGAAGCGGGATAAATGCCTGATCCATCAGAGAAGAGGTGCAACCCAATCCAACCCGGCATGCTGAAGGAACGTGGCCAATGTTTAGGAGTACAACGGATCCTTTAGGAAGGCGCCCTCTGCGGAGCGGAAGGGCGGTACAGACAGCGGAAGTTTCCTCTTGGCCCCGCCTCCGCCCCTGGCTTAAGCAAGCTGGGTGTTTCCTGCCTCTTTCAGTCCGGGTTGGGAGACTCCGGCGTCCTCCGACTTTTCATGGTAAGGAGGGCGGTGCCCACCGACTGGGGACTCCGGGCGGCGGAGAGCACGGGGCAGACGCAGAGTAGAGAAGGAAGGGGTCTATAGGAAGGGGTGCGGTAGGGAGTGTCGCGATAGGGAAGAGGCATTTGGGGGATAGGATGGGGGCGAGGCTGGAGGTGGGGGAAGGGCATTGAGTGGAGAATTTGGGGAGGGGGTCCCTGGGTGTTGGGAATCCAGGAAAGGGCATTTGGACTTGGGAAGTAGATTTGTGTTTGGGGCGTATGGGTGGGTGGTGTCTGAATCGAATGCTTGTTTGAAATGGGAATTGGTGATTGTGAAGAGAACAAAGGGCTGTCATTGAAGACGGGCATTTGGGGTGGAAAATTAGGGTTTGGGGAGCTGTGTGGGAGAATAGATACGTTATGAGAGGGTGAAGTGGGATTCCCTGGGTCGGAGAGTTTTGGGTTTTTGGAAGTTGTAATTGGAGTCGCTGGGTTCTGGGAAAGTGGAGAAGGGACTTCTATTCTAGGTGTGTCTGAGCACACAGGCGAATGTAGGAGAGGATTAGAGGGAGCCGGCCGGCAGGTGTGCTTTTGGTGCTTGGAACTCCCCGGAAGGATGCAGGGGCCTGAGGCCAGGGTACCTTCGCCACGGAGGCCAGCGCCTTAACTGGTGCCTGGGTACCTGTCTAGTCACTTCCGTTGAGTCCCGAGGTACCCACACCTGAGGAGCTGGAGATGTCTCACGTGCAGTCTCCTAGCTGTGGGAAGTTTCTGTGTGCTTGGGTTCCTTCAGGAGTCTGTTGCTTGAATAGCTCTTTGTCCCTGAACTTGGGATGAGCAAAGTTCACCCTAGATCCTCATTTTACTTGTTTGCCAGTATCTCTTTCCTGGGAAGTGCAGTCTTTTAAGGAAGTCCCGAGGACACTGCTAAAGAAAAATGAGTCAACCTGTATCTTAGTTTGATCTGCACCATTTTGTGTACAATAAAGACCACCTGAGTGGAAGAAGGCATTAAACCAGTAGTTCTCAAACAGTGGTCCCCAGACCAGCAGCCTTAGCTGGAACTTGTTAGAAATGGCCAAATTTTCAAGTCCTACCACAGACTATTGAATCTGCCTGGGGTGGGGCCTCGCAATCTGTATTAGAGCAATGATTTCTTGTTTTGGGCTTTATAATGAAAAGGACATCAGAAGACCTTAATAGCTCTGATTCTTAATTTTTTGCTTTTAAAAAACGGTATTGATGACAACATTTTACTCACTGGACTGGTGAGAGAAATAGGCCACTAGTTTGTGTACTAAACACAGGAAAAGAGTGTAATTGGCCCAACGCTTGGAAATAGCAGCAGCTGTCCTATAGGTTTTGGATGCAAAACTGTAATACACTTCTGTAGCTGATTAAATTTAGTTTGGTTGAAAGGGAACCACAGGCTTTTCTGAGTTGTAGAAATGCCCTCCGTTCGAGGGGTGGGGGTAGGAAGGGTGTTTCAGGGCAGCCACTCTTAGATCTAGCTGGTTAAAAAGAAACAGCTTTGTCGCTTAGGTCTGGCCACACATTAGAAGCACCCGAAGAGTTTTTGAACTCTGGTTTCTGAGCTGCCATGCTCCTCCTTTCCCCTCCCCAAATTTGATTACTTGTTCTGAGGTCTGAAGGGGGTGCTTAAAAAAGAATTTCCATTTTGGAGCAAAATTTCTTAACTAACTCTACCCTCCCCCAATAAAAAACCCACAACTGTAAACCTTCTCCTCTCCACCACCAAGTTTTCAAAGTTTTTAGAAACTCTTTATTCCCATAAGCCACTTCTATTATCCCATGAACAAAGAGTTTCCTGGAGCCTCTCCTAGTGTTGAGGTGACCGACCTTTGGGAGAGTGGGCTCCGGAAAGGCTCAGAGCTTTCTTTGTCTAGTCTGGAGTCTCCCTCTAGATCAGGATGGTTTCTGCCTTTATCTCTTAGTAATTCAGTCGCATGTCAATAGAGCTGGGACCAGCCTCCAAAGAGAAGGTAATCTGAGACTTTGGGAGCATTCCCAAACAGTCATCGTTTGAGTGTTTCACATTTGAGTATTTGCCCTGAGCCAGGGACCATGCAGAGGGTATCCTTCATAGCAGACCCGGGAGGCAGGCCCCGCTGTTGTCCCCACCTGAAAGACATAAAGACCAGACTAAACTCAGACAGATGACTCACCCAGGTTCCCACAGCTGGTAAATGGCAAGGCTGGGGACTTAAGTTCAGGTCTGCTTCCAAACCCAAGCCCACAGCCACACTTTGCTTCTCATCTTTTCAGAGCTTTTTTGTACTTTCTGAAGAAGCAGCTGTGGCCCTCCTTTCTCAATTTATATGTCATAGCTCTATACATAGTAAGCATGACCATGGATAAAATCATGGGCTCAAGGCCAGGCAGGACTGGCCCACGTCCTTCCACGCCTCCCGTCACCAAGCCACCTCCATCACCAACTGAGTGTCTGAGCTGTGGCTCGCTTTCTCGGTGATATGCGCAGATTCAGGAGAGATTCTGCCCACTCTTAGGCATCTTCTCCAGCTAGTCTACCTATTCAAGAAATGTTTTCTTTGAGTACACTTGTGCCAGGTACTGGTCTCCTTTCCTGCGCCAGCTTAAATCTAGACACAGCGTTCATTTCTCTCATATGTATGTGAGAGCTGGCAGCGTTGCCACAGAGACTGTTATCAGATCCTGCTGTTTGGAGCAGTGCTAGTACAGGAAGTTTTTAATTTTGCAATAACTTGCTTCCAAGAGTTTTCATATAGTTTTTTAGTCTTTAGGAACACTTTTCTTCTATAGGAAGTATTAGGAGTGGTAGTTGGGATCCTACTCACCTTCAGAAAAGCTTATTTCATCTGTAATTCAGCTGAGAGGTGGCACGTCTAGCTGTTCAGTGTGCATGGCCCTCCTAACCCGGGAGTTTGTGGCAAAGTTGTCCCTCCAGGGTCAGCAGGTGAAGTCAGTGTATGAGGCCATCTGGGTGGAGTTTAGGGCAGATTAGGGAATACATGCCCTTCCCAGGGGGCAGTCAATACTCAAATTCCTATCAATTGTTGCCCTGCTGGCCAAGTTGGCTTCTGATTTTAAGAGAAGCCAGAAATCCATACTTTTTCTGTGAACTCTCCTGAGCTGTCATGTCAGTGTTGCGAGTAAAGTTTGTTTTAAATGCAGTAGACACTTGGTCTAAGCAAACTTTATCTGGAGGCCAGATGCAGCCCAGTGGCTTTAAGAAGTAAACCAAGCCTGGTGCCATGACCCTGGTGACCGTGTGTCTTCTCCCTGGCAGGAAGAGATGTCAGGAGAAAGTGTGGTGAGCTCAGCGGTGCCAGCGGCTGCTACCCGCACCACTTCCTTCAAGGGCACGAGCCCTAGCTCCAAGTATGTGAAACTGAATGTGGGCGGCGCCCTCTACTACACCACCATGCAGACGCTGACCAAGCAGGACACCATGCTGAAAGCCATGTTCAGTGGGCGTATGGAGGTGCTCACCGACAGTGAAGGTAAGCCCACCTTCAAGGCATTGGGAGCATGCTATGGTCGAGTGCCAGAAGGCCACTGTAAAATGCACAGTTGTCCACATAGCTGCAGATCTCCTGTTGTGCTCAGTGTTATCATGGTGTGTAGGGAGACTGGATCTAGTCTGGGCTGTGTGGTCAGGAGGGCTTCGTGGAAGAAGTGACATTTAAGCTGAGACCTGAAAGTGAGTAGGGGACAGCTGGACAGACAGGGACTCACAGTCTTGAGTTAGTTGTTGATTTGCTGTGTGAACTTACTCATTTGCTGTGTGACTTTGAGAAAGGCACTCTCCCGTGCCAGGCTTCAGCTCTGTAAAATGGAGGGTGGACTAGCTACCCTATTTGGTTGGTTCCCTTCCTGTTCTTGCAGTGATGAGTCTCAGATGTTAGAGTATAACGCAAGTATGAGTCATAAGCATTTTCTTCAGTCACTTGTCCTCCTAGGATGGGGTCCTGACAAAGACCCAAAGACCTGGAATTGAGTCACAGCTCCCTGTTTCATAGCTGGCGGGGCGGTCCTAATCAAGTTGTGTAACTTGTTGAGATCTCATTTTCCCTATCTGGTGAAATGGGCACAGTGATGCCCACCTTGTGGTGCAATGAAGACGTACTAAGTATTCAATCTATGTATATTCATTACTTTTGTTTTATCTTGTGGAAAGTCATGTTACTAAAAGGCAAAGGATTGTTTAAAGTCATCTTACCATAACTACTTCCTACCCACCTGGAACAAAGAGCACCTGACAAAGCGGGAACATCCTTACCTGTCTGGGTTCAGGGGGCAGGTCCAAGGAGGTTTACAGATGGCCCTGTCCTACATTCCTTGGGCCTGAGATTGCTTGAGACCAGGCCAGACCACAGCCCGGCTTCCCTGGTCCTGAGGCGGGCCTCTGTGCTGGTGCCCCTTCCTTCCTGACCGTGTTTCCTGACAAGGTGGGCGTGTTTTGACACAGAGGGTGAGATTGGGGGTTCTAAGCCTGGTGTACACAGTACATTCTGCGATCCGAAGGGGCCGAAGCATGGGCTGTCACTGTGGAGTGCCACCCTCCACGTCCCGGAGAAGGCCCGGCTGCAGGCTGCTGTTCTGCTTCCCTGGGCGTCCTGAGAACTTGGCTTTCCAGAACTGCCCCCATCTTCGGAAAAAAAAAAACAAAAAACGAGTTCTTCATGAGTGGGAGGATCTCCCTGGCCATGCCACACCCAGCATTGCCCAGAGTGTTTTTAGAAATCAAGACAATGGCACCCCAGCTGCAGGAGGAAGCAGACCTTATCTGAGAACCCAGGATTGTTGTGGCTTTTCTTCCGCCCTCCTCGGTCCCTGGTCTCCAGCAGGGCGCAGGAAAAGCTGAGTCGCTTCAAAAGCAAAGAGGAAGCCTCGGCTTCTTGAAAGCCTTTGCCTTAGTGGCCTAACACTTGTCCCAAAAGAGACAGCCCTTGAGCTCCCCGTCCCCGAGGTGCAAGGTGCATGGCAGGGGTACAGGGTACTGGACGATGTCCTTGCCCCTTGCTTCCTGGGGACCCAGCACCTCCGGGCGGGCGGGGCTGCCTCTGACACTCCAGAACTCAGCTGTGTTCATTTCGCTCCAGAGCCAGCCGCTCCATGCCCTCAGGAGAAGCTCACAATGTGGCATTTTAGGGGTGTTACCACACTGATGCCTCACCTTAACCCTTTGAGGAGTGGGTGCCATATGGTTACGATTTGATAAGTGAGAGGCCCACTCTCATGTTAACCCAGGACTTATGGCTCTCATCACCTGCTCTCTGTGGTTTGATGGAGTCCCAGCACCCATCCAGGTCGCTGTAGTGTGGCAGCCTTAGGGCTCAACCAGTGGCTTCATGCTGAAGCCCTTTGGGTATGGAGTGAGGGCCTGGCCGACAGGCTATATTCTAGTCCCCCAGCCTGCACTGTGCCTGGCATGGTGTCCCGTTGGCAATCTGGTCACCCAGCCTGCGCTGTGCCCGGCACAGTATCCCATTGGCGATCTGGTCCCCCAGCCTGTGCTGTGCCCGGCACGGCATCCTGTTGGCGAGTCTACAGCACAGCCTGACCTGTTGCTTTGAGAACCCTGTTGGGTCCACAGATTGGCAAGATCCCTGCACAATGCTGGGAGAAGCAGGTCTTAGCAGCGTGGAAGGGAGAATGGGTCACCTTGGCCTTGAGGAATGAGTGAGCTGCAGTCCCACAGCATCCCCATAGGGGTGGCTTTCTTGAGAAGCCGAGGACACTATGGCAGTGAGCGGGCCTTTGCGAGACTCCTTCACAGAAAGGTTCAGCTCTTACAGTTCTAGAATTTTTACCTGAGCCCTCAACATTGCCGTTGTTTTACACGGTTGCCTGTGTCATCCTTGTTGCTTAGTGCAGTACTTCCCCCCTAAAGTGGTTTCTGGGCTCTTGCTAATGTTTCTGGAATGAGGGAGTATGTTTCTGAAAAGAAGAGAGTCATTCATCTTCTGTACACACATTCCCTAGAAAAGCAGTAGGGACATTAGAGTAATAAGAGAAAACTGCAGTACCTAGGGGGTTTCCCCTGAAATCTTCCAGCCTCCTACCTTTTGTAAAATTCTGAAATATCAATACATTGAGAGCTTTGAAATTGTGGGTACTGTAACAAACTGCCCTGTGCCCTGCTCAGACAAGGAATAAAACGTTCCCTGGACTCATGGAGCCTCTCTTTACCTTTTCTGTTTAACACTCTTCTTTCCAGAGGTAACCGCTGGCCCAACTTCGAGGTCTCTGGTAGATTTCAACGTTGGTGGCACAGTGAGTCACCCTCAAAGCTAAATCCTGATGCCTCTGTATTCCCTCAGAGAGCCAGATGAACTTGGACAGGGTGTAGTGGGGCCCTTGGACTTCTAAGAGCTCTCCGGGGGTTCTCATGTGGAGCCAGGGCTGAGAACCACTGTGTGGATCTTTCCACGATTTACTTTTACTGCAACTGTTCCTGTCCCTAAACAATGTATCATTGGTGTGTTCTTTTAAATAACTATTTTGATACTTTTATTGGTTACTTTATACTTTATTTTTTAATTACAGTTTTTTTTGTTTGTTTTTTGTTTTGTTTTTTGTATTTTTCTGAAGTTGGAAACGGGGAGGCAGTCAGACAGACTCCCACATGCGCCCGACCGGGATCCACCCGGCACGCCCACCAGGGGGTGATGCTCTGCCCATCTGGGGCGTTGCTCTGTTGCAACCAGAGCCAATCTAGCGCCTGAGGCAGAGGCCATGGAGCCATCCTCAGCGCCCGGGCCATCTTTGCTCCAATGGAGCCTTGGCTGCAGGAGGGGAAGAGAGAGACAGAGAGGAAGGAGAGGGGGAGGGGTGGAGAAGCAGATGGGCGCGTCTCCTGTGTGCCCTGGCCGGGAATTGAACCTGGGACTCCCGCACGCCAGGCCGACACTCTACCACTGAGCCAACCGGCCAGGGTTTTTAATTACAGTTTATAGTTAACATTATTTTGTATTAGTTTCAGATATACGGCGTAATGGTTAGACAATCATATACAATACAAAGTGTTCCACTCAATATTTTGATTTCAAGTACCTGCCTGGCGCCATTCATAGTTATGACAGTTTTCTTGACTATTCTTTAGTTCTTTAGATTCCATATATAAGTAAAATCATATGGTGTTTGTCTTTTCCTGTCTGCACACATTTTCCATTTCTTCTTGACTCAGTCTTGGAAGAGTGTATGTTTCTAGGAATTAATCCATTTCTCCCATTGTCCAATTTGTTGGCATATAGTTATTCATAGTATTTTCTTATAATTCTTTGTATTTCTGTGGTGTCAGTCGTTACTTCTCCTCTTTCATTTCTGATTTTATTTGGGTCCTCGCTGTTTTTCTTGATGAGTCTGGTTAAAGGTTTATCAGTCTTGTTTATTGTTTCACACATGATCTTATCCAAAAGGCTGAGAAGCGATGCTATCTTTTCAGAGAATCACCCCTTGCTTTCATATTTCCATTCTGATCTTTATTATCTTCTTCCTCCTACTCACTTTGGGCTTCATTTGTTTTCTTTTTCTGGTTCCTTTACGCATAAGGCTAGATTGTTTATTTGAGATTTTTCTTGTTTCTAGAGGTAGGCCTGTATTGCTACAAATTTCCCTCTTAGGACCACTTTCCCTGTGTCCCACAGATTTGGGGTTGTGTTTTCATTTTCATTTGTTTTAAGGTATCTTTTGATTTCTTCCTTGATCTCATTATTAAACCATTCCTGTTTAGGAACATGTTATCTAGCTTCCATGTATTTGTGTGTTTCTTGAAATTGATTTCTGTTTTCATGCCATTATAGTCAGAGAAAATACTTGCTGTGATTTCAGTCTTCTTAAATTTGTTGTGACTTTTTTTGTGGCCTAACATGTGGTCTGTCTTGGAAAATGTTCCATGTTCACTTGAAAAGAATATATATTCTTCTGCTTTGGGGTGAAATGCTCCGAAAATATCAGTTAAATCCATGTGATCTAATGTGTCATTTAAAATTCTTTTTTATTTTTGCTGCTCTGATTGGGTGTTTTCTGCTACTTTGTCTTCTAAATTGCTGATTTGATAACTCTGTTTCATCTAATCTGTTGTGTCCTTCTCATGTATGTATTCTTCTTCACTTCAGATATTGTGTGCTTACTTTCTGACTTGTTCTTTTTTTATGATTTCTATGGGGTTTTTTTTTCATGCTTAATATCTGCTTGTTGAAATTTTCTGTCACTGAGTTCCTTCATTCTCCCCCTAAGTTTCTTGAGCATTCTTATAACCATTGTTTTGAACTCTGTACCTGGTAGATTGTTTGCCACCATCTCATTTAGTTCTTTTTCTGGGGTTTTCTCCTGTTTTTTCATTGGGGCATGTTTCTTTCCTCTCTATTTGTTTCTGTGTATTTGGTAGGTATGCTATGTTTCCCAGTGTTGGTGTGTTTTTAAACATGTAAATAGTGTTACATTGTTTGTAGCCTTTTTGCTTTTGCTCTACTTAGTGTTGGGCTGGTGAGATCAAGCCATGATACATACAGTAGTTCTAGGTCAAACAGGTCCCTGACCCAGAGTGTGCTATTCTTGGGATATATTGCAGTTCTTGGATTCATATTCTATTGATGGCTATTTAGATTGTTCGTATCCACAGTTAGGAATCGTTTTTGTTTGTTTGTTTTTTTACAGAGACAGAGTCAGAGAGAGGGATAGATAAGGACAGACAGGAACAGAGAGAGATGAGAAGCATCAATCATCAGTTTTTCGTTGCGACACCTTAGTTGTTCATTGATTGCTTTTCTCATATGTGCCTTGACCGTGAGCCTTCAGCAGACCGAGTAACCCCTTGCTCGAGCCAGTGACCTTGGGTCCAAGCTGGTGAGCTTTTGCTCAAACCAGATGAGCCCTCGCTCAAGCTGGTGACCTTGGGGTCTCGAACCTGGGTCCTCCGCATCCCAGTCCGACGCTCTATCCACTGTGCCACTGCCTGGTCAGGTGGAATATCATTCTTGAACAGTCCCCCTGGCACGTGTGAGTTTCCTAGGCAGCCTTTGTCACACCAGGGCAGCCCCAGAAAATCATATTTTTACTTTGGTAAATGAAGGGCCTCTGAACTCCCCAGACCCTACCCAGCTGCCCCAGGGGCTGCAGCATAAAGATCTTATACACCGTTGGGAGCTCTGTCCTAGAGTTTATTCCCAAGAGAGGAACTGGGGATAGCACCTTCAGTTCAATTAGATATTAACAGTTGTGTCAAGTTCCATTCCCCACAGAGGTCTGAATTTTTGCCGTCACTGGGCAATGTCAAACCTTTTTATTCTTGCCAATTTGATGGTTATGATATGGTACTCTGTTGTTTTAATTAACATTTCCTAATTTCTAGTGGGTTGAGCATCTTTTTATTTATTTGTATTTCACTGCCCGATTACATCTTACTTACACAATTTCCCATTTCCCTTTTTGCTCTGTAGAAAGAAGTGTGTATTTTAGATTTTAATCTTTTATGGTTTTATGTTGTAAATATAAACAACGTAAGTCTGACTTGTTAGCTTTCTGTTGTTGTAGATTTTTTAATGGTATCTTTTGGTGCCTCAGTTTTTACGTCGTTTTTTCTCCCCCTGCTTTGGTCTCCTGTCTGCCATGGTGGCATTCAACCAGGGAATTGGATCCCGGAGGACATTTGGCATTGTCCAGAGACATTTCTGGTTGTCACAGATTGGGAGTAGAGGTGCTACTGGCCTCTGGTGTAGGCCAGGGATGTTGGTGAATCGCCTAATACACGCAGGACAGTTTCTTCATAGTCAAGAATTGCCCAGCCCACAGTGTCAGTAGTGCTGAGGCTTGGAAATCCTGCCCCAGGGATTCTGATTTGGGAATGAGGCAGCTTCCTGGAATTTGAATTTGTGACAAGTGCCTCAGGTGACTTATGATCAGGCATGTTTGGGAACCGCAAAAATATGGCCTATAGACACCTTAGTAAGGAGAGGAGAGCTCAGTAGAAGCTCCTGTATGAAGGGGGAGGGAAAGGAAAGAGGACTACATAGTATGCTGGTGGGGCCGCGAGAGGGCCAGCCCAGTGGCTCAGGCCCTCTGACCCTGAGAGAAGCCTGCCAGGTCCCCTGAAAGCCACACACTCCCTCCCAGGGGGCGGAACATGCCCCCTCTGGCTGCTGCTGCTGCTTTGTCCTCAAGTAGTGATGATGAAACGTGCAAAGGGCTTACCGTCAGAGACCTATTTTAAGTGCTGCCAATAGACTCAGCCTTGTGCCATGTGGTTCCCGTGCATACTGCCCTTGTACCTCTGTGCCAGCCCCGCCAGGCACCGTTCCAGGAGAGGAAGCTGCTGGAGTGGGAGGTTAAGTGAAACACGTCATCCAGCAAGTACGCAGAGCTGGGTTTCCATCACCGGCCCACGCTCTTACCCCTGTGCTGTGCCGCTCCTCCCAAACCGTCCCAGAGCCTCTGGTCTGCACCTGGCCTGTTCTCTCCAGCCTTGTCCAAGGGACCGCCGGACCCCAGACTGCCCCGACCTGTCCAGCTTTCCGTGGCCCGCATGCTCGGTGGCCGCAGGAAAGACGCCCTGTGGGCTTGCACTCCATTTGCTTTTCTACGTGCCAGGCTGTTTCAAAGGGAGAGATTCCTGCTTTGAAAGCATCTAAAACTCTTTCAAGTCAGAATGCTAATTGAAACCTCATGGAGATTGCGCCTGGCTCCTTTGCCCTTATTTGTCCAAAGTATGATTCCTTCGCCACAAGCATTTCCTGACGACATTCTTGAGCTTGAGCCCAGTGTCATGGTCCGCCTGTTTATGGAAACTGTGACAGTCTGGAGTAATTGAAATCACTTGAGTAATTGATTTCAGGGGCCTCGCTCTCTGCAAGCAGCTGAGTTGTCCATGCGTCAAAGACCCAGTGCTGACGGATTCCTCCCCGAGCCGCTGGGTTGAGGATAGTGGCCATTTCTTTAAAGACTGAAGTTCTGCTTGTCCTCTCAATTCCTGTGAAAGTAGTTTTCCTAAGTTTCTTCTTTATGGTCTAGTTCTGCCTCCCCAACTTGGGGGGATGCCCCAAACTTCTCTGAGCCTCTGGGTTCACCTGAGGAAATTCAGGGGATGAGCCTCGCTCAGGAGGATTGCTGGGAGGGTAACACTGTCTTCCCATGCCATGTCGGCTGTTGGAAGACAAGCACTAGATCAGGGTCATGCAGACCTAGAACAGTCTGCAGGTGTGTGTGTTTACCCTATAGTTGATTAATGGCAGGGTTGTTTTTTTTTTTCTGAAGTTGGAAATGGGGAGGCAGTCAGACAGACTCCCGCATGCGCCCGACTGGGATCCACCCGGCACGCCCACCAGGGGGCGATGCTCTGCTCATCTGGGGCGTTGCTCTGTTGTAACCAGAGCCATTCTAGCACCTGAGGCAGAGGCCATAGAGCCATCCTCAGCGCCCAGGCCAACTTTGCTCCAATGGAGCCTTGACTGCGGGAGGGGAAGAGAGAGACAGAGAGGAAGGAGAGGGGGAGGGGTGGAGAAGCAGATGGGCACTTCTCCTGTGTGTCCTGGCCGGGAATCGAACCTGGGACTCCTGCACGTCAGGCCGACGCTCTACCACTGAGCCAACCAGCCAGGGCCTGATGGCAGGGTTTTTTTAATAATTCATTTACCTTTTTTTTTTTTTTTCCAAAGTGTGGGGGGCCAGCAGACAGACAGACTCCCGCATGCACCTGACCAGGATCCACCCAACATGCCCACCAGGGAGCAATGCTTGGCCCCTCTGGGGCGTTGCCCCGCTGCAACCTGAGCCATTCTAGCCCCTGAGGCGGAGGCCATGGAACCATCCTGTGCGCCTGGGCCAACTTTGCTCCAATGGAGCCTTGGCTGTGGGAGGGGAAGAGAGAGACAGAGAGAAAGGAGAAGGGGAGGGGTGGAGAAGCAGATGGGCTCTTCTCCTGTGTGTCTTCGCCAAGAATCAAACCCGGGAGGAACTTCCACACGCTGGGCCGATGCTCTACCACTGAGCCAACCGGCCAGGACATAGTTTACCAATTCTTTAAAAGTCAGATTTCACAAAAACCTGCATTTTGGACTCTGCTTAGAACATCAGAGGCTCATGCAACCCAGACGCACATTTCTGCCTGGCCCTCTCCCTGAGAATTTTTCAGTGCCTGGTTCCAGTCCACAGGGATTTTAAATAAAAGCAAGTTCCGGTGGCCCTGCCTTTTTTTTTTTCTTTTCTTTTCTTTTTTTTTTTTTTTTGTATTTTTCCGAAGATGGAAATGGGGAGGCAGACAGACTCCCGCATGCGCCCAACTGGGATCCATCCGGCATACCCACCAGGGGGCGATGCTCTGCCCATCTGGGGCATTGCTCTGTCTCAACAAGAGCCATTTCCGTTTCCCCGTGGAGAGTGAACCGCTTGAGGGCAGGGTCTTGTCACATTGATGGCTGTCGCTAGCCAATAAGTGCGAGTGTGGAAGCTAGGGATGAAATTTCCACAGTTTCCAGTGGTGGTGCTGGTATGTGTGGGCTCACCCGCAGGACATCAAGGGCCCTGGCACAAGAACCTGACACCAGATGCATCCGGGGTGTAGCTGTTTCCAGCCTTGAGGGTCTGGAGGCTGTGATGGTGCTGCTCAGGCAGGGCCTAGTCAGCCCTTCGCTGGTGACTCTGTGGTCCTGCCTTCCCTGGGAGGCGGAGGGACCCAGGAGACACCCCGGCTCTCCTCAGTGCCTTCCAAGAGAGGAGCACCCACGTAATCAGCCCTTACCTTCCTCCTTCTCCCACTGCAGGCTGGATCCTCATCGACCGCTGCGGGAAGCACTTTGGTACGATACTCAACTACCTTCGTGACGGCGCCGTCCCCTTGCCCGAGAGCCGCCGGGAGATCGAGGAGCTGCTGGCAGAAGCCAAGTACTACCTGGTCCAGGGCCTGGTGGAAGAGTGCCAGGCCTCCCTGCAAGTAGGCATCACCCTTTCTTCCCATGGGGGGAGGCCCAGACCCACCTGCCCCCACCACACCCCAGCAACATGGGGCATTTCCTACCTCACTGACCTCTTGTGAGAGTTGATGGGATTTATTAATTCTGGAGCCTCTCCCCTTTGGTCAGAGTGACCCCTGAGAGGCTTTTCTGTAATGTTTAGGCCACCTAACTACTTTCTGACTTCTTTCAGTCTCCATGGTGTTGGGTCAACTCACATATACATTGAATTTGAAACCCTTTAGTACTGAGCCAGGGGTTGTAATACTTCATCAGTTTTTTGGATGCATCTTGGGACTTATTCTTACCCCATGAGTTACCTTTAGGAGCCTAGCATAACCTCTGCAGACACTGACACCCCTCCATCCTCAGCTGGGTTTGGGGCAGGAACATCGGGGTCAAGTCTAATGACAGCAAAATCCCTATAAAACCAAAATGCTTCTAGACCAGAGGTCTCAAACTCGCGGCCCGCCGAACAATTTTGTACTGATTTTTTTTTTGTTTTCAACTGCAGTGAGAAAAGTGTTGCGTAACAGTTGCCTTTTGTAGACCTAGTGCGGCCCGCCAAACGGCTGTGATCTTGCTCTGCAGCCCACGTGCTGAGTTGAGTTTGAGACCCCTGTCTAGACATAGCCAGTGGTCATGTATGTCAAAGTTCCAGCATGGCAGAGAATCATGAGTCCCTTTGGGTCATCACAGGAATTGGATCTGTATACTTGAAGCTGTTATTTGGGCCTCTCCGAAGCCACGTGTCGGGCCATCCACTGGAGCAGTACCCATAATGCCTAGCTCCTCAAGGAACTGTTTCCAATAACCACCTCTGCCCTGAGAGTCTGTGAACTTGCTGTACATCTAACAAAATATTGTGTAGCCTTTAGTATTTTTCTTTCATTTTTATGTTCATTAAAGTAATTCCCGTACATCATTTAAAAAGTCACACACTCTTGCAGGGTTCATGTCCAGAATACCAGTCTAGGCCCTCACCCTGTTATCCCCCACCCCCGAGGCAGCCTCTTAATGATGGATAAAATGGCTACTCAGGCGCTCCCACAGTTTCTGCCTTTCACTTCTCATTCCTTCAGCAGGGATTTGCTTTCATATTTATTATACTGCTATTTATTGACATTTCCGTTGTCAACATTCTCTGTGGGATTACTATAAAAAATTTAAATTTAGCTCATGCACTCCGGCCATTTCCAACCATTAGCAAACTTACACATGTTTTTCTCCTGGTCTCCCCACGGAGATTATCACAGTTTTGGAATAGGTATTCAAATATTACACTAGGATGTCTATATTGTCAGCAGTTGAGCCACAGGGCATACAATGACTATTTTCTTTGTCACTTAACTTTTCAGTTTCCCAGAATGGGCAATTGCTTCATTGTTTTGTTTGCCTGTTTTTCTAAAGTACATATCCATAATTCAGCCCTAAATTCTCAGAAAAGTCCGTCTCCTGTCTGTGGGTTCAGACACATCAGGGAATCTCTGCTTCATCTTTGTCGTGGAGATATGCCCTTTGGGTTTCCGCTCTGTGGTTTCCATTAGTCTGAGGTTAAACTTCTAAGAGGACCTCCTGCCAGTTTCTATCGCTTTCATCTCCCTGTTCTACTTTCTCTGAAGTTTTTTAAATTTTTCCTTTAGTTCTATTTTTCAACCCTTTCATTGAAATTTTCTCCTTCTGTTATCATATTTCTAACTTCAAGAGCCCTCCCTTGTTCTCGGAGTGCTCTTTCTTACAGAGTGGGCTGGTCCTGTTTCATGGGCTGCGACGGCGGCTCACATCTGGCTGATGATGCTGGTTATCTGAAGTTTCCTTTCTGCCGCCTTCATCTTCTGACTCCTTTTCTTACTTTTCCCCTCTTTGTTTGGTCTCATGTGTAAGAGAGGCTCTCCCATGTAATCTGATGATCCTTGGGCAGTTGAAATTTAAGAGTAAGGCTCTGAAAAGCTGTCTGCGTGTGGGTGGTCCGTGTTGTCCAGTAGGCTTCAGTGGCGAATGATAGGCTGACTTTCCCAGTGGGAACACCCAGTGTTGGGGCCAGAAGCCTCTTTTTGGACAGGTCAGTTCCCGGTAGAGGAATCCTCCACTCTTGCCCCGAGGGGCTGAGCCTGGCTGGCCGCCTTCTGAGATCTGAGTAGGGGGAGGAGCTGCTTGGGGTGGAGGTGGTTTAACATTGCATGTGTAGACTCTTAGTCCTCCTGTTTTCAGAATAGCAGCTCGGCCTGGCCCCGTACAAACCACTCCAGGAAAATGACCCATTCTTTTGCCAGGCTGGGGAAGGGTATCTATCTGGGGGCCACTCCAGTGCTTCCGCGGCCTGGCGAGCAAGCCTCTCCTTGTGCCCTGTGCCCACCAGCTTCACCCTGTGCCCACCTGCCTTGAGAGCTGCTCTTTGAAAATCCTTGGGACTCTTTCCCATCTGCTGAGTCCCCCTGGGTTATCACTCAGATGTGATCTGTTCTCCAGCCTCAAATTTTGTTTATATTTTTTGTCTGCTGACCTCACTGCTTTCATCCTTTTTTTCTTATGAGCTTATACTTTTTTTTTTTTATTCCTCTGCAGTCATGGCCATGGGGTTTTAGGAGCTTTGGTGCAATCATATTTCATCTACCATGTTTAGGGTTTATTTTTGAATGGCTCCCTGGGCTGTGGAAATGTGTCATCGTTGTTAGTATTTACTGAGCGCCTGGCATATAACAACAGCCCTGGCCAAAGAGCAGACTTATCGGAGAACTCGGCTCCTGGTCGTACCCCCGTCCTAACTCACTGGTGGTAAGAATCCTCCTCTCTTCCCACCCACGACTGCCCATCTGCCCTCGCCAGAGCTTGCCTTCGCCTGGCAGGCCAGCTTCAAGAACCTGGTGCTGGGCAGGCCTCCTAGGCTGAGAGCGTGTTTTGTTCCAGCAGAACAAAGATGCTTATGAGCCTTTCTGCAAAGTTCCTGTTATCACCTCATCCAAAGAAGAACAGAAACTTATAGCGACTTCAAATAAGGTATGTTGGAGGCACCCTTGTGGCATTCTTTTTGTTATCAGAGATGTTAGAGGTTCTTCTGAATAAGTTTTGAAATGAAAACTTGTGTAATTGCCCGAGAAAGACCTGAGGAGGGGTTAAGATTGGGAACCTGGCTCATCTTGTGTCCCTTGCTATTGGGTCACACCGTCTGCTCCTCAGGCCCCCACACAGCCAGCAAGCAATACTCTCTGCTTCCCACCTGTGGGAATCTAGTGGTTTATTGCATCTGCACTCCAACTAACCCTCTTCTTCCTTTTTTAAAACAACCCACAGCCAGCCGTGAAGTTGCTTTACAACAGAAGTAACAACAAATACTCATATACCAGGTAAGGCGGCAGCCAGAAGAGCCATGTGTACTTGCTGGAAGGCCTCCACTCACACCAGCCAGGCGAGCTCCTCTTGTTCTTTCAGATGAGGGTGGCTCTCCTGCACCTCGAGGATGCCCACATAGGTAGACGGAAAGAAAGAGAGATGATAGCTAGGAGCTATACTTCACCTGTTAAAGTATATAATTCAGCAGTTTTTAGTATATTTACAAAGTTGTAAAGCCACCAGCTGAGTTTTGAACATTTTCATCCCCTCTGGAAGAAACCTATACACATGAGCAGTCACCCATTTCCCTCTCAACTCCCCCTTTCCCTGGCCCTAGGCAACTACTATTTTGCTTTGCTTTCTGTCTCTATGGATTTGCCTACTCTGGACATTTCCTATAAATGGAATTGTGTAGCCTGGCCTGTGGTGGCACAGTAGATAAACTGTCGACCTGGAATGTTGAGGTTGCCGGTTCGAAGGCCCAGGCTTGTCCTGTCAAGGCACATAAGAGAAGCAGGTCTGTGTTGTTCGCATTCATTCTCTAGCTGTTGCACAGCATAGCCAAGTGGCCACTCTATCACACCAGTTAGGAGCGCAGAGAGTGGCCACTCTAGCACACTGGTTAGGAGCACAGCAGGGTGGCCACTCTAGCACACCGGTTAGGAGCACGGCCGAGCGGTCACTGTAGCACGCTGGTTAGAAGCACAGGCTGAGTGGCTAGAGCTGTCTTTTCTGGGTTTGGCTCTGCCATTTATTCATTTTTGACCTTGGGCAGTTACCTAATTTCTCCAACTCTCATTTTCCTTCTCTGAGCAGTGGGTACTGGGGTGCCTTTCTCATGGGATTATTGTGAGGTTAAGATGGCAGAGTGGAGAAAATGGGCCCAAAATGTGGAGAAACAGCTAGTGGTGGCAGTTATTACCAGTTTGTGACCACCTTATCAAATGCTCTTTTGCAGCAATTCTGACGACAATATGTTGAAAAACATTGAACTGTTTGATAAGCTGTCTCTGCGCTTTAACGGAAGGGTCCTGTTCATAAAGGATGTTATTGGGGACGAAATCTGCTGCTGGTCCTTTTATGGTCAGGGCCGCAAGATTGCTGAAGTCTGTTGTACCTCCATCGTGTATGCCACTGAGAAGAAACAGACCAAGGTAAGGGCTTTGAGCGGACGGTTCTGAGCAGCTAGTCTGACATTTGTACCTATGCAGCTTCTGTCATCTTTTGGGCCCTGGTAAGTCCAAATGTAGGTCTAGAGAATCAGAATGGCTTTCCTTTGGTGATGCTCGGCAAGCAGAGGCAGTCACACTGCATCTGAATTCCTTCGCCATAATGTTGGTTCAAACATATCCTTAAACCTGTGTGTCGCCCGCTGCCAGCACTGTCTCCATCCCTAGTGACCCGACACTGCCTTGGCGCACCCTTGCCCTCCACACAGCACGTTCCCTCCAGCATGGTCCCGTCCCGTCTGGATCATCAGAGGAACAGTGCTGTGTTCAAGACCTTGGCTTTCTAGTCATGACCTACTACTTCCATCTGTCCGTCTTCCTCCTACACACTGACCCAGAGCAGTCCTCCACCCTCACAGGGCCTGCTCGGCACTCCGTAGCGCCCACTCTTACTGGCTTCCTTCCAAGCACACGACTCCCTGACTGATCCAGACTGAATCCATTCTTACATCATCTGCTCCAAACCTATATATATATTTGACCTCTCCCTCGACTCCTGTCTCTGTGCCATTTCACAAAGCTCATCCATGCTGCGAGGTGCTGTTACGACCTAGTCCCCCGGTAGGTTAACTACTCCATTCGCTCTTCTGTTCACTTGCTCTCCTTGGCCTCAGACGGAGTCCCAGAAGCCTGAGTGAGCCTAAAGGTTTCTAGATGGCGGTAGAGGTGGTAGACTGTGTGATGTTAACTTACCTCCTGTATTTTGTGGGGGCGCAGGTGGAGTTCCCAGAAGCCCGGATTTATGAGGAGACCCTGAATATTCTGCTGTATGAGGCCCAGGATGGCCGGGGACCTGACAATGCGCTCCTGGAGGCCACAGGTGGGGCGGCCGGGCGCTCCCACCACCTGGACGAAGACGAGGAGCGGGAGCGGGAGCGGATCGAGCGCGTGCGGCGGATCCACATCAAGCGGCCGGACGACCGCGCCCACCTCCACCAGTGAGCAGGGAGGCGGCCCGAGCCACCCCCTGGCCTCCTCCTCCCTGCTCCACACTCAGATCCTGTGCAGGCTCCCAGGCACCTTCCACTCCCCCCCGGAGTCCAGAGATACTTTTGTAACAAGCCAGATGATTATTTTGATATTTCTCGACAAGGTGAATTGATTTTTACCCGGGTGTATGCTCCCTGTTGCTGATAAGCTGTGTCAAGGGCTCTGCTTTCTGTGAGAATCTCTGCAGCCTTAGAGCCAGGCTTGCTGGGTTCTCAAAGGAAAAGTATGAATGGGTATGACGTGTACGCGAGAAATTTCGTATGCAGTATTTATTTATATGGATGTGGACGACCTATTGAGTTTCTTGGTTGGCGTTGCCTTTGTTCGGGGTTCAGTTTGACAGCTCTGAGAGGGATCCTGCTGCTGGTGGCCACCGGGGGTGTCTTCAGGCTCCATGTTGCAGCCCAGCACTCTGGCTCCGGTCCTCGTGCACTGCAGGGGGCAGTTTGCAGACATAGCTTGGCTAGATTTCCATTCTGCAACGGGATTTCATGCCGAGAGCTTATTGGTAAAGAATCACAGCTTGTAGCAGTGGAGACAGGGCCTGGGGCATTCTGTGCCTCTAAGTCGTCGTTCCTTGTGTCACTCTGGTTGCCTAGCTCTGTTGAGGAGGCAAGCCTGCTGCTTCCTTGGCTGGTCTGTTGTCTGGTGCTTGTTGGGGCCCCACATGTCTGGCTGAGGGCAGAGCTGTCCCTGGTCGTGAGTGCTCAGCTCTGTTCCTGGCTTTCCTGATTCCCGCCTCTCCCAGTCGCCCTCCTCATTGGCCGCTGCATTCCAGGAAGGCTGTCTGGCTGGTTAGGGCTATAGCTCACACACTGTGGGATCCAGTCCTTCCCCCTTGGCCTCCTTTCCTGTTAAGCTGGGCTTACCACCGCAAGTAGTAGGTGCCCTGCTCTTTGCTTAGAAATTCAGTGTGGCCCCAGACTCTGCCCTCCCAGCTCGGCTCCATGGAGGACCACCACTCACCAGCAGTCTCGGGCCAGTTTGCCTGCTGTAAACGTAGCCATCGCCTGGAGACCCCCTTGGTGTCTTTGCCTCTGACTACAGAGTGGCCATCAGTGAGCAGTGAGAGGACGTCCAGAGCCTTTCTGTTAGTGTCCGTGTTCGTGTTGTTTAAGGGACGTGTGCGACTGTTGATGAGGATGTGTGCTCGTGGGCGCTGGTGCTCGTGCAGGATGGACATTCTTGGTTACCTACCTCCTCTGTGCCTGTCAAGGGGCGGAAGTGAGTTGTGACTAATGTGGGTGGTTGAGACTAGACTAGGTAGAGTAGTTACAAGGTGATGTGCATGTGTGTAAGGTAATGGATGGGTTTTGTCCATTTTTCAAGGGAAATGTTACTGTTTTATACCAAAGGTATTAACATGGGCAGCCTCTGACTCAGTGTATTCCAAAAAACGAGTTTATATTTTGAAATGGTTTTTACAGACTTTGTACGTACTGCCCAACTTGAGATAGTTGTCTGCCTTCATTTTGTATCCAGCAGCAAAGCCTCCAATAAACCTTCAAAACAATCGTGACTGAACCCAGAAATCAAGTATTGGGTAGATGCTTTTTAAACTACTGTGCGGGAAACTTTCCTACGAGACCATTTTATTAAGTGCTAAGGAAGGGGGTGGGGCTTAAAGATGTTTCTACTTAGTTTCAACTTTTTTAGAAAGTTAAATTGAATGTCCGTTCAGATGTTTGCTGTAGGAATGGAAAAGCCATCAAATGTATTGTTTCTTTTTAAAAAATGTTTACGGGAAGAGTACATTTGTGGAACAGCCTGACTCATTTGGGCTTCAACACCTTATGATCCAATGTTTCTGACAGCCTCTCTACTTTCTTTTCCTCCAGTTTGACACTGATAGTTTTGAGTCATTGCTTTCCCGGGCTATGACAGGTCCCTGAAACATTCCAGGTTAGTGAGCCTGCTAGCTGCACCCAGTTGTGGGCTGACAGGACAGTTTGGCTGGTCCAGTTTTTACCAAATGTATTCTATAAGAAACTCATTTTTCTTCTGCTAGGCCTAAAGGCAAACAACAGTCAGTCTTGACACATAAGAATCAGCCACACAAATCACTGGCCTGAGACTTGGTAAAAGAGTAAAATTTTATTACATTGCAATAGCTTACAATTTAAAAAAAAAAAAAAGGTGGAACAGCTTTTGGTCCCTTGTCGTCAAGTTCCTTCAGATACGCCACCTGGTTGTGGTGACCAGGGTGGGGGACCTGTGCACAAGACATTCCCGGCACAGCCTGGCGTGCACAGCCTCGCACGCTGCTGCCAGGACTTAGCTGATTGGTCGCTGGGCAGCAGCTCATCTGGACCCCGGTGTGAACACTCAGCCCTGACTGTGTGCGCTCTACACATCTGTGCGTCACTCACCTTTCTGTCTGTGCTATGAAAAACAGTGCTGTACGTTTTAGAAGTAGTCTCTGTGTGTTGTACGAGCATTTGTGGACATATGTAAAATAAAAGTTATATAAATGCTCTACTTCAGTCTGTTTTCTGGGTCTTTTCAGAGCACCCAGCACAGTCACACCCCGAAGTACAGTTTTCAGCAGGAGAGCTAGGTGGGGGTCCCGCCTTCCACCTTAGTGTTGCTCAGAGGGGAGGGATGAGTCGTTTCCCTGCAGTGCTGGGAGCTAAACACCACAAGGAAGTCAGGCAGAAATGCTGCCGCGCTTCTGAAAAAGCAAAGTGAATCCTCCGCCGCCCACCGCCGGTTCCCTGTTGGGGAGGGGTGTGTGGAGACACGGCGCCACCAGGAACCTAAGGAGCCTATCAGAAATGGTGAGGAGTCGGGTACATTTCTAAGTTCCACCTGTTTAGAGCAAAACTCAAATTCTGCAGCTTTATGAAATTTCATTTACTTACTCTCAGACCACATAGGATACTCCCCTGTGCTTTAGTGGCAGTTTGACAAAGGTCAGGGGTCTGTTGCCTCCCTTACAATGGCAGGTTCGCACATATATCCTATCAGAGACGTTTGAAAACACGCTCTTGGGTGACTTGACTCCCCGGAAAGGACATTTGAATCTCGTGCCACGGGGCAGCTCGGGAGCTGGGGTTGACTCTGGTAGGGGGTGCCACTCGGCCTCTGCAGAGGTGAGGATCCCCTGCCTAGGGCTGCTGCTGTCACCGTCCCTGACAGTGTAGCGTACTGGGTCACATTTCCCGCCTCCTGGGCAGTCCCTTCAGCCGGGCGCCATCCTCTGTCAGGACTTCATGCGGACAGACACCTGGGAGAGAGAACACGTCGGCTCAGAGGCCACACCTCTCCCCGCACAGGAGGAAGCCGTCCTCCCTCTCCCAGCCGTCAGCATCGGCCCGGGAGGCATGGCGGAGCTTCGAGAAGCCCCATTTAGAAAAGTGCTCATGGAGGGCGGCCTGTTCGCATCTTCAGCCTGACACAGGTAGGCAGGCTGCGTGACTCCCGAAGAGACACTCAACTCTCAGCTTGGACCCCACTAAGCTCTGTGGACTGCTTGCCAGGGAGGGCTGGGGGCATCAGCAGGAAGGGCACAGCACTCGACTTCTTCCTGAGACGGCGGTGGTTCCCACACCTCCGCTCCTCAGACCCGGTGCTGCTTATATGCTTATATTCTAGAACCCAGGCCACACCCCCTCGTTACACTCGGTGCCTGGAGGGGGGGCACCCACAGATTCCAGTGTGGAGTTTGAGAACCGCTGTGATGAGGTTCTTCGCCACCCAGTGGAAAGTTGGGCTCTGTCATTTAAAACTGAGGGAGGCTTTCGTGTCAACTTTCTGGTTTCCATTAAATAGGGCAGGTAAACTTGCTCTTCAGTCAGTGTTCGAATCTATACCTCCCATACCAATCAGGTGTAGAATCAGGACTAGAGAGAGAGCAAGCTTATGATTCCAGACCGTCTGTAGAAGGACCAGGGTAGAATTCTAATCTTCATCCTCCTCTAAAATTGCTCACCCCTGCCCCACACACAGCCACTCACCACTGTTAACTGTCCGTTTTTATCTTTATAGACTTGTTCCTCTGGTCCGGTGTCGAAAACTATTGTGCCTTCTCTTCCAGGACTAATATAAAACTGTAAACTTGAAATACACAAAACAATGAATTACTGGCCTATTCTCTTCTTTTTCTCTCTCGGCCTTTGGTCTGCGAAAGGAATTTCCTTAAGACATTTGGCTAGTTTTGAGGTTGAATCCTGTTTTATTACTGAGTTTTATTGCCTACGGAAGAAAACTGTTTCCACAATTGGGAAACTTACCTCCTGTTTTTGCAGTTAATTCTGAGATCAGTGTGGCCCATTCAGTTCTTCAAGGGACCTATTTGATATCTGAATACCCACTTATACGTGTTGTAGGACAACTCTCACCGGCGCCGGGTCTGCCCCCGCAGGTAGAGCAGAGCAGAACCAGCACTTTCCAATGCCTCCAGCTCTCCCTGCCCCACATATGAATTTATTCATCTGGTTATAAAGACTGGGACGTAACGAAAAAGAAGGAGGGGTTGGCCTGCTGCCCCATGGCCTTAGGAAACCACGCACCCTCCCTGACCAGCTGCGTGACAGTCACCTCACTAGTTAACTGCCTTGCACCCGTAAAAGGGCAAAGGTGACACCTACTTCAGAGCTGGTGAGGGAACTGAACAAGTACTCTGTGTACCAGGGTACTTTTCTTCTTTTTTTTTTTTTTTTGTATTTTTCCGAAGCTGGAAACGGGGAGAGACAGCCAGACAGACTCCCGCATGCGCCCGACTGGGATCCACCCAGCACGCCCACCAGGGGGCGATGCTCTGCCCCTCCGGGGCGTCACTCTGTTGCGACCAGAGCCACTCTAGCGCCTGGGGCAGAGGCCAAGGAGCCATCCCCAGTGCCCAGGCCATCTTTGCTCCAATAGAGCCTTGGCTGCGGGAGGGGAAGAGAGAGACAGAGAGGAAGGGGGGGGGGTGGAGAAGCAAATGGGCGCTTCTCCTGTGTGCCCTGGCCAGCAATCGAACCCGGGTCCCCCGCATGCCAGGCCGATGCTCTACCGCTGAGCCAACCGGCCAGGGCCAGGGTACTTTTCTTTTATGTCCTAAAGAAGTTTTTAGCACTTCTCTCCAATCAGTCTGTAAGCAGCCTACAACAGCATTCCAACTAGCTGTCCCAAAAAACAGGCTTCAACGACAAAAGGTGTGGCTGTCACCTGCTCTGGCCCGAGGTGCGCCCTACACTTTGTGGCAGCTTCCCTCGGGGATGTGCGCAGCTCCTTGAATACTGGGTGGTAAGGCCGTTGCTCCCTTAGGTCAGTGACTTCATATTCCCAGAGCCCCCGTCACGGGGGTGAGGGAGGAAGTTCTTCCTCAGAAAGGCAAGGGGACCCACTAGAGGCTTCTTCCCCACCCTGTCGGCGGCAGGGAGGCAGGCATGGGACACACGTTTGACAGTCACGTCATCCTCCGTCCTCGATCGTGAGTAAACATGTAAACACTGAATTACTTCCTCAGCTAAAGAGGAGGTCACTTACCTCCCTTGAACAACATTTACAATGTTTTCTTTTTTAACCAGCATGACCAGTTTTGTAACAGCTTCAAACACATGTTCACACTGTAGGACGGCATCCCCCTGGGGCGGGAAGGAGAGGACAGGACAGTGTCAGTGGTCGCGATTTTCAGACAGATGCTCCCCAATACTGCAGTTTCACGGCAGTCCCCTCAACATTGTGGCTGTGTGTCATTTCCCTGTGTCAGCAGAGACTGGCGGCCGCCACTTACCTTTTGCTTGTTGGCTTCGGGCGAAACATGAATGACTAAGATTCCATCACTCAGGTTGCTCGTAGAGACACCTGAAGACAGACTCAAAGTTAGGAGCCAGGAACTAGACAACTTGACATTAATACAGATAAAAGAAGAGGTGCCCCGGGGGTCCCCCCGCCAGGGGGAAGGCCTGCTCAGTCAGCATGCTGTCGGGCGGTAGTGGTTGTGCTCTGAATAACAAACAGCCTTGTCGAAGGTGGCTACTGTCCAGCCTGGACACTTGAGTGAAGGGGGTACCACTGATACTTACGCCAGAATAACAGGCCCAGACTGGGTCCGAACACCCTACACTGCCTTCCCATTGAGGGCTTCTTTGTTCCTGGGGTGCCTGGGAGTTCAGTCTACCCAGTGAATTGTCTTAAGACTGCCTGCGCCTTACCTTTGAGTGTTGAGTACTCTATTTTCTGCTTGATCTTGGCAAGTTCCACCACATACGCCGCCTTCTGGGTGAGAATGAGTTGCCGCTGTCGCGCCTTGAAGCCTTTCCGGTCGTATTTAATGATCGGGATGCCATACTGCAAGGAGGTTACCGTCACTACGAGGGGAAGGCCACCTCACGGCGGGAGGGGGCAAAGCACCGTGTTTCCGGTTACTCGGACCCCGGCCCAGTGAGTCCATGCACGCTGCGGCACAGCAGATTGTGCGGGCTTTTCCCGCACCCCGGCCCTCAGCCAGGTAGATTTTGATTCCTAGCTCTGCCTCTGGTGTCACCCTCTGACAGGGTCAAGGCTGTGGCCACCGACCGCCTCATGGATCTGCTCTGAGCTGTCGACAGAGATGCCCTCTCTTTAATGCTCTGTGGGCGAATGAAAGACCTCAGCCGGAGGATAACTCAGGTTTCTGTTCCCCAGGGGATCAGATGTGACAGAGCAGCCGGGGGAGCCACCAGGAGCTTACGTAACCTGTCCTGCCAGGTCATGAAGCCCAGAGAGCACAGGCACCTCGCCGTACTGCTCACGAATAGGGGATGTTTAATGATTAAGTGCACACATTTCACTCCATTTTACAGAAAATCAAACAGTTCCTAGGATGGACTAATGAGGGACCATAAGAATAGCTACAGGTCTCTAACAACCATGGTCCCCCCATCTTAGTTAATACTCAGCATCACAGTTGCAAGCCCGCTCACCCCACACCCCTGCATGAACACCCTATTCCCGGACTCTCCACACAGAGCACACCCTGTTCTCAAGCTCGTCAGGGAACCCTGTTCCTTACCTGGATTTTCTCGCTGCCAATGAGTTGAAGCACCTTAGGGTTAATGTCTCCTTCATCTAGGGAGGGAACCAGAACCCAGTGAGTCTCCGCCAAATAGCACCTTGTGCAGAAGTCGCTGGCATCTACTGGTTTTATGTCCCTCTGTGAGCAAGACCACCAGGAAATGCTACAGAGTTGAAATTTTTCCTTTGACTTTTTTTTTAAATAGGAAAATGAGTCCTCAGGTGGAAAATGGACTTACCTATCCGAGTGTTAGCAAAGGGCTGATTTAAACTTTCCGCGTAGCCTTCTTTCTTTCCCCTGAACACCGCGCTGGTGATCACCTTCTGCTGCATCTGGTAGCACAAAATTCAACATACAAAAATGGCGGCCACAGTACCCTTTGGGACAGAAGAGCTTTAAGGGCCACTGTATTGCACACTTTCCTGGACAAGCTGTGGGACCTGTCACACTCCCACACAGAAATCCGAACACATCCCTGGCTTCGGCCAAATGCCCTAAAAATTATACTGGTAGAAACGGAGCTGACACTTAGGCTTGTTTTTTCGCTTGCACTGACTTCCTGGAAGTGGAATTTTCAGAGTTTAAGGGAGCAGTTTCTGTCTCCTGGGTCAGACATCTGTGCACCACAGCCCGCAGGCCAGATCCAGCCTCCTGTCCGGTTGTGTGAGTCAAGTCATACTGGAGCACAGCTATGGCATTCGGTCACACGTTCTCTCTGGCCGGGCTCCAATGCAGAGCTGAGTAATTGCAGCAGGGTCCTAGGACCCGCAGAGCCTAAAATATTTCCTCTCTGGCCCTTTATGGAGAAAGGCTGCTGACCTGCAGATAAGCATCAACAAAACCAGACGTCCAGCATCTAGGGGTCCCGCAGGGCCATCTGGATTGTGTTCTCACGGTGGCAACGTGAGTGATGCCGTTTTTGACAACTGCCATTTAACAGGGCTCTGTGCTATGTGGTCTTCATGTTTAAGCCTCAACATGTGCAAGGGGTATGGGCCATGTGTGACTCTTGGTTTACAGGTGAAATGGGTGAGGACTGGGGCCCCTCCCACCCCGCCACCCACGTCCCTACCAGCGCTCTCCTCTCCGCTGTGATCCCGCGGCAGTACTTCCGAACCAGGTTCCTCGTGCACATCTTCCTGAGCAGATCTGATGCCTGTGTGGAGAACACACTTCTTCTCCACCTGCCCCACGCATACCCTGTCTCGGACCGTGGCCACCAAAACAGAAGCTTTGAATGCATATCTGAATTCAAAGGACAGCATTACTACTTTACAAAGAAAGTAGCTAATCTATCCAGTCTTGCATTAACTTTTCGCCACTGCAAAGCTAGAGGTTCTTAAACCTGAATGTATTTGAGTCACCCTTTGGAGCTGTCCGAAGGGAGATTCCTGCAGGTGCAGACTCAGTGGGTCCAGGTTGGAACCCAAGAATCTTACAGTACGCATAGGGTCCTTGGGCCATCTTTAGAGAAACACTTTTGTAGGCGACAGTCACCTAACCCTTCTCGAAGGCTACATCAAGGACAGATGCCATTTAAAAGCGATATGTATAAACAGACCTCCAATGGCTTTATACATCTGGTAAAGATATTAGGGATCGTGAGGAGTAAAATTTCTTATACAACACCCTTATACGGAAGTGCTTTGTTAAGGCGGCCCTTACAAAAGCTCCATGAGTGCCCTCGTCACCTGCACCATGAGTCCCAGCAGAGTCCTTACATTTTGCAAGATGCCAGGAGGCGTCAGCCAGCTCTTGTCCAAGACATTCGTTGGGACATGATACCGGAGTTTCAAGATGTAATTCTTCCTCACAAACACGACAAACTGCTCGTTGTCAGGGCACAGAGGCTTGTCTCGATTGATGAATCCCTTTACGAACCTAAGTAGAAAGGAGTTTCGTTGGTTTTCTGACCTGTTTCTTCACTGAGTTGTGGGTTCTCTCCATTCCTTTAACTCAGAGGAGACCAAATGGTAGAGATCATGTAGAGCAGTGGTAGTCAACCTGGTCCCTACCGCCCACTAGGGGGCATTCCAGCTTTCATGGTGAGCGGTAGCGGAGCAACCGAAGTATAAATAAAAAGATAGATTTAACTATAGTAAGTTGTTTTATAAAGATTTATTCTGCCAAACTTAGCAAAAATCTGACATAAAGTACTTGGTAAGTAATTATTAATATATGCTTTAACTTGCTGTAACTCTGCTTTATAAATTTTATAAAGTAAAGTTACTTCCCTACTTTATAAATCACTATTACTGTGGAACCAATGAGCGGTTAGAAAATTTTACTACTAACAGAGATATAAAAGTGGGCGGTAGGTATAAAAAGGTTGACTAGCCTTGATGTAGATGGTCACATAGGTCAGAGCCACTAATGTCGCCTGGAGGCCAGATCTGCTCCAAAGATTTGTTCTGTTTTATCCACACTGTTTTTTTTGTTTGGTTTGGTTTTGAGTAGCTTGAATCAGTTGCCAATAACAACAAAAAGAAAGATTTACATGGAAGCCAGATTTCCAGCTTTCCTGAAAAATCCCAGGCTCTGCCTGGCATTTCTCTACATCAGCCAACTTCTGAGATGGAATGAGTGTTCTAGTTGGCTGCAGTCCCTACCATGCCTTATTGTCTTATCCCAGCTCACGAGACTCCCTCAGGTGACCTGCCTTGCACCGGAAGGCACTGCACTTTGTGAATTTTGAGCTAGACCAAGAGAAACTACAAATGGACTAAGTTGTGATCAACATCAAATTAGGGTGCCCAGAGGAAAGGGAGCTGAATTCCGAAGGGTTGACATCCCAAAAGGGAGATTACCATTCTGCACAAATCCCAAAAACTCAACCAAGCCCATGACCACCTCCACAGCACACCGGCGCTGAGTGGCCGCTCCTCCTCCCGTACTCAAGCACTTACTTCCTTACAATCTCCACAGCCCTCTTCCTCCTCTGGGCCTTCCTCCGAGCCAGAGCTCCACGCCAGTGGGTTTCAAGTTTGATGGCTGAAAGAGTTCACTGCTAGCATTAGGGGTCGAGTATGGTCGTATTTAAATGCAAAAGGCTTTTTCAGAGTTAGTCATCCACGCCACAAACGTATCTGCACACCCACGACGGCACTTGGCTAGCCCCAGAGATGAAAAGTCCGATGACCGTCATCAATTCTTTCCTGGGGGAGCTCAGAGGGACACTGAGCTAGGGAGACAGGGACACGGTGCTAGAGGAGGCTTTGTGGCAAGACCCAGAATGACACAAAGGGACTAGATAGAGTTTCCCAAGCTCCTTTTCAGGGACAGAGTGGTGCCCGTGATGGTATACATTTGTCTTCCCACTGTGTTTAGTCTGTTTTACCATATTTGCTTTGATTTAGTTGTCTGCATTGAAAAATTGGGGTACATGGGCCCATAAGATACATGGGTGGGTAGCTTAGTTGATTGAGCATTGTCCCAATGTGCTAAGGTTGTGGGTTCAATCCCTGGTCAGGGCACATAACAAAAATAAGCCAATGAATACAGAAATAAGTGGAATAACAAATAGCTATTTTTCTCCCCCTCCCAATTTCCCTAAAATCAATAAATAAATTTAAATAAAAATTGGAATATATAATCAAATTGGGACACAAAAATTAGATTTCTGGCTTATTTCCCCACTTTTAAATGCTTTTCAGATTTTTCTCAGTTATTCAGATTTTTTAAATGCTTTTTTTTTATTCCTCACTATTACCAAAACAAAAAACAAAAAAACCCCAAGTGGAAACAACTCAACTGTCCATCAACAAAACAGCTAAATCATATATACTTATCAGCAAATACAGCCCTCGAGCTGGCCACCTGTCTTTGTAAAAGAAGTTTAACTGCAACTCTGCTGTGCCCATTCATTTATACACATAGTTGCATAAAGTGGCTATCACTCATGAGAGCAGAGTTGAGTAGCTGCAACAGAAACCCAAGACTCACAGGTCTGAAATACCATCTGGCCCTTTAAGAAAAAGTTTGCTGCCCTCTGATATAGTGGATTACTATGCAGCTATGAAAATGAGTAACTATACCCATTTACTGACTGAATTTGAACAACAACTTAGTGCAAAAAATGTTGCCAAAAAGACAGTATAATTAAGTTCAAAACATGCCAGCCTATAACTACATCAAAAGGTGCATTCATAGATGGGAAAAATATTTCTAAAAACCCAAGAGAGGGGCCTGGCCATTTGGTTCAGTGGAAGAGTATTGGCTGGCATATGGAGGTCCCGGGTTCCATTCCCGGCCAGGGCACACAGGAGAAGCGCCCATCTGCTTCTGCACCGTTTCCCCTCTTCTATCTCTCTCTTCCTCTCCCACAGCCAGGGCTCCACTGGAGCAAAGTTGGCCCAAGCACTGAGGATGGCTCCAAGGCCTCTGCCTCAGGCGCTAGAATGGCTTCGATTTCAGCAGAGCAACATCCCAGATGGGCAGAGCATCGCCCCCTAGTGGGCATGCCGGGTGGATCCCAGTTGAGCTCATGTAGGGGAGTCTGTCTCTCTGCCTCCCTGCTTCTCACTTCAGAAAAATACAAAAAAAAAGAAAAAGAAAAGAAAACTCAAGAGAATTATAAATGCAACATTCGGAAGAGTAGCAGGGCTAGGAAGTGACCAGAGAGGGGCAGAGGAAACTCATGGTGTTAGTAACCTTTTAAAAAACTTACTCTTTAAACATGCATATGTTGTGGATCGAATAAAATATGTCCATGGAACAAATAGAGACCACTGTGTTATAATCTCTGATCAAGAGAGTAATAATGAGAAGAGGCCCCAGAATTGGACCCCCAGGATGCCCCACAGCAGGTTTCAAGGACGGGCAGGGGAGGGGATGCACAAAGGAGCCTGTGTGTCCAGGATTAGGGTTGGGGGGGAGACGAGAGAGAAATTGCAGGGGGGCTGTTGCACATTGCAAGGTTTCTGTTTCATTCTCACCTGCTTGTCTTTTTTTCACGTAGGCTCTTCTTTCTAGGCAGGCTTTGTATGTGGCTTGAATTCTTGCAACTTAAAGTAAAACAAAAGTTTTGGTGAAATGACTTTTGTGTGTGTATAGTCGTAGTTGTGACCTTGGGGGATGTTAGAAGTGATCTTCGGGGCGTGCAGTGCAGAGGGGGCAGCGGGTAAGGACCAGAGCCCCCATCTAGCGGGCCTGCTGGCCCCTGGTTCCATGTTGGGCACTAGATTTCACCCTCACACCTCACCCTGCAGGGCAGACATCAGCACATTGTACTAATGAGCCTGCACATCACACAGTGAGGAAATGAGAGGAAACGTGCTCACTGCTAAGGCAGTGCAGGTACCAAGGAGGGGTACGACCCCAGGGCTGCCGGACCACACCACAACCCACCCCCTCCTCCTAGTGACTGAGGTCCCACTAGCTCCTCAAGGGTCCTGCACACCATTAATATCACAGCCCCTGGGAGCTGGCTTGAAATGCTGGCTCAGGGCCCCGCAGCCAGCACCTGCCTAGGAACCGGATCCCAGGGACTGCTGCCCACTGCTGTGTAGGGGTCAAAATGTCAGACCATTCATCTCAGTGGTTAGGATTCCAAGCCCTGAAGCCAGAGAGGCCCACGTTCAAACCTCAGCTCTGCTGCTTACTATCTGCGTGGCCTCTGGCAAGTTCCCAACATCTCTGGGCCCAGTGACCCTGACTGTAATGTGGAGATGATAACATCACTCCATAGGTTTGTTCTGAGGATACAATGACATCATGAGTGCAAAGGACTTAGCGTGCACTGGCACACAGCCAGCACTCAGGTTACTCAAGCAGTGTCTTCCTCAACAGGCCAGTTCCAAGCAAGGGGCCCCTCTGCCTCTGTAGTTTTAGTTTTTCATTGTCTGCATTTCCCCACCATCTAACTTTTCCCGCCTGCCATTCACAACAAACACCCAGGCTGTAGGCTTTGAAGCTACACGATCCAACATCAGATACATGATCCAACATCAGATACGTATACAAATAAATATTCATTTAAGGGGGATGGACTCCTGTGGGATGACAGAGTTGGATCCAAACTAGAACTGAGTGTCACTACGACGTTTAAGGTTCCATGTGCATCCATGATGACCTCCAAACACTAAGGCATAAACTCACATGTGTATTATCATAATCCCATATCTTTTTGCTGGTTTCCCAAAGCCAATGCTTCTAACATTGTATCAAATGCTATGTTTAAAATGTATCCCAAGTGAAGCTTTTTTATTTCACATTCTATGGAAGTCAAGACAGGGAAAAAAAATCATACCTAATTGATGCTTACTAAATTCAAAGGCATCTTCAGTAGCAAAGAGAGTTCTGGGGAAACGAATAAATATTTTTGTTCTAGAAGTGAAAGGAAAAAAAAAAAGGTGCTTTAATTATTAAATGGTCAGTTACCATCTGTAGTGGGTTGAATAGTGCCTTCCCCCAAAAAACTCACATCCATTCAGAACTTCAGCATGGGATTCTTATTTGGAAATATGGTCTTTGCAGATGTAACCAAGGGAAGGATCAAGATGAGATCATTAGGGTGGGCTCAAAGTCCAAGAGTGTCCTTATAAGAGACAGAAAAGTACAGAGACACAGGGAAGAAGGCCATTGGAGATGGAGGCAGAGACTAGAGGGATGTGGCCACAAGCCAAGGAATGTCAGGAGGACTTGGAAGCTGGAACAAGCAAGGGAGGGATCCTCCCATAAAGCCTATCAGGGGTCGTCAAACTTTTTATAAAAACCGCCCACTTTTGCAGTGCTTGTAGACCTGGTCCCTACCGCCCACTAGTGGGCGTTCCAGCTTTCATGATGGGCCAATCGCAGCGCTGTTTGGTTGCACGGTAGGGTCCAGGTTGACCAGCACTGCAAAAGTGGGCGGTTTTTATAAAAAGTTTGACGACCCCTGCTGGCCTGCCAACTCCTCAGTTCCAGCTTCTAGAACTGAGAGAATAAACTTCTTTTGGTTTAAGCCAGCTAGTTTGTGCCAATATTTTAGGCAATGATAGGAAACTAATACACCATTCTAACTTACAGTTACTTCCCTGAGCTTCAAAAAAAAAAAAAAAAAAAAAGATGATAAAAAAATATGGGTCTAATTTTAAAAGACGATTCCATCAACTAGTAAACTAGAAAACTATTCAAAACCACGGAGGGACTCATGGGAAACTCCAATTTATAGCCGGCTAGTCAGAAGCAAGGTAACAACCGAGACTCCCAAGTCTGCTGTGAGGAAGAAACTGTCTTACAGGACTGAGTCGTTCACCCGTGGGATCTGACACTGTCTCCAGGTAGTGTCAGAATTGAGTTAAACTGTGGAACTCCCAGCTGGTGTCAGAAGTGCTGTGGCGTATTGTTTTGAGTGAGTCAAGTGCTGAGAGTGAAGCCCCACCGGAGAGTTTTTTTCTTTAAAGAGCTGCATTTAAATTGAGTGGATGGAATGCTCTGCTTGTAAATCTACACAACTTCCCGAAAAAAGTACTCTCTGGGCTCTAGGTGGATACAGATCAATGCCGGAAAGACTCTGACAGGGACTTCCCAGCCACTTACCTCCCTAACTTGTACTCTTCCGGTTTGTAGCCAATGTACTTGATCAGCCGCTCTACGCCCTCTGCTGGAGGCCCGCGCCAGTGCGGCCAGGTGTCTGGGCACAAGGACTTGTACCTGGGGAGAGGAAAGGCATACCCAGAAAGCCACGGGGCTCTACTCTATCCCCCCACTAGGGGTCGCTGTGCCTGCTGCTCAGTGTACTGTAGACGCATTACCTTCTTGAATTCAACAATAATATGCTTGGCAAAAGAAGAAAGAGAGAAGCTATTTCAATTGGGTGGGAGGTTTGGCCTGTCTTCATAGAACAATGACATCAGTAGACACCTCAAGAAGCTCAATTCCACTCCTAGGTATACAGGATGAGGCAAAAGTAGGTTTACAGTTGTGAGTACATGAGTTTATTCTTCTATTTTTTAAATTATTGTATTATTTTCCATACAAACAACTGTAAACCTACTTTTCGTGTCAAGAGACACAAATACATACATCTGTGCAAAGCTTATATAGCAATGTCTGTAGTGTCATTATTCATAATAGACAAAAGGTAAAAACACAGAGATGTCCATCAGCAGACGAATGAAGAGAAAAACGGATGTGGTCCAGCATGGAAGTAAAGGTGCCGTGCCTGGTAAGGTACCGGGAATTTTTCCCCCAAGGGTAACTTGGGCTGCAATGTTGATTTAAGAACCTGATTTCAGAATAAAATGCAACTCTAATGGGCAGTCACTAGGAAGATAGCCATGATGTTGGTAATATAATGAAATAAAGAAGAGAATCCAGAATTCAAAGAGCCTCTGGACCAAGGCAGGAAGCCAACAAGCAAAGCTGACAGATTGGAGTCGCACTGCTGGGATTTGAGTGGGCTGGTGAGCTGGACAAATCAGTCCTCTCTATGTGTGCATGAGAACAGTAACAGGACCTTCCTTGTGGGGTCACCAGTGAGACTGCAATAATTCACCGACGGTGCCTGGCACAATTCAAGACTTCAAAAAAATATTAGCTATGGCATTCCTAGTAAGCTTCTTCACCTTAATGTCATTATATGGTCTATAGTATTTTAAAACCAAATTTTAATCTGTTAAAAGCCTTTATTTTCCTGGAACAAATCTATTAAGGTCATTGCAATGAACTGAATCCTTGTGTTCTCCCGCCATTCATACTTGAAGCCTAAGCCCCATGGGAGGCCATTTGGAAGTGGGGCCTCTGGGCGGTGATTAGGTTGTGAGGAGGGAGTCCTCATGTGTGGGATCAGCTCCCATAGAACAGAGACCCCAGAGAGCTCCCCAGCGCCTTCTGCCATGCGAGGACACAGCCAGGAAGGAGATGGCCGTGTACAACCCGGAAAAGAGCTCCAAGCAGAACCTGACTGTGCTGGCACCATTCAGAGTCCCAGCCTCCAGAACCGTGAGAAACGAGTTTCTGTTGTTCATAAGCCACTTGGTTACAGCAGCCGGAACTAAGATCGGCATGAAGTGTCACGCGTTCTTCCCTGACTCCCTCCATCCGCCCGCCCACATGCACAGGTGCATGCCAACCCCAGGAAGCGCAGTGCAGCCACAGGCCCTGCACTCGCCCTTCCGGCCCACACCCATCACTGGCACACGCCGTCAAATCTGTCCAAACATGGGCTACAGACGCAGAGGCAATGAGGAGATGCCTTAAATGTCTGTAGGCTGGAGGAAGTAATAACTGTTGTCCCTTTCAGCCTGCGACAGTGCGGCTTCCTGACCGACGGAAGCGGTGCTGGGCGGGGTGCATGCAATGGGCATCTCCAACCCGGCCCTGTGACCCACTCCTGCCTTTCTCCCCAGGGCCACTGACCCGCACCACGCTGGCCTTCCAGCTGGTCCTGGAGGCGGCCCATTCCCACCCCCAGGCTCTCCTGCATGGATTGCTGTCCCCAGATATTCGCAGGGCTCCCTCCCTCACTCAGAGAGACCCTTCCGGGCCACCTTACCTAAAGAGGCCACCTGCTACTCTTCCCAGATTCATTTTCCTTCTAAGAATGTACCCCAAACTGATCGCCTGTCTCTCCTTGTTATTATTGCCCGTCCCTCTCACTAGAAAGTAATCACCATGCTGCAGGCATGGGGTCTGTCCTGTTCTCCACAGACCCAGCACCCAGGACGGCGCTGGGACACAGCTGGTGCTCACTGCTATTTATGGAGAGAGTAAAAGAGCCTCAGAAAGCAGCAAAATAGAAAAAAAGATGCATAAAGTTTAAAAGTGCAGGAAGATGGGAATATCAAGTGTGTTTGCAGGGGCAGTGGCCACTACATCCTGCCATCTTCAGCAAAAAAGAAAAAATGGATGAGGGTGAATGAGTAAGTAGCTGATGAGCAAAAACAGTATGTGCCCAGTTTTCAGATTTTGCAAAGGGATTACATAAAAAAAAAACAAAAACAAAAAAAAACCCAGTGCAATAGATAAAGCACAGACCTGGAACACTGAGGTTGCTGGTTCGAAACCCCAGGCTTACCCAGTCAGGGCACATATGAGAAACTACTACTACTACTACGAAGTGATGCTCCCCAATCCTCCCCTCCCCACTTTCTCTCTCTGCCTAAAATTAATAAGTAAAACCTTACAAACAAAACCTGGAAAATAGTCTGACAGTTCCTCAATTAAACATTGAGTTATCATCTGACCCAGTGATTTATTCCTAGATATATGCCTGAAGAAATAAAAACATATCCACACAGAAACGGGCATATGAGTGGTCTTAGCAGCATTAGTCATAACAGCCAAAGACTGGAAACAACCCCAATGTGCATCAACAGATGAATGGATGATTCAACTGTGGTCTGACCACACAATGAAATACCGTTTGGCCATAAAAAGGAACAAATTATGTCTGATCCATAACATGACATGGATGAACCCTGAAAACATCATGCTGAGTGAAAAATGCCAGTCACAGAAGTCCCCCTATTTAATGACTCCATTTGTATAAAATATCCAACTTAGGGAAATCTACAGAGACAGTAGCATCCACTGGGGGTCTCAGAACATATTCTACATGGGTAATGGGGGACTGCTCTAGATGTCTGACTTTATGGCTTCAGATCAACAAAACAAACTTTACCTTTGCAGGAAATGCTCGTATTTCCGCCGGTACGCAAAGCCGGCCCGTCTCACCCGCAGGTGTTCCATCAGCCCCAGGTACTTGACCTGATGCCTTATGAGGAAGTCATCAAACTTGCCTTCAGAAACACAGAAGGGAGGGTGGCAGTAAAAGGACCTCATGGCTCCATTTCAGTCAAGAGAGACCAGAGGAGGGCCTGCAAGCTGACTGTCTGTGAGCTGGGTCCCCGATGTGCTTTCTTAGGTCCTAATTGTGTTTTATTTTATGGGATGGGGGGGGGGGGTTTACAAAAAAATATGGATCTCTGGTTTCTCTTGAAAACCCATGAGATCTGGCCATTCTGGCCTAGGGACCCACATGACAACAACAGCAGGAAGGGAATAGTGCTGCCCCTTTAGACAGGGTGTGCCCTCTCCAGTTTGCCGCAGTCCCCTCCACTCTCTATTGCCTTATGCCCAGTCTGCGTCACTCATTTACACTTCCTGCCTGGCCCCTCTGTAAGCCTTTGACTATGACTTTGTTATAGACCATGGCATGAGTTTAGAAAATAGATTGTTTTGTAAAACTGTTCACAGTTTGGAGAGAAGCAGCATTGCTTCCCCTCCATTCTGATGCCCGCCTGGCTCAGCTGTGTTGCTCCTAAAATGAGCCAAAATCTGAGCACTGCTCACTCAGGACTCCCCCCACCACCACTTATTTACCTCCTATTATGAAAATGAAAACAATTCCTGTCTAGAGGACAAAGACAAGCCTGTGTCGGGTGTTTAGGATTTTCACCCACCGCCATCTTGGTTTTCCTCCCAGCCTCATTTCCCTGAACCCCGCATTCAGAACAATTCACAACTCACTGGGTTCCTTCCTCTCATTGGGCTTGATGCAGCGGATGTACGAAGGTTCCTTGGAGATGAGAATTTCCAGAAGGCTGCTCAGGCTGTTTTTAAACTGTGTCCCCACCTTCAGGGAGAGAGAATGAACTAAGTAGACATCACTACTCCCAATTAATACCAAGAAGACTGGTTAGGGCATGAAAATCCAGCCCTTTAGACCCAAACTCTTGATTCGTTGTTCTACCTGTTGCATTTTCACCCATTAAGAGAAGGCTTTAGAGCAGGGGTAGTCAAACTTTTTATACCTACTGCCCACTTTTGTATTTCTGTTAGTAGTAAAATTTGCTAACCGCCCACCGGTTCCACAGTAATGGTGATTTATAAAGTAGGGAAGTAACTTTACTTTATAAAATTTATAAAGCAGAGTTATAGCAAGTTAAAGCATATAATAATAATTACTTACCAAGTACTTTATGTCGGATTTTCGCTAAGTTTGGCAGAATAAATCTTTGTGAAACAACTTACTATAGTTAAATCTATCTTTTTATTTATACTTTGGTTGCCCTGCTACCGCCCAACATGAAAGCTGGAACGCCCACTAGTGGGCGGTAGGGACCAGGTTGACTACCACTGCTTTAGATGCCCTGGCCAGGCAGCTCAGTTGGTTACAGCATCATCCTGATATTCCAAGGCTGCTGGTTCAAACCCCAGTCAAGGCACATACAAGAAACCAATGAATGCATAAATAAGTGGAACAACAAATTGATCTCTCTCTCTCTCTCTCTCCCCCCCCACCCCGCTTCCCCTCTCTCTAAAATTAATCACTCAAAAATTTTTTAAAAAGAAAAGGTCTTGGATGTCCTGGCCTTTAAGTCCCACATTCTTGACAGATTGTCCTATTATATTTTGTCCATTAAGAGAAGAATTTGGATGTCCTGGCTTGAGGACAAGCTCAGGATGGTCCAGCAGAGGTTAGATAAGCATCTACCCAGAATGCTTCACTCAGCAAGTACATAGTACCTGTTAGGAACCAGCATCACTAGAGAGCCCATCACCCCCACCACATTCCCCTGTTCCCTTGTTACCAAGCTTCCCTTATGACACTCATACTACTTAAGTTCTTTGTCAGATGGCATTTTCCTATGCCCTCCTTGACTAGACCATAAGCCCTGTGAGCTGAGGGACCTGTTTTCTTCTTGTTAAATCCCCTGTGCCCAGCTCAGGGCCTGACATAGCAGGTGCTCAATGAATGTCTACAAATGAACACACTGGTTGCCAACCTTGGGAAAATATATTTGACATAACCCACTGGAGAGTGATACTCCCAGGAAAAGGGAAGGACTTAAACAGGGTAGGTGGCCGGAGCTCACTGCACTCTCTGGGTAATGTTTGCTGTCTTTTCCATTTGCTTGGGCATTTCCCCACTCACCGTTGGCGACCTCCTCCGATTTTCCAACTCTGCCATCCGGAAGCATTCCTTTAGGATGCTGTTTCTGGACTTGCACAGCACCTGTCACAGAGAGAAACGAGTGCCCTGCATGCTGCTTCAGAAGTCACTATGGGGCCTTCAGGAAAGCTCATGTGAGTGTGCATGGTGGACCAGGGCCATGTGCTTCGGGAGCACTTGAAGAAGAGGAGGGGAAGAAACACGGGAGTGGAAGGAAACAGTCAAGTACTATATCCACTGTTCTATTTGGTGAGGACATCCGACTGTTTTTCCTCTGACAGGGTGAAGCCATAATTGTCCCCAGTCCAGCCCAGCTGCTCCTGAATAGATGGGTTCTTTAAGAATGATCTCCAGCCTGACCAGGCGGTGGTGCAGTGGATAGAGCATCAGGCTAGGATGCAGAGGAGCCAGGTTCAAAACCCCGAGGTCTCCAGCTTGAGCGTGGGCTCATCTGGCTTGAGTGCAGGGTCGCTGGCTTGAGCGTGGGATCATAGACATGACCCCATGGGCACTGGCTTGAGCAAGAAGGGTCACTCGGTCTGCTGTAGCCCCAGTCAAGGCACATATGAGGAAGCAATCAATGAACAACTAAGGTGCCACAATGAAGAATTGATGCTTCTCATCTCTCTCCCTTCCTGCCTGTCTTTCCCTATCTGTCCCTTTCTGTCTCTATCACACACATACACAAAAAAGACTGATATCCAAAGGCATGTAGATGGCCAACAGTCATATGAAAATATGCTCAACATCACTAACCATATGGGAAATGCAAATCAAAACCACAATGACACCACCTTATACCTGTTAAAATGGCTATTATCAACAAGACAAGAAATAACAAGTATTAGAGAGGATGTGGAGAAAAGGGAACCCTCACACAGGGCTGATGGGAATGTAAACTGGTGCAGCCGCTATGGAAAACAGTCTGGAGATTCCTCAAAAAGTTAAGAATACAGCTAACATATGACCCCGCAATCCCTCTTCTGGGTATCTAAAAAAACTTGAAAAGTTATCTGTAAAGATATATGTTCCCTTATATTTGTTGTAGCATTATTCATGGTAGCCAAGATATGAAAATAACTTAGGTGTCCTTGGATGGATGGATGAATGGATAGAAAAGATGTTTACATTCATATGTGGCCTATTCTCCATGACATGCTGGAGTCCTAACACCATGCCCAGAGGAAAATCCAGAAGAGCAGATGTACTCAAATTCAGTCTCACAAGCAGAATCCCATACCATCACAAACACACAGTTACATTTCAGGCTGACTTACCTCTTTCAGATGTCTGTACAGGATATCATTGTTTTTTTCCAAGAATCCTACAAAGCATTGAGTAAAAAGGAAAAAAAATGAATCAATGGCTTTGCCTAAAAATGCAGTTCCATCCCAACTGATTGCAAAGGGAAGTCCTAAAAATAATCTCTTTCAATTAGATGTGAGTTCTCAGCCTGGGCATTATGACCTTGGAGGCTGGATGATTTTGTGTTGTGGGGACCAGCCTGTGCATTGTAGGACATTGAGCTGTGTCCCTGTCCTCTCCCTGCTAGATGTCAGGTGCACCTTCTCTAGTTGTGACAATCATATATCTCTCTAGACACTGCCAGATGTCCCTGGGGGAGATATCTGGGGAACCAGGTCCTCATGCTACACTAAATTCTGGTAGGTGACTACAGGAATGTGCAGCCTTTATACTAAGTTCATATATGTGACCACCCTTGGCTGGTAGCAAAGAACACCACAAACAATGAATGACATTGACACAATGGAGGGGGCACAGACTGTCAAGGGACACCTGGGGAGGCCATGCAGAGGGATGAGAAAATCAGCCCCACCCCTGAGGAAGCTCAAACTCAAGCGCCAGGGCTTGTGGTGCCCGAGAAAAATATAGCACCATTGTTCATAATAGCCAGCAATTTTGAACAACCCAAATGCTCATCAACTGATAAACGGATAAACAAAATGCAGTGAACCCATGGATAGAATATTACTTGGCAATAAAAGGGAATAACAATATAGATGGACCTTGAAAACATCATCTTAAGTAGAAAAAGGTAAGATAGACTTAATAAAAGTTAAAAAAAACATCTGTGCTTCAAAGGAAAACATCTGAAACGTAAAAGGACAAACCACAGATTAGGGGAAAGATGTGTAGCTCCTATACTGGTAAGGGACTTGTATCCAGAATATGTAAAGAATTTTAAAATGGCAATTTTAAAAATGGCAAAGGATCTGAATAGACATTGCTCCATGGAAGCTACGCAAAGGGTTTGTGAGGCTAGGGAACCTGTGAGATGAATGGGCAGCCTTTCTTCAGTGGACACAGAGGCACCTGCATGGCTGTGACCTGTGCCCATGGGCACTCACCCTTGGTGCAGTACGTGACCGCTCCCGCATAGTGGAAGAGTCGGAACTCCATCCAACCAATCCTCTTTCGGCCCTTTGGACCCGCCAGCTTCCGGCTACAGCAAGACAGGAAACAGATACGAGCTGAACCTTTCTAACTCTACAGCAACAAAAGGCACCAACATATAAAGCAAAGAGAGCGAAGCCTTTGGCAGGCGTTTAGTACCCGACAGTCAACCGAAGGCCAGCTCTGCAAGCTGACCACGTATGGCAGCTCCCAGGAGGCCCTGCTGCCTATTTTACAGCGGCCACAGATCAAGGTCTAAAATTAGACCCTCCCTTCTCATAAGCACTGAGGAGTTTAAAGACTTTATTTATTCCATTTTTTTTTTCAGAGAGGAGAGAGAATGAGAGAGAGAGAAGGGGGAGGATCAGGAAGCATCAATTCCTATATGTGCCTTGACCAGGCAAGCCCAGGGTTTCAAACTGGCGACCTCAGTGTTCCAGGTCGATACTTTATCCCACTGCACCACCACAGGTCAGGCAGCACTGAGGAGTTTAAAAACATACATGAACCATAGAAACACATTTATTTTTATTATAAAGCAACTTCCATTTCTCTAGGTGACAACTAAAAAACAGTTTTACTACTTTATATTTTTATGATGTTGAGAGACTAAAATACTCATGAAATAGGATTTTTCAGATTCTGGCAATTCATAATTTTTAATTTATTTATTCATTTTACAGAGAGGGAACAGAGACAGAGAGAGAGAAGAAGGGGGGAGGAGCAGAAAGCATCAACTCCCATATGTGCCTTGACCAGGGAAGCCCGGGGTTTTGAACCAGCGACCTCAGCGTCCCAGGTTGACACTTTACCCACTCACTGCACCACCACCTGGTCAGGCTATTCTTCCATTCTTGATTCATTTACATATCCAATCCTAGTACATATCCCTTCCATATTCTACAACAGGTTTAATAAAGCCACTACCATTTATTGAATCCTTACTGTGGCCAGAAATGGCACTAGGTGACTTGTGTAGTCATTTACAATTCTACATGGTGGGCATATTAACATCCCCATCTTGTAGAACAGGAAGCACAGACATAGGAGTGTTGCTTGCCCAAGGTAAAGTGTCTAATAAGTGGCTGAGCTGGGATTCAAACATGGCCTTTATGACACTAGAGCATATGTTCTTAAATTCTCTTCTCATCTCAAAGACCAGGTTAAATTTCGAGTTGATGTTCCGGGATACTGTAAATGCTCTATCCTTGGATGTGTGTGGTGGTGATGTGGTTACATGTAGACATAAAAATTCATCAGGTTGAACCCTAGCTGGTTGGCTCAGCAGTAGAGCATTGGCCCGGTGTGTGAAAGTCCCAGGTTCAATTCCCTGTCAGGGCACACAGGAGAAGCACCCACCTACTTCTCCACCCTTCCCCCTCTCCTTTCTCTCTGTCTCTCTCTTCCCCTCCTGCCGCCAAGGCTCCATTGGAGCAAAGTTGGTCCGGGTGCTGAGGACGGCTCCATGGCCTCCTCCTCAGGCGCTAGAATGGCTCTGGTTGCAACGGAGCAGCAGCCCAGCCCAGAGAGCATCGACCCCTGGTGGGCATACCAGATGGATACCAGTTGGGCACATGAGAAAGTCTGTCTCTGCCTCCCCCCTTCTCACTTCAAAAAAAATACAAAAAAATTTTTCATCAGGTTGTACACATCAGATCTATACATTGCTGCATGTACTTTATATCTGAATTTTTTTTTTTTTTTTTTGTGGCAGAGACAGAAAGAGTCAGAGAGAGGGATAGGGACAGACAGACAGGAAGGGAGAGAGATAAGAAACATCAATTCTTCGTTGCAGTTCCTTAGTTGTCCATTGATTGATTTCTCATATGTGCCTTAATGGGGTGGGAGGGCTACAGCAGACTGAGTGACCCCTTGCTTGAGCCAGTGTCCTTGCGCTCAAGCTGGTGAGCCCTGCTCAAACCCAATGAGCCCACACTCAAGCTGGCGACCTTGGGGTCTTGAACCTGGGTCATCCACATCCCAGTCCGACACTGTATGCACTGTGCCACCACCTGGTAAGGCTATATCTGAATATTTTTAAAAAAAGACTATTTCATATGCATGTGGACGTGTCCCAAATGAAAAATGCTCAGGAATCAAGCAAGATACAAAAATCCTTTTAAAATTTGACTTGGAATTTGAGTTTGAAGTTTACTAACCAAAGGTGTGCATAGTCAGTAAGTCCTCACTTAACACAGTCAATTGGTTCTTGGAATGGTGGCAAAACAACATATAATAATACTGTAGGCTAATTGGTATAAACAAGAGTCAAGTTCCTATAGCCTCTCATCAATCTTACAACAAAATGTTATTCGATGACATGCTGTATGTGATTTGATGCATCATAACTTTATTACTATTATGAAGCAGTAGCTATCCTCTTGGGGAGCACTGTCCCCAACCAAGGAAATGGGTATACGATGGTCTTCCTCCAGGTCACCGCTTGTCAGATGAGATACGTACGTTTGGAAGTGCGCGTGCCTCCCCACTTTCTCTTCCAACTTCTCCAGGAAACTCAAGTCAGTAGCAGGACCAGGACGAATACATTCTTCATCCTTCAAAAAATACAAGAGAAGCCTTGACTGTAGCACCACACTCCGTCAATTACAAGTTTAAATGCTTTCACCAGTAGGGGCCGAATGTACTGGACTAAAATACTGTAGTCTCCCACAAGTTCAAGTGAACATTTCAGGGGCAGGGCTAACCCATCACTTATGCTCAGCTTCTCCGATTGGATAAGGGCACCATGGAACTGGAAAATCCATGACAAATCAACTCTGCCACCCACTTGCTGCTTATTTCCAAAGTCTTCCCAAGCACACTTCACGGCTTCCGTGCACAGCTCACTTCAACACTCAACCTCATTTTTTCTTAACTCCACATTGCTGGCCAAGAACATACCCCCTTTAACTTGGAGCAGAGCATTCATAGAGAGCAAGCTATAAAACCATGTGAGCCTAACCTTTCATATTTCTCAAGCTATGCCTTTCCAGTTCCTATTTTGGGTCCTCAACAGTGATAACATTGAATTAACCACCTTTAAAAAAATTAAAGATGGGCCCTGGCCAGTTGGCTTAGTGGTAGAGCATCGGCCTGGCGTGCAGGAGTCCCGGGTTCGATTCACGGCCAGGGCACACAGGAGAAGTGCCCATCTGCTTCTCCACCCCTCACCCTCTCCTTCCTCTCTGTCTCTCTCTTCCCCTCCCACAGCCAAGGCTCCACTGGAGCAAAGTTTGCCCGGGCGCTGAGGATGGCTCTGTGGCCTCTGCCTCAGGCACTAGAATGGCTCTGATTGCAGCAGAGCGACGCCCCAGATGGGCAGAGCATCGCCCCCTGGTGGGCATGTCGGGTGGATCCCGGTCGGGCGCATGCGGGAGTCTGTCTGACTGCCTCCCCGTTTCCAGCTTCGGAAAAATACAAAAAAATTAAGGATGAATCAATCCTCTAGCTCTTATTAAAACAGTAACAGCAACAAAAACCTGGTTAAGGTTGATGAGACATTTATATGCTTATATGCTTTCTGATTTCAGCTATGGAAAACCAAATGGAAATACTCACTTTTTACTCAAATAGCTTACAACACTAGTCTAGCAATTTATATGAACACTAAGTGTGCATATAGTAGCTTCTGTCAGTCCGGGCTTCCTGGAACGTGCTTCCCCAGAGGTCCACGTGGCTGGTGCCCTCACCTCCTTCAGTTCTTTGCTCAAGTGTCACCTTTTCAATGAGTCCTTAGACCATCTGATCTAAATTTGAGCCCCCTCCCCTGCACATCCAATCTTATCTTTTTTTTCCATTGTGCAATCTACGTATTTTTCTCATTAACCTATTTGCTGTCGGCCCCTTCATGCTGGAATTTAAAGCCCCCTGAGTACAGGGGTTTCAATCTGTCTGTCCACTGCTGTGTCCCAAAGCTCAGGGTACACTCCCAGCACCAAGTAAGCTTTCAATGAGTATTTGTTGAATGAAAGAAGTCCAAAAGCTTACCATGGGACAGACACAGCTCTGAGCCCTCTACATAGCTTATTTCACTAAGTTTGCCCTTACCGCTCTTCTCTGAGGTCAGTGCTATTATCATGGTACCCATTTCAGGATGATAAAATTGGAGCTCACAGAGGTTAAGATGCCTGCTTAAAGCTTACCCAGCTAGTAAACAGAGGGGCTGATATTTGAATCCAACTGGGGCTCATGTTCCTGGCAACTAGAGCCACCACTCTTTAATGTCCCTGCTGTGTTTTACCACACTGGTTAGGTGGGGTGGTAGGTGGGGGGGACCAGTTATTTCATTAAGAGGGTGGGAAAAAGTGGTGTACATGATTCTGAACAAAAAGCGAGGCAAGGAAACCATTTCTCTATGGCCTTTAGAATTCATTTGCAAAAAGGATATTTGAAAGTTGAAACAATTGTGGCTTTGAGGACACTGATGTTTTCAAAAGTCAGAATAGTTCACAAGGTCACCGGCCCATCCCATAGAACCTCCACTCAAACTCCAGGAATGTTTTTTATAATGTCTCCCTTTGGCTTCCTGCTCAGAGCTAAGCATGAAAGCAGTCCTTCCCCAACTGCCAGTGAGCACCTGTCTGCACGAGGTTCCTTTACCAGCTCAACCTTCTATGTCTGTGGGTGACAGAGATGCACTTTCATTGCAAAGGTCCTTCCTCTCTCTCCCCAAGGCACATCGGTTAGGTCTCTAAATTGAAATGAGAGGGAAGAGGCCCTGGCCGGTTGGCTCAGTGGTAGAGCGTCGGCCTGGCGTGCAGGAGTCCCGGGTTCGATTCCTGGCCAGGGCACACAGGAGAAGCACCCATCTGCTTCTCCACCCCTCCCCCTCTCTTTCCTCTCTGTCTCTCTCTTCCCCTCCCACAGCCAGGGCTCCATTGTAGCAAAGTTGGCCCAGGCACTGGGGGTGGCTCTATGGCCTCTGCCTCAGGTGCTAGAATGGATACAAAAAAAAAAAAAAAGAAAGAAAGAAAGAAAGAAAGAAATGAGAGGGAAGAGCCCGGCCAGAAGCTCCAAGCAAGAATTCAGCAACAACCATTCAACTTGTACTTTTCAATCATCTAGTGCAGTGGTTTGCAACCACGGGTCCACGAAAGAGTTAACTATCCTGATGTCATAGGAAGATTGCAGACCCAATGATCACAGACTCTATAATCTTCCTACAGTTGAAAAACACTGATAGTGGGTTCCAACCCTTTCTAATCCTGGGGAAGCTTCTCCCATGCGTCGTAAACACTGTATGAACGATGAGCTCTAGGTCAACGTTAACCTTCTCACCAGAATAGAAATGATTCCTTTGTGTCTTTCTTCAACCAAATCACAGATGATCTTGTTGTTGAAATAGTGAATCGGCTCCCACTAAAATGACAAAGAGGAAAAAATTCGCCAAGAAAAATGTAGATGAGCATAACATATATTTCTTTTAAAATGAACTTTCCAACATTTTTTACCCAAATCTGATTTTTATCTCCCACATTATAAAAATAATCCTCTCTGAATATCAAAACAATTTCCCAGGAAATAAGCAGAGAAGGAGTGAAAAATAACTCTTAATACTAAGCAGGAAAAATCGCCAATGAAATCATATTTTTGAAGTAAATGTCCTTCACCAGAGGAAGATGTCAAATGAGGAGAAAACATCAAAACGTTTACCTCTATACCTTCCATTTCGTATTCCGCCTGTTCAGCTTTTAGGGTGCTCTCAATTAAGAGTTGCTGAAGTTTCTCATTGCAGTAATTTATGCAGAACTGTTCAAAGCTGAAGATGTAAAAGATTTAAGTAACTAAAGCTATGCAAGGAGACCAATTTTCTTTTAAAAAACATTTTATTTTAAAAATTGTTTAAAAATTAAATTGATTGAAATAACATTGGTTAATATGTTTCAGGTGTACAAGTCTATAATACATCACCTGTACACTGCGTTGTGTGCCCGCAACCCAAAGTCTAGTCTCCTTCCGTCACCATGTATTTGGACCCCCTTTACCCTCTACATCCTCTCCCGACCCCCTTCCCATCCGGTAACTGCCATTCTGTTGTCTGTGTCAATAAGTTTGTTTGTTGCTTTCTGTTTTATAGTATTTACTTTTCTTTAAGGATTTTTTTTAATACAGGAAAAGCAAAATCCTTATTAATCAGATAAATTTACTAAACAGATTGCAGGAGTCAAACTAAAAGATGTTTGCCTTCTTCATGGTTATTCCACTTCTAGAACAGTCTATACATATCTGGAGAATTTCTGGGAACAGGAAAATCAACTCCAATAACATGAGAGATGCTTTAAACTAGACTCGGACCTTAAAGATGAACCAAGGGCCTCACCCATTCTTATCGAAGACTTCAAACCCGTAGATGTCCAGCAATCCAATCACAGTTTTCTTGGTGAACTCCTAGTCAAAATAACACACACTGTTCACTGTTAGGTTTTGTACTTTGTGACACTTAAAACCCAGTAGCTGCCTCCAAAGCTGGGACTTGGCTATAAGTTCATGCCTCATCTCTCCAACAATGGCTCCCAGAAGAACTTTAGGGTGGAAAAAATTTTCCCAGCCTGTTCCTCCTGCCTGCAGCCTGCTCAGATCCCATCCAGTTTCCATATTCTTCACCTGAGCAGTGAGAACTTCCTCTCCTGATTAACTTCTTTGCTTAACCTTTCTCAGCCTCCCAAGCCCACGTTCAATAGGAAAGAAGGAAAAAAGGAAGGAAGGAAGGAAGGAAGGAAGGAAGGAAGGAAGGAAGGAAGGAAGGAAGGAAGGAAGGAAGGAAGGAAAGGAGGGAGGGAGGGAGGGAGGGAGGGAGGGAGGGAGGGAGGGAGGGAGGGAAGGAGGGAAGGAGGGAGGGAGGGAAGTAGGAAGGAAGGTAGGAAGGATGGAAGAAAGAAGGAAGGAAGGGACCCTATAGACAGACAGCCAAGGAGACATTTGTCTAGGAGAGAAGACAGGTGGCATAGGTATCATTTTAAATCGAGGGCCAAGTACTGTCAGGCAAGGATGGATATTTAGAGAGCATGTGCCTATTTTTAAAAAGGGACACATTTAACACTCTGTATGGTGTACAGACATACTTCATTTTATCATGCTTAAAATATGATGCAAGACCCTCAGCAGGAAAAGATTATAACTGTCATTACCGTGATACTCGCTTTACTGTGGCGGTCTAGAATTAAACCCACAATGTCTCCATGTCTGCCGGTACTGAGTTGATGTCTCCTGAATCAGTCCTTTGCCGCCTAACCTCTGTGACTCTTACCACATCCACATTCCTCAAGCCCCTGTATCATTTCCTTAATTTCTAGCTTTGAGTAAATTCCCTTTTTACTTAAATTCACTTTAAAAGGAAATATGACCACAGGGTAAGCTCAAAGGAGTCATCGTATTTTTTTCTGGTACACATTAAATATATTACTGTTAATATGAAAAGTTTTTGTGTGTACTTAAAGCCATCTGGCATACTTCCTATGCTCTGTGTCCCCTACTTTGGGACACACAGGAAGAATCGTTCGGCAGGCATTGTGATTAGCCTACTGTGTGCTAGATACCAGGAATGCAGCTGTGGGAAGATACTGTCCCTACCCATCAGGAGCTCACGGTCAATTCTCACAAATAGTGTAGAATGACGATGTAAATGATAGACATTTCCATGCTAGCAGGAGCAAGTCATCCCAAATGTGTGGCCCCACCTTGCTTGCTAGGGAGGAATTGATTTTGTTGACTAGCCAAGTGAATGTTCGCCCATAAACAGCCTTCGCCATTGCATCTCTAGCATAGACAGAGAGTTCTAGCGTCAGCGGGCAGATCACCTGAAAAAACAAACAAAAAGTTAAAAAAAAAAGTCCCGAGTTTTCAAATCAGCCTTTAATGATGATCACGCCCCCTCCTCCCACTGCACACGTGCACAGAGGAGCTATTTCTCGAGTGCCAGGCACTGTGCTGAGCTAATGTGAAATGGCCTTGACCAAGACAGATAGCTCCAACCTCTGTAGGCTGAGCTCACTTTTGGGGAGGTGGTGGGACATCTGATAAGTCACACAAAGAGGAGTCATGTTATTCTCAAGCTGAGAGTGACACGTGCTATAAGGGGATGCACATGAATGACACTGTAGGGTAGGGGTGACGTGAGCAGGGACGACTCCTTGAGGAAGTGACCCTGGGGACAGAAGGACGAGGAGTCAACTAGATGAAACACAGGAAGCATGTTCCAGCAGAGAGAACAGCACGTGCAAAGACCCCATGGAGGGAAGGCATGGAGACTGTAAGTCATGGAGAGCGAGTGAGGGTATGACGGTGGGGCATCAGAAAGTTGAGGCAGGAGACACTGGCAGTAGCTGGGCCATGCGAGACCTGGTGGACAGTGTTCGGGGTGTGCCCTCCCCTGGGGCCACCATCCTGCTGGCAGTGCGGAGCAGAGGACAGACGCGTCCCACCCAGAGCCACTTTTACCTCCTCGGTGTTGGCTTCGATTTTTCTATGGGTGAGAGCTTCCAGAAGGACCGATGGTTGGAACCCCAGGAGCTGAGTGAAAACCAAAATGCCATTCAGTGACTTGGTTTTACTCACTAGCTTACAAAGAGTTTACAGAGTTTCCAGGCGCAGGGTGATTTACCCTGCCTGATAATTGTGGTTTAACGCAAAACAGACAATAGATCTTTCAACCAACTGACTTTTTCCCACGCCCACAGTGACCCCACACTCCTTACACCTCCTAACCCATAGGAAGAACAGGGTGTCAGCCATTCGGGACATGGGCATCCCAGCTGCCTCACTCCCCCACCACCCCCCACCTTACCACCTCTGAGAGTCAACATCACCTTGGCGATCCATTTGATCTCACGGATGACTGGTATGGTGGCCCAGCCTTGGTGGTTCTCTCTAAAACAAATGTTCCCCAGGTGTAGGACACTGGCAATAATTCCAAAGAGATTCTAGGAACGTGGGAAGTGGTGAGAAGGACAGGGAGAGAAGACGGCAGCCGCCTAATTGATAAATGTCATCAGAGAAGATACCCGAGGGAAGACCACCCCCGCTTCCAGCCCCAAGCTCACAGATCTGAGTTTCTTCCTTTCCCTGACATGGGCCTCTCATTCATTTCAGACACTAGGGTGGAGGGGGGCGGTGAAGAGCCTCCATGGAGGGTGGGGAAGATACCTCGCTCAGTCCCCTGCACAGGACACTTATTTTTATATCTCCTCCCACCTCATAAATGTGTGTGTGTGCACACGCACGTGTGTATCATATTCTGGTCCTTGAAAGATCAATAGTTTAACGAGCAAGCCCTGACCGGATAGCTCAGCTGGTTAGAACATCATTCCAAAGCACAAAGCACAGAGGTTGCTGGTTTGATCGCTGGTCAGGGCACACAGAGGAACAGATTGATATTCCTGTCTCTCTCCCTTCCTCTCTCTCTAAAAATCAATAAAATAAACATTTAAAAACAACAACAACAAAAAGACAGAAAGATGTTAAAACAATGTTTACAAATCCTATCATCTGTTCCACCTTGTTTCAAATTAGAAGAGTAAATAAATAATTCTGTCAGAATTCATTCCTGGTCAGATTCTAAGAGATCTACATGGTTGGGATGGGAATTGAGGAAAAGAAGAAACATCACCTCCTCCTCTCACACACATTGAGTCAAGGGTCAAGGGTCAACCGAGGGCTGACAGAAAAGTGCAGAGCACCCAGTTAACTCCTGAATTTCCAATAAGCAATGGCTAATGTTTTAGTGGAAGTTAGTCCCATGCAATCTTGGGATACATTTATACTTAAAAAAGAATTAGTCATTGTTTCTTTGAAATTAAAATATAGCTGCATTTCTGTGGCGGGACGCTGGCTACCCCCCCCATGCCGTCACCAGGAAACCAGGACCGTGTCCTCGGTTCCAGACCTTACTGGCACTGCCGCCCTTGAGGCCCATACCTCCAGGTCATCTTCAGTAAAAGCGATGACAGAAAAGGCATTGGAAACGGTTTTCCAGTCGTTTTTGTCATTAATAGATGATTCGTTGGCACCATGACCCTGCGGACACAGAACTGGGTTGCTTAGCGGTGCGCTTATACGGACAGAGAGGCATGTGAATCCCTAGTCCTAAGTCAAAATGGTTTTGTCCACAAACATGCACGAGCTAGTTCTACATAATGTTCTCAGTTGTGGAAAAAAATATATATAATTTTTACTCTAATGATCTAGTAGATGATGATTTGCCAATTGCTGCTTTATTCAAATTTATTTGGAATTTCATTTTTAAAAATCTCTGTTCTGGGAAAACTTTGAAAGTTATGTTCTAGTGCTGTAGCTTTTTGTATGTTTTTAAAAAGGATTGTTCTTTTCCTCCCTGATTTACTAGGAAGTGTTGCTCATTTTATAAGCTTCATTTTACAAGATCTTGTTTACTTTCTCAAATGAAGGGACCTCCATTCAAAGCCAGGCCCCCATCAGAAGACAAAAATCCAAAAATCTTGGGGAAAAACAGTGCCAATGACATTAAATACTGACAAGTGCTATATATTCTGGGCATTCTAGAACCCGAGTGCTGGCTGAGAAAAAAAAATGAGTGCTGGGAAATTAAATTCTGAAAGTCAATTTGACAGATCTCAGGACTGCTTATAGGAACGGCCTGAACTATTCCTTTACGGGACTGTGTTCATTTTGCAGCTAACAGCTCTCTGAATGGAAGGTAGGAAGGTGCAAGAAATCTTTTCCACACCAGATCTGGAAGCAGAACAATGTAGCATAAATTGTGGACATAGAGTATAAAAGCAGGTCTCCATCACTCCTAGACCAGTAGGTCTCCCCTGCTGGGCTGCTGAGCGTTAACCTCATCAGAGATTCATTGAATTACATTTACTGTATAATCACGGGGAGGTGTTTAAAACAATCCTGAGGTCCAGGTTCTACCCCAGACCAATTAAATCTGAATCTCTGGAGGGTAAATCCCAGGCATTTGTGCGCTTATAAAGCTCCTTGGGCCCTGGCTGAATAGCTTGGTTGGTTAGAGCAGGGGTAGTCAACCTTTTTATACCTACCGCCCACTTTTGTATCTCTGTTAGTAGTAAAATTTGCTAACCGCCCACCAGTTCTACAGTAATGGTGATTTATAAAGTAGAGAAGTAACTTTACTTTATAAAATTTATAAAGCAGAATTACAGCAAGTTAAAGCATATAATAATAATTACTTACCAAGTACTTTATGTTGGATTTTCGCTAAGTTTGGCAGAATAAATCTTTATAAAACAACTTACTATATAGTTAAATCTATCTTTTTATTTATACTTTGGTTGCTCTGCTACTGCCTACCATGAAAGCTGGAATGCCCCCTAGTGGGCGGTAGGGACCAGGTTGACTACTACTGGGTTAAAGCATCATCCCAATATGCAAAGGTTCTGTGTTTGATCCCTGGTCAGGGCACACAGATAAACAGATTGATGTTTCTGTCTGTCTGTCTTTCTCGTTCCCATTCTCTCTCTCTAAAATCAATAAAACAAACAGACAAACAAACCAACCAAGCTCCTTGGGTGATTCTAAGTTCAGCCAGGGCTCAGAACCACTACTGGGGACAGTACTAAGGTGATTTATCTGCCAGGCACAAAAGGAGAGGTTTTGATAAGTGTCAAGAAACCAGTCAGTAGGGTGCTTCCAGAAGGGTATGAGAACTTTCTTAGGGCATCCCATAGAGTCCCCCACAATCACCCCTGACCCCCCTCCAAAGGGGTCTATCCAACCTGTGAGAGGTATCTGTACAGCTGGGGGTCCCGCTCCAGGCCCAGGTAAGCGAGCAGCTCCGCTTCACCGCCCTCTAGCAGCTGGTAGAAGATGTGGAAATTCCGCTCCCCTTGGTTTTGATAGACAACTCGAGACTTTTCTATCAAGTAACTGATGATATGCCCGCCTATCGGAATGCCCTTCAAAATAGGACAAAAAAATATGGCAATGACAACAGTAACTGGGCCACTCTCTTATGGGCGTGTTTTAAGGAACAGAAATCCTGAAGCTGAATGAACTCGGATCTCTCAGTCTTCTATGATTACTGTTTTCTGGGCTCTGTTTTAAAAGATCTTTGCCTACCACAAGGTCAGAAGATGTTTTCTGGTTTTATCTAAAAGCGTGATTGTCTAACTGTTCATGTTTAGGACTAAAAGAATTACTGTTTAATTTTTGTATATGAAGTGAGGTAGGGGGTCACAGGTCTTTTTATCTATATGAATTTCCAATTGATCAGCACCGTTAATTTAAAAGACTATCCTATCCCTACTAAATCACTGTGGCGCTTTTGTCCTAAGTGACCAATACGTGGAGGCCTTTCTGGACTCTATTCTGGTCTATTGTCCTGTTCATATATCCTTGTGCCAATGTCACACTGTCTTAATTATTTTTAATAATGCATCCCATAAAGGATTTGTATTCCAGAACATAGATAGAACTCTTATAAACCAATAAGGAAAACAACAGCCCAATTAAAAATGGGCAAAAGACTTGAACAATGACCAAAACTTCATTAATAATCAGGAAGATACAAACTTAAATCACAGTGAGAAAGCATTATACTTCACCAGAATATCTAAAACTGGAAGGAACGACATACCAAATGTTGGCGAGGCTGTGGAGCAACTGGAACTGTTATTAATTACCAGAACATTGCTGGTAGGAACCCAGCAATGCCACTCTGGGGTATATGCCCAACATAAATGAATGCTCGTATCTACTGGTAGACACGCGCAAGGACGTTCAGAGCACTATTTGCAATAGCCCCAAATTGGAAACAACCTGAATGTCCATCCTCAGAACAGAGAAGTAGTGACAGTCATACAATCAAAAAAGATCAACGGCTGCATGTAGAACATGAATGAATTTAACAGTCAGAATGTTGATTGAAAGAAGCCAGACACAAAATATAATGTACTGTAGCCCTGGCTGAATAGCTCGGTTGGTTGGAGCATCGTCCCAAAGCGCAGAGGTTGCTGGTTCGATCCCCAGTGAGGGCACATACAGGAACAGCTTGGTGTTCTTGTCTCTCTCTATCTCTCTCTCTCCCTTCCTCTCTCACTAAAATCAATAAATAAAAAATAAAATATAATGTACTGTATAATTTCATTAATGTGAAGTTTTAAAACCAGTAAAATTAATCTGTGATTATGGAGGTCAGAACAGTGGTCACCTTGGGGGGCTATGTACTGTCAGAGAAGGGTGGGAGTACCTTCTGGGTGCTAGACATATTTATATCAGATATGATCTGGTTACACAGGTAGAAACATTGGTAAAAATTCATTGGGTTGTATTAATGATTTGTACCCTTTCCAGAATGTGTGCGAAAGCTCAACAATAAGTTTAAAAACATACACAGCTATTAAATTTTTTCAAAGTCCAGACACACACCTTTGGAGTTCCAAGCACCAGCCTCTGGAAAACCCTGAGAAAGTCTGTCCTCATTGCCACACTCAATGCTCAGCTGGGTCCTATTCTCTGGCTGAAGTGTCACTTTGTCACTTGGAATCATATGTCCTTGAGAACTCTGTCCGCCCGTCCCACTTGCATTAGCCCCATTTAAATTCTGGTACAACTCAACCACACTCATGCCTTACGTATTCTCTCTGGCTACTGTCATGCTGCAACAGCGAAGTTGAGTGACTGCAACAGAGGCTGTGCAGCCCATACAACGTCTAAAATATCTACTATCTGACCCTATCCAAAAACACTTGTCGACCCACATAATTATGAATGTTTGCAAGTTTTATAAGAAACAGTGTCACACTGACACATGGGCCCAAGACCTGTCCATGTTCTGTGTAGCTGTCACTCATTTGCTCTCATTGCCAAAGAACCCCTCACTGAGTGAACCACCATTTAACCAGCTGTTCTCCTGTTGGTGGACACTCAGTCCTCCCCAGATGTGTTGGTCGTTTCCAGCCCTTTCGCCATTGTGAACAGTGCTTGTGGGCATGCTTGCACACCTGGACGAATATCTCCACCTTAGGTTATGTGATTCCAACTTCAGAAGATAATACCGGGTGGGGCAAAGGGAGGTTTTCTGTTGTGAGTACGTGAAACACAGTTCATTCCTGTGCTATTATTTATTAATAATTGCATAATTTTCCATAGGAACAACTGTAAACCTACTTCTGCCCCACCCTGTCTATTGTTTTCCAAATGGGTTCCACCAGCTGCGTGGAAGAGCTCCTAAAGGACTCACATCTTTGCTGACACCTGGCATCATCAGACTTCTCAATTTCTACTCATCTAGAAGGTAGAAAATTGTATCTCATTGTGGTCTTTATTTGCGTTTTCTAAAATGAATACTGAGCTTGGGGTTTTCAGCTGTTTTGAACCAATAAATGCTCTTCTTCCCTTAAGATGCCCTGGGTTGGGTTTCTGTTGCTGGTAAATGAAGGGGTCCCCATGAACCAGTAATAGGAACGTGAGTGTACCTTGAAGTCAAACTGTATGTCCATGTACTTCCCAAATCTGCTGGAGTTGTCGTTCCGGAGCGTTTTGGCATTTCCGAAAGCCTTGGAATACAAAGTGTGGAGAGAGGAAGGACTGAATCAGATTGTCATGCACTGTCATCTAAGCTCACTACTCTCACCAAATTCCTGACCCCAAATGATGTACATATAATGGAAACAGGAGGGGGGGGGGGAGTCAGGGATAAAAGCTATACTTTATCTTCTAAGAAGGAATCACTGACTACAAAGGATTTGACGCCAGCCACAAGGGTTGGACCTAAAGCGATAAAGGGAAAAATACCAAATATCTTCTCCCTGGAATCTAGTCTAGGAATAAATTAGAAACAGCCTAAGGAGAGGTATATAGGACCCTCAGCCCATGCTGTCCTAGAAGGCACAGTTGATGGCCCCCATAACCAGACCCTTTCTTCTTATATCACAGAGATAAACCATTCAGCCCAAAGGTCCACTGGGAAAATTCCTTCTACCTTAAACATGTTTTCCATGAAGGGCAACAAAAACACAGGAGAAAATAACTTGTTCAAAATTATCCAGCAAGTCAGTGAATTACAAGAGTAGAAACAATTGCTCACATGGCTTTAATTCATAATAAAGATGTTAATAAATAATGGAGCATTATTTCAGTGCTTCTTAATTTTGCTTCGTGCTTTTTATGCATTCATCTCATCTAATCCTCAGACCCTCTTAAGAGGTAGGGACTATGAGAAGACCCATTCCACAGATGGAAAAACAGACCCCAGGATGTGACATGACTTGCTGAAGCTTGCTGGTGTGTGGCTGCCCAGGGATTAGCATCATGCCTGCTGGACTTCAAGGCCACGCCCTGAACCACAGTACTACCCCAGAGACCCCTCTTCTTAGCTCCCAAGCAGTGATTTTCCCATGTTAACTGACCTGCTCAAACAGAGGACTCTTCCCACTGAGTGACCTCCTTGGAACTCCCTTGTATAGGTCCTCCAAGGTTGCCTACCTCCAGCACTGGATTGGAGAGCAGCAGTCTATCACGGGCTATTTCCAGTGACTCGGTCATTGGGCAGGTCATTGCAAAATACTGGAGAATCTTCTTGGAGGTCTCTGTTTTCCCCGCCCCACTCTCCCCAGAAATGAGGATGAGGTGGTTAGTGAGCTCCGAGCACATCATGCGGTAAGCATTGTCAGCTATGGCGTAGCTGGAGAGGTGGAAGGAGTGGGGAGTGGCTATAATGCTACTACCATCGGCTCTGACACCCGCAAGAGCAGAAGGACCAAGCAGCCTGCACCCAGGAAGCCACATCCAGACCATGGTACAAGGATACTGAGCTCAGACAGAGATAAAACCCCACCCTGACCCATTCACTGATCACACATTATATGTCCTAGATTGCAAAGCTCAAATGGTATATGCGACAGAGTGGAAGATTTCAGCCGTAACAGAAATAACTTTTAATTGAACAGATTTGTTTTTTAAAATCTATCAACATTAAAAAAAATTATTTTCATTGATTTGAGAAAGAGAAAGAAAGGGAGAGAGGGAGAGCGAGAGAAAGGGATGAGTGGATAGATGGATGAATGAATGTGTGAGTGGGTAAATGGGTAAGGGAGAGGGAGGAGAAAAAGAAGAAGGTAAGAAATAGAAAAACACTCCTATCAATGACCGGATGAGCACTACTTACACATGTGGTGGCAGTTCAAAGAAATTGACCCCTTGATAAAGTTTCATCTGGCTCAAGGTGTAGATTCCAAGCTCCTGGTACGGATTCACAGACACGAGGAGGGTGCCAATGTAAGTCTGGAGGAATGAACCAAAACACTAGTGAGGAATTCTAGGGTATAAATGGCCACAGTAAAATACCATCACATGTCACATGCTATGATCCCCATGCGTTCATTCAGTGCTGGGGATATAACACAGTAAGTAGACAGGTGGGGTCTCTGCTCTCATGGAGCTCATGTGGCAGGCAGGGGTAGAAAAACAACCAAGGGATCAAAACTGTTTCCATTCGAGATAAGGGATAAGAGCGCACGACTGAGGAAGGCTGCTTCAGCTAGTGGGCTCAGGGAGGGCTTCTTTAAGGAGGTGACAGTTAAGCTGAGACTTGAAGGACGAGGAGCAAAGTGAAGAAAAAAGTCAGCAGGAAGGGCGTTTCCGACTGAGGGAACAACTATGGCTGGCCGGCTACAGTGGAGGCCAGTGATGGAGGGGAGAACGGGGAATGGAAAGGAATGGTGTTGGAGAGGGAACAAGGTCACATCACACAGGGTACGAGGAATTGGGGGGTTGTTCCAAATGTGGATGGTAGTGGCAGCACTCTCGCTGCTGAAATGAAATCCCTGCCCTGAATTATTACGTAAAATGGGTTACTATAACAGGAGAACACATGGTCTGATTTACATTTCTCCAGAGTCTCTCTGGCCATCGGATGAAAACAGGGTGAGTGTACAAACCAGTCATCCAAAATTGGGCAAATGCTCCTACTGCTGCCATTTATGTCCCTACATTTCAGCATTGGATTCTACTAACACTCAAGTTTTGGAAGTACTTATATTTATAATATAACTGCTAAGGGAAAACTGCTTGGTGTACACAATTATGAATAAACAAAGTTCTGAGCTCCTATAGAAAAATGAATAAATACTCAGGCTCCTTTGAAAGTACATCAGGTACTCTCAGATTCTGGGTTTATTGTTGCTTTTCATTTCAAGGTCTCAAATACTGGAAGCCCTCAAGCCTACAATTAAATGATGCTAAAATCCTTCCAACTATTATTTCTAATCTCTAGTACAAAGTCAGAGTACCAAAAGAGAGAAGATGATTTTGACTAAAATTCTGCATTGCCTCAATCAGTAGAAAGCTTCCGGAGTAGAATGTTATTTCTGAAATGCATCTGTTCAAATTGAGAACATTTATTCATGATGATGTTATCACACACACACACCCTTTGCTCATACATAAAAACAATTTATATATAAAATCCACTTCTGTGATTAAAAATATACCCTCTGAGAAGCATCTTGCTTATTTCTTCTGGTAACCTTGTTCCAACATATAGATTAAGTCACAGGCACCAGGACAAACAAAATAGCTATAATCCAGATTTGTTTTTATGTTTTAGTATTTTAAAACTGTTTCTGACCAGCTAATTTACTCTAAGCAAAAGCTAATAAACTCTCTATAAAGGTAAACTTAATGACACCCCATCATATACACAGAGACACTGTGGAGTTTACCCTGAAAGAATTTACCTGAAAATTGACCAGTCAAATTAGGGTATGGTGATAAATCAAGAACAATAATTGGCCGCCACTAGAAGCAACAAGACCAACCTGAGTCATTTTTGACCCTTGGAGATTCAGGGTTTGTGGGGGCCATCTCTTATTTTTGCCTCCCTGGTATCTAGTTCCCCTTCTTCCAACAGGTTCCTCTGTGGAACCCTCTTCCCCAGCACTCAGTCCATATCATAGGGTCAGAGGGGCACTGGCCTCACCCCTCACCTCTGGCGATGGGTTTGGGTAAATAGTCTGTTCAATAATAATATTCCTTGTTCCTAACTACTGGGATTGGTCCAGAGAGAGGCACATGACCCAAGATGGGCCAATCAGAGCCAACCAATGTCTGTGTCTCTGGGATGATTTGCTTTCTTCTTGGTAACTACTCTAAGTTGATGTCAGCATGGTTCTGCTGGCAGCCATCTTGTCACCTTGTGGAGAGGCTGCCCCAGAAGGAAACTGATGCAAAAGAAAGCAGAGAGGTGACAAACATCCCTTTAGACGGAAAAGAGCCCTCAAGACATTATCTGAGACCCTAGATCTATTCCTATACCCTAAAGTTACATAGGTCAATAGATTCCATTTTGGGGGCTAAGACCGGTTGAAGTTGGGCTTCTGTCACTGGCCACCATAAAGGCCTTAACCCAAAGGATCTAAAGGGCATCTGATAGCAGTCCCTCCACACCTTCCTTTACTGGCTAATTTAATAGATTTATATTGTTCACTACCATCAAAACTGAGAAGGCAGGGAGGGAACCACCACTGGAGGAAAACAGCAGAGAAACGGGGTACATTACATAGATGAGGTTCTCGCTGAAACGCTTGCGAAGGTTGTCCAGGAAAGCAGACTCGCTGGTGTACGCGTCCAACAGCACAAAATCCTGCACCCCAACCTTGTCCCGGGCAGTCAGCGCACCTTCCATGTGCAGGCGGATGTGCCTCCTCCTCACTTCTTCTTTCTGCAGGGGACAGAGCATGCTCAGCAGCCTGCTTATTCTGTAATATTTATATAGTGCACGTCGAATGTGGAAATAGCAACATGCTACATCCTGGGAACAATAGAGCCAAGATTACATTATGCTGTCTTCATTAAGCATTTACATCTGGTTAAGGATAGGAGAGGATGATGATAAGAGCAGCAATAGTAACTGCAGCAGCTGATGGGAAATGAGCATTACTGCGTTAGGCACTGAACACTTGACATTTGATCCTCACTTTGACTCTCTGATGTAAGTACTATCATCATGACCATTCACCAGATGAGGAAAGTGAGGATGCAGAGGTTTTAAAACATGTCTAAGACCCACCAAAAGGCAAAATCAGGATATGAACCTAGATAGCCCAGCCCAGAACCTGCTTGCCTGACCATCACGTACTTGCTATGTAATTCCTAGACAAGCAATGAGGTGTCTGGTCAGAAAGAGAATTTCTTGTTACAGAAGAGTATTAAAAAGAAAGACCAACGGGCTTCCAACATCCATGGACAAGGTGTAGTTGCAACCCACTGGATGGCGGAGGATCTTGCTGCGTACCAGGGCCAGACCTGACCCACGGTCACCAGGCCGAACAACTGTCCCTGGTACAGGTGAGCAAAGGGAGTCAGATCGCTGCTGGGCAGGAGACCTGGGCTGCACCCGTGGAGTTAGGAAGGCCCTGAGAGACAGCTCTCCTGGGCTTAGGCACCCTGAGGCTGGAGCTGGTGCAGAGCGAGTAGGGTCAGAGCTGCAGTAAGAAGTCTGGAGTGTGTGATGTCTGTGTTGGGAGGACTGCAGCAAGATAGTCACCAATGGGCCCTGGCCGGTTGGCTCAGCGGTAGAGCGTTGGCCTGGCGTGCGGGGGACCCGGGTTCGATTCCTGGCCAGGGCACATAGGAGAAGCGCCCATTTGCTTCTCCACCCCCCCCCCTTCCTCTCTGTCTCTCTCTTCCCCTCCCGCAGCCAAGGCTCCATTGGAGCAAAGATGGCCCGGGCGCTGGGGATGGCTCCTTGGCCTCTGCCCCAGGCGCTAGAGTGGCTCTGGTCGCGGCAGAGCGACGCCCGGAGGGGCAGAGCGTCGCCCCCTGGTGGGCAGAGCATCGCCCCCTGGTGGGCAGAGTGTCGCCCCCTGGTGGGCGTGCCAGGTGGATCCTGGTCGGCGCATGCGGGAGTCTGTCTGTCTCTCCCCGTTTCCAGCTTCAGAAAAATACAAAAAAAAAAAAAAAAAGTCACCAATGTCTGTCCAGAGCTGTGATGTCACCAGGGACTCTGTGCTCTGGGCACACAGTGCCATTGCTTGTGCAGATGAAAAGCAAGAAAAAGCAAAAACATAGCAAAGGGAGTGGGGAAGAAACACCTCCCGCTACTGCCGTGTCATCTAATATGATGACAAATATTAACATCATGCTGACATAAAGGAGAAGTGCTTAGTCCAGTTCATTATCACAGAGCAAGTACTAAAGAGTGAATTTGGATTTGAGAGACGATAAACTGACAATTGGCACATATGGGTTTGCAAAGGTCCTAGAATAGTTAAAACAACCTTGAAAAAGAAAAACAAAGTTAGAGAACTCATACTTCTTCACTTTATGTAACCAGGAGTGTGTGTCCATTGATTTTTGACAATTTACAAACAATTCAGTGCAGAAAAGAAAAATCTTTTCAATCAATAGTGCAAGAACAAGTAGATAACCATAAGGAAAAAAAATGCATTTCAACCCTTACTTCACACTATACATATAATATAATATAATATAATATAATATAATATAATATAATATAATATAATATAATATAATATAATTTATATCATATTATATATCGTTATGCTATGTTATTTTATATTATATTATATTATTATATTTATAATAATGTATTATAAATAATAGTTATTATATAATATATCATTATACTTCATGTATATGTATAGTATAGTATACATATTAACTTGAGATGGACTTCAGACCTAAATAAAACTACAAAATCTATAATGCAATTAGGAGAAAATGGCAAAATAGCTTTGCATCCAGAGGAAGGCAGAATTTTCTTAGAACACAGGATGAAACTACCAAAGAAAGAAATAAGAAATGAGACTTCATCAACAATATAACTTCTTTTTTATTTTTTAATTTTATTTATTCATTTTTAGAGAGGAGAGAGACAGAGAGGGAGAAAGAGGAGAAAGAGACAGAGAGAGAGAAGGGGGGAGGATCTGGAAGCATCAACTCCCATATGTGCCTTGATCAGGCAAGCCCAGGGTTTCGAACTGGCGACCTCAGCATTTCCAGGTCGACGCTTTATCCACTGCACCACCACAGGTCAGGCAACAATATAACTAACTTCTTATAGAAAGATACTGTTTAAAAAATGGATAGGCAAGCCACAGATGGGCAGAAATTTTTCACAAAATATATACCTGCAAAGGATTTGTGCCCGGAATGAAAGACTCCTATAGCTCAATAACAAGAAGTCAGACTCAATAAAAATTGGCCAAAAAACTGAAATGGACTTTTCACAAAAGAAGATAGACAGTCAAGAAGCACATGGAAAACTGCTCAACCTCATTAGGCATCAGAAAAATACAAATTAGAACCACCATGAGATACCACCAGAATAGTTCAAATAAAAAGGACTGACAACGTGGACTATTAGTGAGGACATGGGGCAGGCAAAGCTCTTGTCCCTTCCAATAGGGACGGAGAGTGATAGAATCACTTTGGGCAAAAGTCTGGCAGTTTCTAATGAAGTTAACTGTGCCTCTGCCCTTTGATCCAGCAATTCCACTCCTAAGTATTTACTTAAGACAAATGTAAACATATGCCCACAGAAAGACTTGAACATGCAGGTTTACATCAACTTTATTCATAATGGCCCCAAACTGGAAACAATCCAAATTTCCATCAACTGGAGAATGGAAGTGGGCCATCTATACAACAGAATGGGTACAGCAATAAAAGAGAAATGACTGGTATTCACAATGACACGGATGACTCTCGCAGACATTATGAAAGAACTCAGACACAAAAGACTGCATGCCTTATGATTCCATTTCTATGAAATTCTAGGACAAGCAAAACTAATCTACAGTGAATATCAGAACAATTGTTGCCTGGTTAGAGGAGATTGTCTGGCAAAAGACTTTTTTTTTAGCGATAGAAATGTTTTTCTAACTGGATAGGGCTGTGAGTTACATGGGTGTATCTATTTGTTGAGATACTTGTTAAGATTGTGTGCATTTTGAGATATGCATACTTTTTAAAGGAACCATAAAAATAATCAAGTGGTAAGGGGACAGAGAGTAGGTGGAAGTATAAATAAAAACAGAATGGCAGGATTGATTGTTGAAACTGGGTATGGGAGGGATTTACTATACTATTCTGTTTACTTTGTGTATAGCTGAAATTCCTCGTAAGATTTTTAAAAACAGAATGGCCACCAGGGGTCTCCCTACACTACCCAAACAGAGCCAGAATCAACCATCTCCAGCTCTCAAAGGTTAAAAGCAATGCATTTAGATCAAACAATATTTTAGTGATTCCAAATACTCATTTTAAAGTTTTATCTTGTATTTGTAAGAGAAGCTATATAAAGTGATTAGGCACCAGGACTTTGGAACATGAGCCTGTTGTCCAAGTTCAAATCCCATTTCTGCCTGTCTCTTCCTGGCAGTACCAACTTGGGAAAGTCTCTTAATCTATCCAAGTCCCCGTCTCTGTTCCATGTCTGTAAAATGGAATCAATTGTACCTACTTCACAGGGTTGTTGGTTTGACCAGAACCATGGAAAGCACTGGGAACAATGCCAGACACAATGTCAGCTCTGTAGGCACTTGCTCTGTCCTTGATCGTATTAATAATACGATTATTAGAAACATGACTAATAAAGCAAGAAATCTGTTAGTTAGTTAGTAGTCAACAAGCCTCTATTTGGAACAGGCTGGAGTCTGAAATAACATTTAAAGCTATTACTCCAGTCAGATCTCTGCAGGTGGAGGGTGTAGATTTTAACAAAGCTTCTTTCTAATCTGTCCTGAGGACAGGAGGGTAGTGTGCTTACAAGAACAAGAGCCACACAGTCAGCCCAGGGCCTTAGGCGACTTGCAGCCCAAAGAGATTTGATAAAAACCTCCTAAATTAAGGAATGCAACAATGAAGTAATAAAAACAACAACAAAACTTCAATATATAAAATTAAGGAAAGCAAAGCCTTTCTAATGAAAGGAAAGATGAAAATCTCACTGGATTGCCCATGGACACATGGAAGAGAGTCTTGGGCAAGGACAGTTGCAAACCACCAAACCACGGCACCTTCCCTGGACTGTGTTCCCCTGGACTGTGTTCCCCGGCGTCATGATTTGAGTATTGCTGTGCAGAGCTGTGAGAGCGAGTGAATCACACCACTCTACTATTATACATCAGCATGGTTCGGTCTCAAACAGTGTTCAAAGAAAGCAAGTCACTAAAGAATATACATGCATACAGTTCAACCTATTATAACCAAGGCCCCAAACAAACAAAATCAAGCAATATCTTGCTTGAGGATCCATTCATAGGTTGTAAAACTACCAAAAACAAAAAACAAAAAACAAAAATTGTGCTTATCTTATGCTGGGTGGAGGCATATGGGTGTATAGTATTTTTTCAGTTATACATATATTGTATCTGCTCTTCTCTATGTATGATATATATTAAGATTTTATTTATTGATTTAAGAGAGAGGGGAGAGAGAGAGAGAAAGGTGAGAAGGAAGAATCAACTTATAGTTGCTTCTCATATGGGGCTTGACCAGGCAAGCCTGGGGTTTCAAGCCAGCGACCTCAGCATTCCAGATTGATGCTTTTTCCACTGTGCTACCACAGGCCAAGCTATGTACGATATTTTGTGATACAAATATAAAAGAAACTAGGTCAACTTTACTTAGGTATATCAATATTAAATTTCTCAATAAGTGACTAGCAAACTGAATTCAACAGAATAAAAAAGGTTAATAAATATACCCTATATGACCAAATGGAATTTTTTCCAGGAATGCAATATTAGATGGTCTGTTAACAAAATAGATTATTGTAGCAATTTAATATTATTAAATCTATTAATAATTGGTTTATTACATGAGTAGATCAAAAATATAAAATTCCACATATCCATAGATTCTGAAAAGGCATTTGATAAAATTCAATTTTTGTTCATAATTACATTTATTGAAAACAGACATTTATTTAACATCATAAAAATTTGTGATTTTTAATTTTTTTAATTTACTGATTTTAGAGAGGGATAAAGAGAGACAGACAGAAAGCATTGATCTGTTCCTGTATGTGTCCTGACGGGGGGGGGGGGGGGGGGGGGGGGTAGGGGGCTATCCAACCTGCAACTATCGCGTTATCAGCACAACGCTCGAACCAACGGAGCTATCCAGCCAGGGCTCTTTCCGAACTTACTTCCACAGAAAGCAATCAGCTCCAACCCAAAAGACAATTGTTAACGAATCCTGGGACTCCACATTTCAGTCATGATTTTTACTGTGCCCAGGTCTCTTCTATTTCTGACTCCGTTTTCTTCTACTCTTAGAATTGATGCAGGGCCTGCTTTTGTCAAGTAACAGTATCAAAACGGTGAGGCACTGGGTTTGCTGGGTGTTTTTCATGACACACATTAAGACGTAGGTAGCTATGCTCTTCTCTGTGCCAGTGAAAACCATCATCGAGATGCTTCCACTTTCTGAAATTAGTCTGGTTTTTTTCTTAGAGCCATAATTCTTATTTATCAGTGCCTTGACAAATGGTTCAAAAGTAAGTCACAAAAATCCAAATTGCGATCCTCTTTTTTTTTTCTTTTTTTTTCTTTTTATTTTTATTTATTTATTTATTTATTTTTCATTTTTCTGAAGCTGGAAACGGGGAGAGACAGTGAGACAGACTCCTGCATGCGCCCGACCGGGATCCACCCGGCACGCCCCCACCAGGGGGCGACGCTCTGTCCACCAGGGGGCGATGCTCTGCCCATCCTGGGCGTCGCCATGTTGCGACCAGAGCCACTCTAGCGCCTGAGGCAGAGGCCACAGAGCCATCCCCAGCGCCTGGGCCATTTTTGCTCCAATGGAGCCTTGGCTGCGGGAGGGGAAGAGAGAGACAGAGAGGAAAGCGCGGCGGAGGGGTGGAGAAGCAAATGGGCGCTTCTCCTGTGTGCCCTGGCCGGGAATCGAACCCGGGTCCTCCGCACGCTAGGCCGACGCTCTACCGCTGAGCCAACCGGCCAGGGCCAACGATCCTCTTTAATATTTTATTTTATTTTATTTTATTTTATTCATTTTTAGAGAGGAGAGAGAGAGTGAGAGACAGAGAGAGAGAAGGGGGGAGGAGTTGGAAGCATCAACTCCCATATGTGCCTTGACCAGGCAAGACCAGGGTTTCGAACCAGTGACCTCAGCATTTCCAGGTTGATACTTTATCCACTGCGCCACCACAGGTCAGGCCAAATTGTGATCCTCTTTAACGGGCATGAAGAGAGCTGGATGAAAGAGGCAGAGGAGGCGGTTTCTGAGGCGCCGGTGTGTTATATGTGTTGACCCAGATGGTGTCTATACAGGTATATGCCTAATAGCAATAATTTATTAAAATGGACAATTATTTAATGGACTTTTAAAAAGACTTTTAAAAAAATTACATATAATTCTGTTGTGTTTCCTCTCAAGGAAGTCCCTGGGAGGAATGCCACACTTTCATTTTTTAATTCTAATTTATTAAACTGTAGTTGGGCCACGTCACTGAGAAGTCCTGCCTCATCCAGAAAATTAGACGTGAGGAGATGGCAGGTAAGTAGCATAAACCAAAGAGATAGCTTGGCTGATGGGAGTGTGTCCGTGTGCTGGAAACGAGAATACATCAGTTCTCTGTACTTGCAAAAAAATGTAGATTTTTGTTGCGATTTCTCCTCTAACACAGAATCCCGTGGTTGTCTCATAACTAAAGCTTCAAAACCAACCAGGCAGACTCTTGCAAGGAAGATCTACTTGTCAATATCCCTAATTTACAGATGAGAAACATTTATCTGCTTGGGTTTTTTTCTTTTTTGGGGGGGGGGTTCTTAATACAATACTTCAATATGATTACTCCCATGGGGAAAAAGCAAGATTGTGGATATTTTTAGCAGAAGTTCACACATCCTCCAGGAGGACTAAAGAGACATTTCCCAGGGGACCAACACATCAACCCTCTGCTCCGTGAAGGCAGGTGTCCGAGAATTTGGAAAAATGACACCTTCCAGAAAACTTTAGCCCATGAGCATCAGCAAATCACAGCTATTCTTGTCTGCAGGTTTCTAACATTATTAGTAAGGTGAGTAAGTGATAGAAGGAAGGAAGGGAGGGAGGGAGGGAGGGAGGGAGGGAGGGAGGGAGGGAGGGAGGGAGGGAGAGAGGGAGAGAGGGAGAGAGGGAGAGAGGGAGAGAGGAGAGGGAGGGGGGAAGGAGAGAAGAAAGAAAGAAAGAAAGAAAGAAAGAAAGAAAGAAAGAAAGAAAGAAAGAAATAGAGAAAGAGAGAGAGAGAGAAAGAGAGAGAGAGAGAGAGAGAGAGAGAAATCTTTGCTATGGTGGCTGCCTAATTGGCAACAAAACAGCATTGAACCCTGAAGCTGACATCTCCACACCCATTCAAGAAGCACAGAAACACCCATTAGCTGTGGCATAAACTGATTAGAGCTGGCACACAAGCCCAAGGGCCTCAGTCCTGAGAGAGACACTGAATAGCCCGCCACTCAACCCCACTGGTTTTCCCATTAAAACTCACTGGGAAACAGCAAGGTGACATTTGAAATTCTCTGCAGTCTCATATTTATCCACACACATCCAGACAAGTGGGGGGAAGGGGAGAGAAAAATGAAGTTTAGCTAAGAGAAAGTGCCAACCATCCATTCCTGGGGCCCCTGAATCATTTCTACGAAATGGGCTCCGAGAGTCTTACAAAGGCTGACCCTCCGGCTGCTGGAACAGGACAGGGGTTAGGGGGGAGCTGCCTTGCTTTCCTAAATCAAAAGGGGGCAAAGTAAGTGAGAAAATCTCCTGAGTTCAAACATTCCTTTAAACCCCACAACGTTCAATACTTCAATGTGTTTCATGGCTGCCATCTTGAAAAACATTTGTTTGCCAAAGGCAGCCTTTGAGTCCCATTGGGAATGGGAACGCTTGCCGATAATCCATTGAAACAGGTCCAGCACAAAGGCCTTTTTGCACCGATCGTGGTGCTTGTGAAGGACAACATTTTTGTGCCCCAAATAAAACATTTTAACGCGGTACAATCCATTACACATATAGTCCTCCATTTCCTTTCAGTAATTATTCATTAGAAAACATTTAGCGTCACTGTGGATTTCACACTGGGCAGTCTGGACACAAAGAACAAGAGATGGCCCATTTATAAGGAGCCGGGGGCCTTCTTTTCTAATCTGAGAAACTCCACGGAGGTGGGGCCCGCAGCGCACAACAGGCCAGCTAAATTGTGCGGTTAACGGTCAAAGCCCCCCTGCCTACTTTGACACTCATTTAAAGATGACAGGGAACAAAAGGGATTTGTTCTGTGCAACCCTTTTCTCGCGACGACGCAGGCTCCGTCGGCAGCGTGCATGAAGCCGCCTGAGGATTTGATTCCACCTGCCGCCTCCCTCCCGCCCGCACCCACTCTCTCCCCTGCTCCTTGGCTGGTTCCCACTTTAACACAAAGAGACAGGTAAAGAATATCATTAAAAGCAGGCCATTCAGCATGTCAGCTTTCATAATCCAATCGCCTGTCAGGTTCCCTGTGAGCTACGAAGCGCTCAAACGTCTGGGTGCAGGCCAGAAATCCAGCCCGCGGTTCAGTTAGTGTTCTCGGGGCCCATCCCGGGCCACCTCCCGGAGCAAAAGGCCACCTCCAGGGCACAGGCACCAAAAAACCTTCCTGAATAGCAACAGTCTGAAACGTTTGCTACACCAGCAAGGGACCACATGCTGACGCCCAATGGGCTACATGCACATTCCTTTACTGCCTACACTTAAAAACTTTAGCAAAGAACTCAAGACCCAAAGACCTAGAAAACCTGTTCATAGGAAAGACTGGGAAAGTTATCATATAGGCAGTTTTGAAGACATGCTCAACAGGGTAAAATAGTTGGACACCAGAGAATCCTTCCCTAAAGTGCTGGGGGTTAAAAACAAACAAACATAAAACTTGAAAGTCTGACCAGATTAACTAATAGAGCTAAGTATGCTGGGATATATTCAGACCTAAACACTTCTCGTGTGGTTTCTACTTTGCACACTGAATGAGGCAGAGTGAACACCACCTCAATGCTTCTAGAACACCCTGGTAAAAAAAAAAAAACCAAAACAGTGAGAACAAATAGGCATTGGCTTGTACAGATTTTCAAAAATGGTTCCTACATCACCATACTATTATCCTATGTCAGCGCTCCTGATGCTTGTGTGCTACACTTGCATCTTTTATTTTAAAAAAAGTTTTATTGAATTTATTAGGGTGACATTGGCTAATAAAAAATTATACAGGTCTCAAGTGCACCATATGCTTCCTTCTGAGGATCACCATGGTGCGTCACAAAGTTAGACAGCAAGAACATGCTGGATAAGAGTCACGATTCAGAATGAAGCCAGCAGTAGAGGCCTGGCCGGTGGTCAGTGAGATTCTAAAACCAAAGCAGGTTTGATGCTTTCTGTCATGGAAAAGCAAATTGTGGTCCGTGGGCTAGGCCCTGACAGCTGCCTGTTCATACCACAAGTAAAACCAAATTATTATTATAATATTAACATGAATACATTATAATATATTATAACATGTATGGTTATGTATAATTAATGTTATAATATAAAATTATATTGTGTTGATATAATTCTATATTATAATGTTATATTATTACTTCTTGACATGAGAAAATGATATGATACTGAAATTTGTGTCCATAAAGACTTATTGGAACACAGCTGTGCTTATCATTTATGTATGTCTGTGGCTGCTCTCACACTACAACAGAGATGAACAGTTGCAACAAAAGCCTTATGACCCTCAAAGCCTGAAATATTTACTACCTGGACCTTTACAGAAAAAGTTGGCTGATCTCTGCTCTACATCCTATTTAGCACATATTTCTCTTTTCCGTAGGAACCAGATTTCTGAATCAATGCTATTTGATAACTGCATGCACAGCCCTGGCAGGTTAGCAGTGGCAGGTTAGCGGTACTCAGTCCGTTAGAGCAGTGGTCCCCAACCCCCGGGCCCCAGATCGGTACCAGTCTGTGGGCCATTTGGTACTGGTCCACAGAGAAAGAATAAATAACTTACATTATTTCAGTTTTATTTATATTTAAGTCTGAATGATGTTTTATTTTTTTTAAATGACCAGATTCCCTCTGTTACATCCGTCTAAGATTCACTCTTGACACTTGTCTCGTAAGTTCGACAATTATATTTAAAAATACCACAGTTTTTATGCCGGTCGCATAATTTTATTTTGTGCATTTATCCGTCCCACCCTAAAGGCCGGTCCGTGAAAATATTTTCTGACATTAAACCGGTCCGTGGCCCAAAAAAGGGGGACCACTGTGTTAGAGTGTCATCCTGAAATGACAAGGTTGCAGGTTGGATCCCTCGTCAGGGCATACACAGGAAGCAACCAATGAATGCAAAACTAAGTGGAACAAGAAACAAATGCTTCTCTCTCTCCCCCTTCCTCTCTCCCTAAAAAAAAAAAAAAAATCAATAAATTTAAGAAAAATATTTAAAACTGTACACACCAAGAGAAGCACAATGCAATTTCAAATATGACCTTTCTGAATAAATGTTAAATGGTTTATGATACAGCCCATAAATTTGAAGTCAGGATGCTTTGTAATTAAGATCTTCTTTACTCTCAGCATTGCTAAGTGTCGAAACATAAAAGGTCACTTAGAACTCGAATTGGGGCATTATCTTTCCAGATACACTGTCTCTTCCCTGCTCACCAAACGCAAGCCAAAACTTAACCATGCAAACAGCAGATAGCAGCGTTCCCACAGAACATAACCAGCCTTTGCCCCACAGACAGACAGACACATCCAGCTCTCAAGGAAACCTTTCTAATGATGCCATCCCCCATTCTGCATGACAGGACTCTGGAGGAGCTAACATTGAAACTAACACGTACATCAGGTTAAGCCAGCATGGTCTGACTGCTTTGAGGTGATGGGGTCTTAGCTGTAGAACTACCAAGGATCAAAGTTGGAGGATGCAAGTGTCAGCACAATGCAAATTTTTAAGTATCTGACTTGCTCCACACTGACAGCTCAACAGTTGAACTGAGGAACTATTTTTTCATTGTACAACACTTAGACTGTTGGCGTTTGATTACCAACTGCAGCCTCTTAATCACTGCTGAATGAGTATAATTACGAATATTAGCAGACAGAACGATGCTTCTAAATGACCTTAGGGATTAGATGGTCTCCTAGTAAGAATTAGAGCAGATCATGGAGTCTTAATTGCTCCTGGCCGTTGCACGTGGAGAAAAAAATTTGTAGTTACATAGCCAGATTGTTCAGCATAAGTAGGGACTAAAATATTAAGTGCAAGGCCCCAACTTCTCTTACTACTTTCCACCAATAAACAAACAAACAAAGAAACAAATGTATGTTAGAAAAAAACCATCTTAGGAAGTTTGTTAGTCCCCCCCCCATACGTATTTTTTAAAACTGAGATATAATTGGCCATGTAAGATTATATTAGTTTCAGGTATACAGTGTAATGATTTTATTTTTGTATATATGTGAAATGATCACCACAGTGAGTCTAGTTAATATCCCTCACCACACACGATTATGATTTTTTTTCTTGTGATGAGAACTTTTAAGATCTATTCTCTTAGCAAATTTCAATTATACAGAATATTAGTAGCTATAGTCACCAACCTGTCCATTATGTTCCCCAGAATTTATTTGTTTTGTACCATTTGACCTGCATTACCTAATTTTACCCAACCTTTACCCCATCCCATCCCCACCTCTGGCAACCACGGACAATCTGTTCTCTGTATTTGTCACTTTGGTTACTATTATTTTTAGGTTCCCATAGCATCACACAGTATTTTTCTTTCTCCATCTGACTTATTTCACTTAGCATAATGCCCTCAAGATCCGTCCATGTTGTAGTAAATGACAAACAATATTTCCTTCTTTTATAGCTAAATAACATTCATTTATAGCATAACTTCTTTATCCATTCATCCATTGATGGACACTTAGTTGGCTTCCATGACTTGGCTATTGTGAATAATGCTGCCGTGAACATGGAGGCTATCCAGTCGAATTATTGAGAATTTCCTGATGTCCATGGTAGTTCCCTGAAGTCCTGTTTCCTTGAATTCATAATTGAGCTTGTAAAAGAAGTATTTTCTTGCCCTAAGGAGAATCTTTCTGGCATTCTCAGCTCTTTATTCCTAAAACAACAAATATTCCATGGACTGGGAACCTTGCAAATACTCAGCAGAAATCGGACATTGACCATGGATTACACTAAAACCTATTTTGGTCAACAAACACAAAACTGTAACCCACAATGACATTGTTTATGAATCTTTTGGCCAAATACTATATCTCTGATTGAAGCATTAATAGTAAGAACTGAAGTTACTTTTTTAAAAAATTTTTTGACAGAGCCAAAGAGAGAGTCAGAGAGAGGGACAGACAGAGACAGACAGCAGGAAGGGAGAGAGATGAGAAGCATCAATTCTTTGTTGCAGCATCTTATTCATTGATTGGTTGCTCATATGTGTCTTCACCAGGGGGCTGCAGCAGAGCGAGTGACCCCTTACTCAAGCCAGTGACCTTGGGCTCAAGCCAGCAACCACAGGGTCATGTCTATGATCCCACACTCCTGCCAATGACCCTGCACTCAAGCTGGTGAGCCTGTGCTCAAGCTGGATGAGCCTGCGCTCAGGCCAGCTACCTCGGGGTTTCGAAGCTGGGTCATCTGTGTCCCAGTCTGATGCTCTATTGACTGAGCCACTGCCTGGTCAGGCTGGAGTTACTTTTATCAATCAATGTCCTTTTTATAAAACACATCATTTTATTATATTTATTGCTATTATTGATTTTTAGAGAGAGAGAAAGGGAGAGACAGACAGAAACATCAATCTGTTCCTATATGTGCCTGACAGGGATCGGACCTGCAACCTTTGCATATCAGGATGATGCTCTAACCAACGAAGCTATCCGGCCAGGGCAATAAATGTCTTCTTTTAAAGACTATTTAAAGAGGAATTATGAGCAGAGCCAGGTTGCTGTGACAGTAAGAGATCTACCCTTAAAAAGAGCCAAAACCCTTAATTTTCTGAACCACACTGAGGACCTTTCTGTTCCATTCACTAGTAAAATTTAACCTCTGAAGCAAAGAAAGAGAGCAAAGCTCATCTGACAGAATCCTGAGTATCCAGAAACCCATATGAAAGGAAAAATAGTTTCATCTTCTCTAATTGACAATAATGAGGGAAAAGCATAATTAGAACCAGCCTCTCCAACCACCATGAGATCTTCTGCTTTAGATGGTGCTTTGACTCAAAGACATAATGCAATAATTTTATGGAGCCTGATAACAACTACCATTGGAAATGTTGACCCTAGAATCTATATTGTCCATTCAACTTTCCAATGTAAGCATTTGCTTCTTGAGTGAATCTAATTAATAAGGACATGAGCACAACCAAGCTCATAATTATAGGGGCTTTCATCTTATTTTTTTCAAGTGAACACAGCACTTGATCAGCCCATTTCAGAGCATCTACTATGCACAAGGCATTATGGGCTTTACAGTCTCTTAAGAAAGAAAACAGCGACCAAGACAACAGTCCTCCTGGACTGAATGCCTAACCCTTTCAATGGCTTCTACTCAGATGTCAATTTTATTTTTTTGACAGATACAAAGAGAAAGTCAGAAAGAGGGACAGATAGGGACAGACAGGCAGGAAGGGAGAGAGATGAGAAGCATTAATTCTTTGTTACAGCTCCTTAGTTGTTCAGTTATTGCTTTCTCATATGTGCCTTGACCAGCGGGGGGGGGGGGGGGCTCCAGCAGAGTGAGTGACCCTTTGCTCAAGCCAGCGATCATGGGGTCATGTCTGTGATCCCACACCCAAGCCAGCAACCCCGTGCTCAAGCTGGTGAGCCTGCACTCAAGGCGGATGAGCCACCGCCTGGTCAGGCCAGATGTCAATTTTTAAAAAATGGTTAATTAGGAAGTCACTTAAAATAGTTTCATAAGTTCCTGTTGTGAAACTATGTGTGATTTTCCTTTTAAGATTTTAATATAAAGTACTTATTTTGTCAGCCAGAAAAGAAGGTCAGATAGTGAAGGCTGATTGGAGGAAAGTGCTCATAGGAGATTTTATAGTAATACAAAGTCACACTGGTCTGGTTTAGATGCAGCTGTGCTTAAAAATAAGCCATGCCAAAATTAGTTGCAACATTAAAAATGAAGACATTGGAAATGGGATCCAAGAGGCAGCTTATCTAATTATTTTTTAAACCCAACATATGTATGACTTGAAAGCCATTTTGCCTATATTATGATGAAACTTCCTTCTCATCGAACATGAGAACAGTCTATTAAAGGCCTAATGAGCATGATTAATTAGCACTTAAGACACCAGGGTAAAAATAATTACTCTCAATTACGGTGGTTGTTCCATAAATCTACAGATGTGATAAAATGTCATGGAACCACACACACACATCATACCAACATTATTTGTCCTGGTTTAAATACTGTACCATAGCTATTTACGAGTTTATCTTTGAAGGATACTGGGTGAAGGGTAATGGGACCACTCTGTACTATTTTTTGCAACTTTTTGTGAATCTTTAATTATTTTAAAGTAAAGTTTTTTAAAGATATATATTACCCATTGCATTATGACTTTTTAATGTGTCATAAAGTCACAGAATTATATCAATGTATGAAACTACTATATGTTTGAACCATGGCAAAGTACTTACTTGAAACATGGTGGAAGCCATCCTCTGTAAACATTGAACATGGATATAAACCAGGAGTTTCTACCTCATTATCTAAGAGGGGAACTTTCAGATTCTTGACCAAGACCCTACCATTCAACTAACTTAGAGAGAAGAAACAACTTCAGATGTGCAGATGATTTGCGTCAAGTGAGCTTTTGAATGAATCACTCATAAACTAAATATGCCAACGCGTGGATGATGCCTGATCAAGTGGCACAGAGTACTCAGTTAATATCAGCATCATCATTCGTGTGGCTTTATTTCTTCACTTTGCTTCACCCATCAAACCCAGCTTCCTCTGAAAGTTAATTCTAAATGGCTTTATCTCTAATGTTTCCAAATAGGGATTTTTAAAAACTTTTTATTTTGAAATAATCATACACTCACAAGAATTTGGAAAATAGTACAGAGAGGTCCCAGGTACCCTTCCCCAGCTTTCCCAAAGTACCATAACTTGAGTTCCAGGAGTTTGACATTGGAATAATCTTCAGACTTCATTCAGAATTCACTAGTTTTTCTATGCACTCGTGTGTATGTGCTTCCGTGTAATTTTACATGTGTGAAATCATGTAATCACTGTGGCAATCAGGTGCAGAATCGTTCCACCATCCCTAAGGATACTGCCTCCGTAGTCTTACCAACCATTCTCTCTCTAACTCCTGGCAACCAGTGAGCTGTTCTCTATCTCTATAATCACATGGAATCATACAGTATAAAACTTTCGGAGGTGGTCTTTTATTTTTTTCACTAAAATAATGGTCTTTAAATTCATCCAAGTTGTTGGATAGATCCATAGTTTGTTCTTGTATATTCTAGAGTAGTATTCCATTCAAATACTGTTTGACCAAGGAAATCTGGGAATTCATTCACAAGTTAAGAAAGAATAGCTCCCTTCGGTTTTTTTTTTTTAAGTATACCTACATACAGATACATCTGTATGTGTGGAGCTACATGCATTTCATATTGTCATGATGACAGAAAATGCCACTTGAGACCTTGTTTGCATTTCCTCTGTAAGACCAGAGCCACAGTGACTATTTCTCTCTACCAATCAACCAAATCTTTTCTCCCAGGGAATCATGTTTCCTTGAGTCACTATTTTGAGCTGTAATTCAGGAATGGCAAGTAAATCCCAGACCTCTGGGAGTTCAAATACATTTCGGTCAAGGACAGTGACATTTTGAGTTACCTGTTGCCAAGGTGCTATAGAAATGGATAATTCACTGAATGGATCGATGACAAACCGTAGCTAGGGTTTCTTCGTTGTGCATGAGGTTTCTGTGGCTGACTACTAAATTATTCTAACTCCGTGTATAGATGCTTCTGTCACCTCTCAGCTGTCTAGAGAAGGAGAGATAATCCTTCAACAAAGAATGTTTTCTAAATAGACAACACATGAGATAGTTATGCAAAATAAAATAACAGGAAAAGTTGTCCTTAATCTTTACACTTTAATTAACTCCTGGAAAAGATAATAGCTTTGACACTCAAAGTATTATCACTATTATTATTTTTAGTTTTACCTCTAAGTTCTTTTAAAAAAAAAACAACAGAGGTGCTATTGGTTAATAAAATTACATAAGTTTCAAGTGTACAATTCTATAATATATCATCTGTATATTGTATTGTGTGTTCACCACCCCAAGTCAGGTCCCCTTCCATCACCATTTATCCCCCCTTACCCTCTCCTACCTCCCCCACCCTTCTTTGTCACTTGAATTCTGTCTCCATTGCACCAGAGAATTTTTTCATTGTCAACATGCCAATGAAAATACCTCCATTTTAGCTTCATAAAGGTGATCTTTACCAGGGCCAATTTGGAGTTACCACATCTAAAAGCAAATGCACTATATCTGGGATTAAAAAAAAATTAGAAGCAATCTTGCATCAAAGGGCAAAAATTACCTACGATTTTCTTCACCATTAGGTCACCATCAATTATTTAAGGTTCTACCTGCACCACCCAACACCGAAGCCACCAGCCACATGTAGCCATTTAAATTAATTAAAATTAAGTAAAATTTAAAATTCAGTTCCCCAGCCTCACTAGCCACATGCCAAGTACTCAGTAATCACATGCAACCTGCAGCTACTGCACTAGACCTTGAGAATAGCGACCACATTCATACTCACAGGAAGCTTGACTGAGAGCACTGTGCTAGACCAATGTGAAACAGTGTTAACACCTCGCGCCTTGGGGCTAAAAGATCACACTGTCCCCAACTAATAAAATGGGGGCATCTAAAGGTCATCTTAAATAAAGTTTTCACCAAACAAATTCAGAATCTTATCCACAAGCCCAGTTTTCTGTGCCCACTGAAGGCTTAGCTGTTAGGATCATTTAGAGGCTCCTGGTAGAAGAGAGAATGCCAGACTGGGACCACCTTCGAGTCACATTACCTTGGTTTCCATCATGCATGGAGGGAGAGTGCGTCGCTAATAATTATTCCACTTGAGCCCTTCAGAACTTGCTTCTCACTGGTTTATGATCCTGCGACGCATGACACTCGCAGCCAGGTAGGAGGTGATTCTAGCTCACTGGGCGGGGCAGCATTAAAAATTCATCCTGGGAGGCAGTGACTGCACCCTATGGCTGCCCACCTGTGGGCACTTGGGGCTGCTTGGTGGCGATAAGAACTAGAAACCGGTCCTCCCTCAAGATTACGTTACAGCCACTACTGATCTTTGATTAGTCACTGACATTCCTGATCAGTTGCCATCTAGTCAAGTCAGGATCCTCCGTGAGCTATGCACAAAAAATAAAAATTCTCCTGTCTGCTCAGCCTAGATCCAACTCAGCAGAGTTCCTCTTAGGATCATCTCTGGGCTCTATCTGGGAAACCTGACATCTTCAAACTACAGGAAAGCAAGTCGACTGGCAGCTTTAAGATTCATAATATAGAGACTCTGGCTTTCCCAGGTTTCCTTCATTTTCATTTCACTATTTTTAATTTTCAGATCCAAAAATAGCAAGTGCGCTTACTCATTCAAGAGTTACACTGTTAAGGCTATTAGAACCTCTGTATCTGAAAGTGGCTGTAGAGTTGGCCCCTTCCAGGCCAGAAACTAATTTGTATTTGTCAAATTGTATTCCTTCTTTTAATAAGACCTCCCCTTTAGCCAGCCACCCATCACTGTATTAGCCGTAGGCCCCCAACCTGAGCCTGCTTCTGTGGCAGGGTCATGGTTAAGAATATATAATATATAGACTGGATATAAGAACTCATCGGCTGGGTTTGTACCTCAACTGTGCCCCTTGTTGGCTGTAGGAGGCTGGGCAAGTGGCTTCTTGGGGTTTAGGTTCCCAATCTGTAAAATCTGGGAGGATTACGGTACCACCACCCCAGTCTGTTATGAAGACTTAATACATATAAAACACTTAGAAGAGTGCTTGCCACCAGTGGTACCCACTACATGCTAGTTCTTTTTAAATTTATTTATTGATTTTACAGAGGGGAAAGGAGAAACAGAAATATCCATCTGTTTCTACATGTGCCCTGACCGAGGATCAAACCTACAATGTTGGTACATCAGGAAGGATCTAACTTCATTTTGTTGCGTGTGACTATACAGTTGTCCCAGCACTACGGGTTGATAAGTTCTTCTTTCCCCATTGAATTGTCTTGGCATCTTTGTCAAAATCAACTCATCATAAACACATGAGTTTATTTCTGGACTTTTAATTTTATCCCATCTATGTACATGTCTCTCTTTACACCAGGCCCACTCAGTGTTGATTACTATAGTTTTGTAGTAAGTTTTGAAATCAGAAACTATGAGTTTCTAACTTCATTCTTCTTTTTCAAGATTGTTTGGGTTATTCATAAAAAAACTTTTTTTATTGATTGATTTTGAGAGCAAGAAAGAGAGAAACATTGATTTGTTGTTCCACCTATTTCTGCATTCATTGGTTGCTTCTTGGATGTGTCTTGACTGGGGATCAAACTCGCAACCTTGGCGTATTGGGATGATGCTCTAACCAACTGAGCTACTTGGCCAGTGCTGTTTTGTTTATTCTGAGTTCCTTGTATTTCCATATGATTGCTTGTCAATTTATGCAAAAAGCCAGATGGGATTGTGATAGAATTGTATTGAATCTATGTATTACATATTCCTGAGCTTAAACAGTAGATTAGAAATAATGATAGCTAGCTGCAATTTTTTCTTTCCAGAATTATCTTTTTCTTAGGTGAAGTTTTAAATGAGGTTAATCAAGCATAAAAATATTTGCAAAGACCTGGAATCAGCCTTGAGCACCAACCTTTAAAACTGTCCCCTGAAGATCCTCACACAGAAATGATGTGAAAGCCATTAACTATGCAACAGCAAGCTGTGAGAAAATGGATATATACATAGAATAAATCCTAAAGAAGAATGAATGACAGGAGAAACCACAGAAGATACTGGTTTTACTGGAAGAAATTAAAATGGCAGTGTTAAAATGCCTCAATCATTTCCACCAACAACTGGAGGCTTGTTCTAACAAACAAAACAATGTCAACATCATGCAAGACTGACTACACAAATGCACAATAGCCAGCCAATATATAATCACAGAACTCTGACCCACAACCTGCAGCGACCTGCCCAGAAAACTAACCAATTACAGGCAACAAACAGCCCTGGAAGCCAGTCTGCTCTCTCTCATGAGTAACCATCCAGGAAAGCCAAACAATAATCCTTCTAATAATCCATTCAAAATAGCCAGGACTTGATTTATAACTGACAGCTTCCCTAGTTTTTATTCCCACTTCCAACTCAGGACCAACCAGAGAAAGCCAAATATGCACCTCTAATGACCACATAGGATGCCTGATGCTAGGCAGCCCACCTCCAGGTTCCCCATGCCCACAGCCTCTCATTAGGGCACACCTGAAGCCCTCCCTCTTACCTCTGCAAAGCTTCCCCTCCTCTGCCTGCCTTTGAGTCTCTGCCAAACAGAAGTGTTGGTGGCTGACTCCCTTGTTATAGCAAACTCAGGATAAATAGCCTTTCATTGTTCTCATTTGGGTGGTCTTCATTTATTTCCACAATTGCTGTCATTCAGCCACTTTCTCTGATTTTTTGCAGAAGAAAAGAAAAACTCCAGAATTTTTTTTACTGAATATAATGAATTCTTTAATGAAATTATTTCAGCAGAAATTTTTTAACTATGGAAACATTTGAAAGCTGCAAGAATCGATCTGAAGAAATCAAGACCCAGAAAATATTGCCATTTCTGGGATATAGTGTGAAAAGGAGATTTTATGAATCTCTACCAGATATACACTTTCCCTAACTATTTATATATCTGTTGCTTTACATATTTCAAACATGTTTATGCAAAAAAGATCAATACTGATAAAGTCATTGACAAATTTGAAGATGTGATGGCTTAAAAACAGAAATGGTAATGTTATTATTCATCATTCTGACAAATAGGTAAGATTAACTTTCCCCTACCTTTCCCCTGTCTTGATTAAGGGGTCACTGGCTCAACTTGAACCCCTCAGTCAAGGTTCATATGAGAAGCGATCAATGAACAACTAAACAGACACAAACTATGAGTTGATGCTTCTCATCTCTCTCCCTTTCTCTCTCTCTCTCTTTCTCAAAACAAACAAACAAACAAACAAACAAACAAACACCCTAATCCATCACTTCTTTTCCCATTTTATACTGAAATCAAGACATGGAAACAACCTAAGTGCCCTTTGTTGGATAAAGAAGATGTGATACACACACACACACACATTTATACACATGTATACACATACTCACACAATGGAATACTACTTAGCCATAAAAAAGATGAAATACTGCCATTTGTGACAACATGGATGAATTGTGACTTATTCTTTTTTTTTTTTTTTTTTTTTTTTTTTTTTTTTGTATTTTTCTGAAGCTGGAAACAGGGAGAGACAGTCAGACAGACTCCTGCATGCGCCCGACCGGGATCCACCCGGCACACCCACCAGGGGCAATGCTCTGCCCACCAGGGGGCGATGCTCTGCCCCTCTGGGGCATTGCTTTGCTGCGACTAGAGCCACTCTAGCACCTGGGGCAGAGGCCAAGGAGCCATCCCCAGCGCCCGGGCCATCTTTGCTCCAATGGAGCCTTGGCTGCGGGAGGGGAAGAGAGAGACAGAGAGAAAGGAGGGGGGGTGGAGAAGCAAATGGGCGCTTCTCCTATGTGCCCTGGTCGGGAATCGAACCCGGGTCCCCCGCACGCCAGGCCGACGCTCTACCACTGAGCCAACTGGCCAGGGCATGACTTATTCTTAAGTGGAGTAAGTCAGATGGAAAAGGACAAGAACCGTAGATTTCTTTCAAGTGGGATATAAAACAGAAAGCAACAAATGAACAAACAAAACAAACAAAAAACTCATAGATACAGACAATGGAATGGTGGATCCCACAGGGGAAGTGGATTGGGGGAGGATAAAGAGAGAAAGGTGGTCAAATATATGGTGACAGGAGGAGACTAGACTTTGGGCTGTGGGCACACAATGCCATATATAGATGATGTATTATAGAATTATACACTTGAAATGTATGTAATCTCATTGACCAACTTCACCCCAATAAAATTTTTAATTAATTAATTATTCATTTTAGAGAGGGAAGAGAGAGAGAAAGAGAATGAGAGAGAGAAGTGGGGGAGGAGCAGTAAGCACCAACTCCCATATGTGCCTTGACCAGTCAAGCCCAGGGATTTGAACCGGCTACCTCAGCGTTCCAAGTCAATGCTTTATCCACTGCGCCACCACAGGCCAGTCTCCCCAATAATTTTTTTAAAAGCTAAGTGATAGAGGGAGAAATCACTGCATGGGAGCTGAAGGAACTAACCTTGGCCATATGGAGCCTGTCACATTCCATGGAGAACCTCCCCTGGTCCTTTTTCTCTTTTCGGAAAGGTCTGAAGAGTATCCCTGAGGGGGCCATGAAAATAACAGCAGCTTCTAGAATTCTCCTTCCAGGATTGTCTGCTTTGCTCACAAGCTCTGGGCTCTCAGGAGGTCCCAGACTTTGCATCTGAATGTTTGGTGACTCCAAGGAGACCCCCACCCCACGCTGAATCTCAGAATTCCTGCCTCTAACAGAAACAGGTTCTCGAAAAGGCTTGGAAGGCACTCAAGCTTGTCAAAGAAGGAATGATTTTCCATTATGAAATCTGGGACAACCGAAAACTCTAAAAACCAATCGCAGAGACAGCCACTCTAGTCAATTTCCCCAAATAGATTTCCTACTTAGGAAAGCAGGAAAAAACTGATGATTTAGAAACATCAGTCTGACAATAAAGAGAGACAAAAGCATATGATGTGTGAAGGATTATGTGTTTTAGAGTAAATTAGAATAATTAGCAAAAAACGAGTCCCTTTAAAACAAGGAAAATTTAGTCATGGCATAACGCCATGCCCAAAGCCACATTTAAATGACTCTGAAGTGAGCAATCTGTTGGATTATGTCGTGTTATCATATTCATTAATTTTGAAAGAAAAACATACAACTACTACTCACTAAAAAAATAATCCTCTGACCTAAACATGGACAGTCCCAATTCAATGATTATTTGTGGTTTCACCACGCAAGACTACAACTCTAAAGCTTGGTGAGACAAAAGGAGAGACTACAGTGTGATTTCCTGGAAATCCTACCACTCCGCTTCACTTTGAACTTGCAAGCAAATATCCAGGCATGATCTGCATGAAACTGGGTGGCGTTTTGTTCTAGAAGGATGGGCCCCAATTAAAAATAATGAGGCCTGTCTCCAGCCGCCAGACCCAATTAGAGATAATGAGGACTGATAGCTCCTGAAATAGATTCATTTTTCTCTGATAGACGAATTGGGACAGGGGTCTTGGAAGGGTCACTGGGATAGGCCTGGCAACAAAGCCTGGGTCATTCAGGCTTAAGAAACCCTTAGGAATCCAGTTATTAAATAAGGAAGTAGGAATAACCCTGCAAGACATTCATCCACCAGCCAATCACACTCTGCCACATTCAGATACACGCTGTCAGCTGAACAGTGTGTCTATCAATATTAAAAACTTTTTAATAATAACTCTAACCTTTAAATGAATGTTTAAAAAAACACTGAAGGAGTTGTGGCTGACTTCATGCATGTGTGCTTGTGTGTGCATGTTTATGTGTGTGTGTGTGTGTGTGTGTGTGTATTCATGCTTATTATTTGAAATGATTTTAGACTTAAAGAAAAGTTGCAAAGACTATACAGAGAGATCCTGTATACCCTTCACCCAGCTTTCCCTAATGTTGACGTCTGACATAACCTGGCACATTGGTCACAAGTAAGAAATGAAATTGACAGTACTGTCAACTAAATTTATTAGCCTGGAAATAGGAGGAGAGAGGCCAAGACTGCAGGACGGGATTGAAGCTGGGGCAGAGGCCTGTGGCAGGAAGTAATGCAGAAATATACAAGGTGCTGGGACTCGGGGTAGCCGAAACAATGGTGGAACCGCTCACCTGGATAGGTACAGACAGGCAGGCAGGTAGTGCCCAAGGAGTCTGATAAGTCTCTTCAGGCAAGGGTCGTTGCAGGCTGATAGGACCTCAGACAGCACAGAAATGCTGTCTAGACAGGGGCTTTACCTGGTAATGAAGAATAGTTATCCAGAATGCAACTGTCTTGTGTAAGCTTCAAAGAAAGGAGAACTGAGGCTCGCTCAGATAGGCTGATAAAGTTGGGAAAAATTCAGTGTATTCACCGCCGGTGCCCTGAGCAAGATTTTAAACTAAAAAAAAAAAAAAAGTACAACCTTAATATTGTATAAGAGATGTACTGAAAAGGTGTTATTTTTTATCAAAAATATCTTAATCATAAAGAGAAAAGAAAGTGTTAAAATTAAGTCTGGCAGATCGGATTTTCCAAAGATGGTCAGGACAATACATCCTTTTTCATTTGCTCTTCTAGAATTCTCCAATCCCCCATAAAAAGGTAGAGCCTTATTCCCTCCCCTGTTTCTGGGTTGGCTTGTGACTCACTTATAACCATCTAAATGTGGCAAAAGAATTACTGTGTGGCCTGACCAGGCGGTGGCGCAGTGGATAGAGCCTCAGACTGGGATGCAGAAGGACTCAGGTTCGAGACCCCGAGATCGCCAGCTTGAGCGCAGGCTCATCTGGTTTGAGCAAAAGCTCACCGGATTGGACCCAAGGTCACTGGCTCAAGCAAGGGGTTACTCGGTCTGCTGAAGGCCCATGGTCAAGGCACATATGAGAAAGCAATCAATGAACAACTAAGTGTCACAAAGCATAATGAAAAACTAATGATTGATGCTTCTCATCTCTCCACTCCTGTCTGTCTGTCCCTGACTCTCTCTCTGTCTCTGTTAAAAAAATAAAATAAAATAAAAACCATGATCTTTAAAAAAAAAAAAAAAAAAGAATTACTGTGTGGCTTCTGGGGTTAGGTGAAAGACACAGTTAGCATTATAGGAGTCAGGTGCCCCGAGGCCACCATGCTGTGAGGAAGCCCAAGCTACAGAGAAAGAACAAGTGCGGGCATGCTAGTCAGCAGCCTCATCCTCCAGTCCTCCAGCCAGGGGCCAGATGTGAGAATTAGGGAGTCTTCAGATGGTTTAAGCCCAGCAATCAGCTCACTCCCACACCAGGCTTCTAGGCTTCCCAGCTGAGGATCTTGATATCAAAGAGCAAAGACTAGCTTGCATATAACAATTTACAACAAAGGAGCCAATTAGTATATGACAAAGGATATAAGAATATACAACAGAAAAGGATAGTCTCTTCAATAAATGATGCTGGGAAAACTGACAGCCACATTTAAAAAACAAACTAACAAACAAAAAAATGAAACTGGACCATTTTCTTACACCATACACAAAATCAACTCAAGATGGATTAAAGACTTCAACATAAGACATGAAACAACAAAACTCCTAGAAAACAAAAAACAGAGGATAACCTCTTTGACATTGGTCTTAGCAATGATTTCTTTGATTTGACACCAAAAGCAAAGGTTAAAAGTGCAAAAATAAACAAGTCAGACCATATAGAACTAAAAAGCTTCTGCATAGCAAAGGAAATCATCAACAAAATGAAAAGGCAACCTATACCAGTGTTTTTCAACCAGTGTGTCGCAGCACACTAGTGTGCCATGAGACATGGTCAGGTGTGCCGTGGGGAAATTAAACATGGGTCCCCAAACTACGGCCTGTGGACTGGATACGGTCCACCACCAGCCGCCTCCATCTGAACATAAACATTCCCCTCACAATCCCTCCAGCTATCAGCAACAGGAAGAGTGGAGGCACAGGGAACGCTCACTGACCAATCACCTTCTAGGATTCATCCCAACCACTAGCGATGAACCAATAGTAGGCTGCCTCTCATCCACACCCAGGAAGGTCCCTGCTGGGGCTGCCACGCACTTGTCATTGTGTGGCCAAAGCGAGTAGTTGGAGCTGCTACTCCTCCCCATGGTCCCGATTTCTAATCCTGGTCAGGGCTGGAGGTAAATGTTGCCACTACTAGATGAAGCCTCAGCCTCAGCTGGTTATGTCTATCCTGATGGTGTATATAGATATTTGACCTTTTTCTTTTTAAAAGAGGCCCCTGCAGAGGGTGATATACAATGCATCACAATGTTATCTAACTTTAAAGCTAAAGTTTGTTGATCTTCCTTTGGACACTTTTTGGTTATCTGTTGCCAAGGAGTTCCCCATTCTGGCCAACAAAGCTATTTTGACATTGCTCCCATTTTCAACCACATATCTATGTGAGCTGAGCTTCTCAAGCTTGACTGCGATAAAAACTAAAAACAGAGAGAGACTGAGAACTGTTGAGGAAGAGCTTCGTGTGTGTTTTTCTACCATTCCTGCCAGAATATCCCTTTTGTGTTCATCGAAACAGGCCCAGGTTTCACACTAAGTGAGTATAAATACA